>NC_133395.1:91357521-91682417 GCF_047511655.1 Castor canadensis
GCAGTCTACCAATCAGAAAAGACTTGGTTGTGATGTCACAATGGGCACACATCACCAGGAGTTGGGAGTGTCCATAGGCAGCTTGTGCCTCACTTGTTGGTATGGCAGACAAGCCAGTCAATGGAAGATGGTGGAGGAAGGTGCCCCTGCTTTGTGTGGAAGCTTTCTCAGTTAAGTGTGGCCTGCAGAAAATGCAGACAGGGACTGCAACAGAACATGGTTTACCTGAGTTCATCAGAATTGGGGAATTCCAAATACACTGTTAGCTCAAGCTACCATGCCTGATGGTTTGAATTGTCCACTGGTCTTTGTGCAACTTTTATCTGCAACTCACCAAGCAGAACAGGCCTCTTTTCATCTCACTGTGGTGTATCAGCAGTCATGAATTCAGGGTCTCAATCTGAACACAAAATGTCACAGTTGATAATAGCAGACCCGCAAGGCAGGTATGAAGTTTCATTCAGTCCCTGTCACCTGTTGATCTGACATCACTTGTTCTTTAGCCATCAGGGTACATTGACCAAGGACATGAATTTTGGGCAAAATTGCCCTGATTAAGCTGTGTTTCCTGGTGTTCATATTTCTATGAATTTAGAAATAAGGCAATATTTCTTTCAAACAATTCCAGCGAATATGAAATAATCCTGTGACTTACTGAGTGAGTTCCAGGCGTTCATCTTGTTACCAGAGATTAATAGTTATAAGTACTTTCTATTTGTTTAGAATTACATGTTTCTTGAAAATTACAACATTTGATACTAAATTATGAGTTAAATGAATGTATATTCCAAATGAAAGCCAGGAAAGATGGTAGAAATACTGTGACATGCAGAGCAAGACAAAAAACTCCTACCAGTTCAGTAATCATCTGATTAAGTTGGTTTTAAATTTTGAGTTACGTTTTTCTGTGAAATTTGGAATAATGTACATATATATGTAGACATATATGTGTACATATATATGTATGTATAAATATATCACACTAAGGGCAAAAATGAGCATTGATTTTTTTAATTAAAAATGGTGATGTGGAGTAATCCTTTCAAATGCAGAATAAAAACCAGGACTTCAAGGTAGTGTCAGACATTCAACCTTCAAATTAAATTCATTTTAGAATGAGAAGTATTTTTGTAGGAAATTCTGAATAATAAAGACAGCATCATGCAGTAACATTTATATTTCTACTCAAAAAATACCAGACAGAAGTGGTTCAATCCTGTGAAAGACTTGCTGAAGGCTATTAGCTGAACTAACTGCCAAATATTCAATCTTCCTATTACTATGAATTTAAAAGAAATTCATATTTGTATTAAACTAATTAGAATATCTACAGCATTATGAGTTAAAAGTGATCTGAATTTATTTCAAACTTAACAGTGGAGCTAGCTGTGAAGTAACTGGTGAAATGAACCCTCTATTCCAAGACTTGATAGAGAACCATCTAAGACTGCTTTATCTATGCAATTCAGAGTCCTGTATATAGTGCTATGAGCCATAATTAACCATTCTTCAAATTACAAGTAGTGAAAGATGGCAAACAATCCAGTTTCCTGAAGAGCATTAAAAACTGCAACTACTAAAAAGAACTTTACTTAGATGAAACCCCATACATTCACTGACAACAGAATACTGAAAATTCATGGAATGCATTCACACTGTGGGTGTATTTGTGTGTGTGGCCACTGGTATGGTTTCAAAATATTTCCTTTTTCTCTGTCTCTTAAATTCTCTGTTCCATATAATGCAAGTCAGAAATGCTTCTCGGAAAACACTAATTTAATTTCGGTATGGCTCAATATTGTTATTCCAAAGATCAGGTGTGACAACCTGTCAGGTGAGGAAATATACTGCATTCATTGAATATGTCCAGTGTATATTCGAAGATTTTCAGACCTGTATCCATGTGCAACATTGGCTTGCTACAAATGATTTCAATGAGAGTGATGGCTTCACACATAGACTCTGGTGAACTAGTGCTTATTTCTTCATTGGCCTAAAGGAAGTAGTATACCTACCTTCCAAGGATGAGTTGGAAATTATGTCACTTCATGTATTTTTCTAAGTTGGATGATTATTTTGAGACATGAAAGTGTCTGCACATTCGGGCAACCCCTGGATATCAGCTATTGCACTTATCTCTCGGCATGTTCCAAGGACAGGGTTGTGTGTGTGTGTGTGTGTCTGTGTGTTTGTGTATGCATACGAGTGTGTGTAATTCCCACAGTGCCATAGAGAACTAATTTCCTTGCTCTTTACAAAAATTCTTAGAGTGGCCAATATTTCACACTCATTAAGTATACCCACTGTTTAGATAGGTATGAGAATCCTTGAAAGAAAACCTCTCATTCAGATTGTGGGAATTGATGGAGTGCACCAGGGTGTCTTGGGGTTCAGTGACTTTGGTTGTTCAACGTTGTAATTCAGTAGATGGAAGTTAAGAAATTTGCTCACTAGATAATGAATAGTATATCTGCACTTGGGGTGTGCGTATGTGTGTGTGTTTGTGTGCATGTGTGTCATTTTTCTTGTTCAGTTTGGAATTCACTGATATTTACAATGTATGTTCAAGCCTTGAAGTCACTTTGAGTCACAGCCTTGAGTCACACTGTGTGTGTTCAGTTCCATGAGGAAAAGGTGAACTCTTTTGCACCCCAGAGAATCTTTGCGGAAATGAATGTCCCTTCTGAGTGCTTCATAGTTCTCCACAATTTCTGCTATTCCTGAAAGGTTTTTTTCACTGGAGAGATGAAAACAATTTCACTGAGTTGGGAATACTAAGCATTCCTGGAGTATAAGCTGCGTGTTCCTCTAGAGTCCTCAGATCAAAGTGAATTAATTTCTTGATCAACATAAAATGAATACATTAATCACTTTGATGCTCTTGCCAGCCCCTGAGAATTTGTGTGTTTTGATGACATTATGAAAACAAAAGCCTGGAATTGTAACACCCTGGTTTCCAATGTGTTATATTTTGCATCCCCATAAGGGAATATGCACCCAATGATGGGAGATGTAGTTCTGGGAGACAAATTTCCTCATCCAATGTTATTGGCCTTTTCCTGGCTGATGGCACTGCAAAGGGCTTGAGGTGTTTTTCTACTCACCAGTAGAAACACTTCCTATCCTCCAAAGTGCAGCTTCCAGGTTGGTAGTTGTATGAAACAGGAGAGGAATGTCATCTCACTTGAACCTTGAAAACGTGAGGAAAGCAAATGGAGGAAATGAGCCATCATCAGATCAGAAGACCTTGCCTGTTACTGGCACCAAATTGGCAGGTTTGTGCAGGGGGAGGGGCCTTAGCTGGAGTGTTTATGCAGTCTGACCAATCAGAAAAGACTTGGTTGTGATGTCACAGTTGGCCCACATCACCAGCAACTGGGAGTGTAAATAGGCAGCTCCTGCCTGGCCTGTTATTATGGAAGCCAAGTCAGTCAATGGAAGAACCTGGAGGAAGGTGCCCCTGCTTTGTGTGGAAGCTTTCTCAGTTAAGTGTGGTCTGGGGAAAACGTAGACAAGGACAGTAACAGAACATGGTTGACCTGAGCTTGTCAGGATTGGGGAATTCCAAACACACTGCTAGCCCAAGCTACCATTCCCCATGGTTTGAATTGTCCACAGATCTTTTTGCAACTTGGGTCTGGAACTCACCAAGCATAACAGGCCTCTCTTCATCTCACCATGGTGCATTGGCTGTCATGAATTCTAGGTCTCACCCTGAACACACCATGTCACGGTTTGATAATAGCAGACACGCAAGGCAGGAATGAGGTTACATGGAATCCCATTGTCCTGTTGATCTGACATCACTTCTTCTGTAGCCATCAGGGTACATTGACCAAGGAAAAGAATGTTGGACGAAATTCCCCTGAGCAAGCTCTGTTTCCTGATGTTCATATATCTGTGAATTTTGGCATAAGGCCATATTTCTATCAAAGAAATCCAGCTAATATGAAATAATCCTGTGTCTTTCTGAGTTCCAGGCATTCATCTTATTACCAGAGATTAAAACTTATAACTACTTTCTCTTCTTTTAGAATTACACCTTTCTATGAAAATTACAACATTAGATAGTGAATTGTGAGTTAAATGAATGTTTATTCCAAATGAAAACCAGGAAAGATGAAAGAAATATTATGACATACAGAGCAAGACAATAAACTCCTAGCAGACTTTTAATCATCTGATTTAGTTGGTTTTAAATTTCGAGTTACATTTTTCAATACAATTTGGAGTAATATACAGATATATATATATGTATATACATACATATATATCTCAGTAGGAGCAAAAATGAGCATTATTTTTTTAAATTAAAAATGGTACCAGATGATGAGTAATCCTTTTAAGGTAGTGTCAGACATTTACCTTCAAAATAATTTCATTTTAGAATGGGAAGTACTTTTGTAGGAAATTCTGAATTATAAAGACAGCATAATGCAGAAACATACCTTTTTCTACTCGAAAAATACCAGACACAGAAGTAGAGCAATCCTGTGAAAGACTTGCTGAAGCTAATTAGCTGAACTAGCTGCCAAATATTCAACCTTCCTATTACTATGAATTTAATTGGGAATTTCATGGTTCTATTAAACTCATTAGAATGTCCTCAGCATTATGAGGTAAATGTGATCAGAATTTTTTCAAACATAAAATTCGGGATAGCTGGGAAGTAATTGGTGAAATGTAGACTCTATTCCATGACTTGATAGAATGCCAGAGAGAAAATCTTCTCTTTTTTTCTGTTCATATAATTTATTGCAGTTAGCACACAGTTTTAAAATTCACCAATACACCAATAGTACAAAACTAAACAGCATTATAAGTCATTCCCCTCAGGAAAATAAAACAGTCTGCGATTGTCAAAGCCAGTTGTCACTCTAAGTTTTTGAACAAAGGAAGAATGTGAAACTAAGTAAAGGAAAAAGCAATCACTCACAATGACCACAAAAAGAAAATCCAAAAGAACGTCCGTTTTCTCACAGACATTGATTGTGTTCTCTAAATTAATACAAATTATTTAACATAAACTGTATTTTTAAAAAAAGCTAGAAACTCTTCAATAACTAAAGATAATGTTCCAAGGCCATTTTCACAGCTTTTTTGTTTTTTTGTTTGCTTTCAATGCAATTACAGCCAAATTTTTCACACGTTTGACCAAATATTTCCAAAACAGTCCAGCAACACAAACTGAATGGAGTTTTCCATTCAGTATGTTAAGCACAAAAATAGTAGTTAAGGCAATCAAATCTTAAACAAAAACAATTTTAAAAAAAAGGAAACCAGCAAATGTCCTCCATGCTCCTCCCATAGACCTTATTTGTAAGTGCAAGACAGGAAAACAAACACTGTGCAAAACGCTTTCGCCCGCATACAGGTCATCAAGCCGCACTCTGGCCTGCAGCCTCTGCTGCCAACACACATGGTCTACTAACCCCTTCCCCTGTCAATCAAGGCAGTCCAGTCCTTTCAGCCTGGGGATTTTTCAGTCCATAGAATCTTTCATGAGTGGGGTGTGCAGAAAAGGGAAGGTAAGGAAAAAGGGGAGAAAAAGAAAGGAGGCACAAAATTTACAAAGAAAGAGAGAATGACCTATTGTCAATTTGTGCAGTAGTTATTCTAAAGACGCTCAACTGAGTAAATGTGTACACCTAAACTCTGAGCTGGCATGGGTTCTGTGTAATTAGAAGTTTGTTATAAATGCACACGGCACATGCAAACCTTTAATCCATTTGTAAACATTTATATATTCCTTGTTATATAGCAAAGTTTTCAATTCACAGTTTAAGTTTTTATTCAGCTTAACAGTTTCAACTTAAAGACAGTGGGAAAGTCAATTTAAATTTAAATTATGTAAAATAAAAATAAAAACAGTGTATTTACGTTCTTCATAACACCAGGTTTTTTCCAAATGGTGCTATTTTTCTAAGAAATTAAATAGTTTTAAACTCACTCATTAAAGTTATACAATGCAAACAAAGACAAAAAATATATTGAAACACATGCCTTTCTGTAGCATTAATATTTACTTTTTAAGACTCAACTAAGAGCATCAACACAACTTGTCAGGTTCTTTGACATCCCCCTAGCCTGTGTAATCAATTACAGTATACAAGAACAGTAATTAACATTTTTAAATACACAGTTCAACACTGATGAACTGCACTATCCTTTTCATCCGAAGAAACTTTCACAAAGACTGTCTCACAGTGATCCAACTTTCACAAAGACAGTGTCCCAGTGATCCCAGTGTACTGCAGAATCCCACTCACTGGGAACCATAGAGAAAAGCTTCTAAAGCTGTTGGTTTTTAAACACAAGTAACTGAATTCCATGAAACTCACCATAATGCGAAATTAAGACCTGAAAGCAATGTTTCTCAAAATTAAGACTGGAGATAGATGGGGAAAAAAATCCAGAGAATGCACAGTGAATTCCGGGAATTGAAGGGCTGGACTGACATCAACTGTCAAACTATGTGGGTAGTAGAATGTGTTTTACTTGATTCTGTAAAATTAAAGCATAAAATGAAGTTAGGAGCAAACATGAAATTTTCTCCTAATAAAAACCAGGACTGATTTGGAGTTATCTTCTGACATACGTACTGAGATCAATGATTGAACCTTTTGTCAGATACTGCACATATTATCCAAGTTGTTTTCAGTATCAGAGTTACATGTTTCTATGAAATTCATCCTACCTCAGTATTAAGGCCAAATGAGTGTTGCTCCCATTGAAGTATGATGCTAGGAAAGGAAGTATCCTGTGAAATATTCAATGAATTGCAGCAGTAGGACATTTTCTAGATACAAAACCGAAAGACTGAAGTGGTTGTAGAATGGGCACAACATAATTTTAAGTATTTACCAGTTTTTAATACATTCTTGTGAGCTATATAATTTTTTCTTCTCTAGAAAGCCACAATACATGAGGAGAATATTAGTTGATTTTTCCTTGCAGAACTTCAACCATCTAAGATGGTTTATAAAAGAAGTTACTTTTCTATGCAATTAGACTCCAGTATGTAGTACTATGGGCCAAAATTATCCTTTCTCCCAATGACAAGGAGTGAAAGATGGCAAACAATCCAGTTTCCTAATCATTAAAAATTGGAGCTACTAAAAAGAACTTTACTTAGATGAAAGCCTTTACATTCACTGACACCAGAATACTGAATGTTCATAGAACTAAGTCAAACTATGGGTGTATTTGTGTGTGTGGTCTCAGGTGTGGTTTCAAAATATTTCCTATTTCTGTGTCTGCTAAATGCTGTTCCAAGTAATGCAAGTCAGCAATGCTTCCCAGAAGTCACTAATTTCCTTATGGCTCAACCTTGCTATTCCAAAGTTCAGCTAGGACAACCTGTCAGGTGAGGAAATGTGCAGCATTCATTGAATATGTCCAGTGTATGTTTGAAGATCTTGAGACATGTATCCATGTGCATCATTATCTTCCTAAAAATGATTTCAATAACAGTGTTGGCTTCATGCATTGCCTCTGGTGAATTAGTGCTTCATTGGCCTAAAGGTGGTAGTATACCTATCTTCCAAGGACATTGTTGGAAATGATGTCACTTCATGTATTTTTCTAAGTTGGATGATTATTTTGAGACATGAAAATGTCTGCACATTTTGGTAAACACAGATTTCAGCTATTGCACTTATCTCTCCCCATCCTCCTAGGACAGGGGAGTGTGTGTTTGTGTGTGTTTGCGTATGCATATGAGTGTGTGTCATACCCATACTGTCATATTGAACTAATTTCTTTCCTCTTTAAAATAATTGTTAGAATACCCACTATTTCACACTGATTGAGTGCATTCAATTTTGAAGTAGGCATAAGAATCCTTAAAAACCTCTCATTCGATTGTGGGAATTGATGGAGTGCACCAGGTTGTCCTCTGGTACAGTGACTTCTCGTTTGTTCAAAGTTGTAATTCAATAGATGTAAGTTAAGAAATTTGCTCACTAGATAACGAACAGCATATCAGCACGTTGTGTATATGTTTGTGTGTGTGTTTGTGTTATGTTTCTTGTCCAATTTGGAATTCACTGATGTTTAAAATGTATGCTCAATCCTTGAATTCACTTTGAGGCACAGCCTTGAGTCACACTGACTGTGTGTGTTCAGTTCCATGAGGAAAAAGTGTACTCTTTTGAATACCAGAGAATTTTTGTGGAAATGAAAGTCCTTTCCGAGTGCTTCATGGTTTGGTACAATTTATGGTGTTACTGAAAGCTTCTGTTCACAGGGAGATGATAACAATTTTACTGAGTAGGAAGTACTAAGCATTCATGGAGTACACCCTGTGTGTTCCTCTATAGTGCTCTGATCAAAGTGAATTAATTTCTTGGTCGACATAAAATCAACACATTGGTCACTGTGATGCTCTTCCCAGCCCCTGAGAGTATTTGGGTGTTTTGATGAAGTTAGGATAACAAAAGCCTGGAATTACAATGCTCTGGTTTACAGTGTGCTATATTTTAAATTCACACAAGAGAATATGCAACCAATGATGGGAGATGTAGTTCTGGGAGAGAAATATCCTCATTCAATATTATGTGACTTTTCCTTGCTGATTGCACAGCAAAGGGCTTGAGCTGTTTTTATACTCACCAGTAGAAACACTCCCTATTCTCCAAAATGTAGCTTCCAGATTGGTAGTTGTATGTAACATGAGAGGAGTGTCATATCAGTTGAACCTAGAAAGGGTTTGGAGGGAAACTGGAGTAGATGAGCCATCTTCAGGTCAGAAACTCTTGCCTGTTCCTGGCACCAAAGTTGCTGGTGTGTGGAGGTGGAGGGGCCTTAGCCGGAGTGCTTATGCAGTCTGACCAATCAGAAAAGAATTTGTTGTGATGTCACAGTGGGCGAACATCACCAGAAACTGGGAGTGTCCACAGGCAGCTCCTGCCTGGCCTGTTGCTATGGCAACCAAGCCAATCAATGGAAGAAGCTGGAGGAAGTTTCCCCTGCTTTGTGTGGAAGCTTTCTCAGTTAAGTTTGGTCTGCAGAAAACGGAGGCAGGGACAGCAACAGAACATGGTTGACCTAAGCTCACCAGGATTGTGGAATTCCCAACACACTGCTACCCCATGCTACCATGCCCCATTGTTTGAATTGTCCACAAACATTTGTGCAACTTGGGTCTGGAACTCACCAAGCAGAACAGGCCTCTCTTCATCTCACTGTGGTGCGTTGGTTGCCATGAATTCAGGGTCTCACCCTGAACACCCGGTGTCAGGGTTTGCTAATAACAGCCACGTAAGGCAGGAATGAGGTTACCTGCAGTCCCAGTCACCTGTTGATCTGACATCACTTGTTCTCTAGCCATCAGGGTACATTGACCAAGGAACTGAATGTTGGACGAAATTCCCCTGAGCAAGCTGTGTTTCCTGATGTTTATATTTCTGTGAATTTTGACATAAGGCAATATTTCTATCAAAGAAATCCAGCCGATATGAAATAATCCTGTGACTTACTGAGTGTGTTCCAGGCGTTCATCTTGTTAACAGAGATGAATACTTATAAGTACTTTCTGTTCTGTTAGGGTTACACATTTCTATGAAAATTACTACATTAGAGCGTGAATTCTGAGGTAAATCAATGTTTATTCCAAATGAATACCGGAAATATGAGAGAAATTCTATGACATACAGGGAAAGACAAAAAACTCCTAGCAGACCTTTAATCTTCTGATTAAGATGGTTTTAAATTTCGAGTTAGGTTTTTCTATGAAATTTGGAATTATATAAATATATACAACTTATATATGTACATATATATTTCACAAAGAGCAAAAATGAGCATTTTTTAAATTAAAAATGGTACTAGATGGGGATTAATCTTTTGAAATGCAGTTAAAAATACAACACTTCAAGGAAGTGTCAGATATTCAACCTTCAAACTAATTTCATCTTAGAATGAGAAGTTCTTTCATAGGAAATTCTGAACATTAAAGACAGCATTATGCAGTAACATTAATATTTCCACTCGTTAAATACCAGTCACAGAAGAGAGAAATCCTGTGAAAGACTTGCTGAAGCCTATTAATTGAACTAACTGCTAAATATTCAACCTGCCTATTACTATGAATTTAAACAGGAATTTCATGGTTCTATTAAACTCATTAGAATATCTACAGTATTATGAGGTAAATGTGATCTGAATTTTTTCCAACTTAAAAGTGGTGATACCTGGGAAGTACCTGGTGAAATTTACCCTGTATTGCAAGACTTGATAGAACACCAGAGAAAAAACCTTCTAAATTGTTGGTTTTTAACATGAGTAATTGACTTCTGTGAAACTCACATAATGTGAAATTATGAGCTGAAAGCAATGTTTCTCAAAATTAAAATTGGAGATAGGTGGGGAAAAATCCAGAGAAATGCACAGTGAATTCCAGGAATTGAAGGCCTGTACTGACATCAACTGTCTAAATATGTGCGTAGTAGAATGCAACTATATTGATCCTATGAAATTAAAGCATAAAATGATGATATGAACAAAAATCAAATTTTCTCCTAATCAAAACCAGGAGTCATTTGGAGTTATCCTGTGACACATGTAACAGAGATCAATTATTTGAACCTGTTGCCAGATAATCAACATATTACCCAAGTTGTTTCTAGTATCAGAGTTACATGTTTCTATGAATTTCATCCTACCTCAGTATTACGGCCAAATGAGTGTTACTCCCATTGAAGTATGATGCTAGGAAAGGAAGTATCTTGTGACATAAACACTCAATTGCAGCAGTAGAACATATTTCCTATATAGTAAACCTAATGACTGAGGTGGTTTTAGAATGGGCACAAGATAATTTTAAGTATTTTCTAGTTTTAAATACATTGTTGTGAGGTAAATAATTGTTTCTTTTCGAGAAAGCCATGATACATGGGGAGATTATAAGTTGATTTTTCCTGGCAGAACTTCAACCATCTAAGGTTGTTTATAAAAGAAGTTACTCTATCTGTGAAATTTAGAGTTGGTTTAAAACCAACAGCTTTAGAAGTAATAGGAACCTTGAATATTTGCAGTTAGTTCAGCTAATGGGCTTCAGCAAGTCTTTCACAGGATTGCTACACTTCTTTGACGGTATTCTTTGTGTAGAAATATTATTGTTACTGCATGATGCTTATTATTCAGAATTTCCTACAAAGGTACTTCCCTTTCTAAAATGAAATTAGTTTCAAGATTGTATGTCTGATACTACCTTGAAGTCCTGGATTTTACTCTGCATATCAAAGGATTACTCATCATCTATTCCATTTTAATTAAATAAAAAACAATGCTCATTTTTCCCTTAGTGAGATATATATATACATACATGTATATGTTGTATATATATTTATATATATGTATATTATTCCAAATTGCATAGAAAAACATAACTCGAAATTTAAAACCACCTTAATCAGATGATTAAATGTCTGCTAGGAGTTTTTTGTCTTCCTCTGTATGTCATAGTATTTCTCCCATCTTTTCCAGTTTTCATTTGTAATATACAGTCATTTAACTCACAATTCATTATCTAATGTTGTTATTTTCATAGAAACGTATAATTCTGTTTTCATAGAACAGAAAATAGTTATATGTATTCATCTCTGGAAACAAGATGAACGCCTGGAACTCACTCAGTAAGTCACAGGATTATTTCATATCAGCAGGATTTCTTTGATAGAAATATTGTCTTATGCCAAAATTCATAGAAATATGAACCCCAGGAAACACAGCTACTCAGGGCAATTTTGTCCAACATTGATTTCTTTGGTCAATGTACTCAGATAGTTAGAAAACAATTGATGTCAGATCAACAGGTGACTGGGACAACATGTAACCTCACTCTTGCCTTGCAAGTCTGCTATCATCAAACCATGACATCATGTTTTCAGGGTGAGACCCTGAATTCATTACAGATGATGCCACACAGTGAGATGAAGAGAAGACTGCTCTGCTAGGTGAGTTCCAGACCCAAGTTGCACAACGGCCTGTGAACAATTCAAACAATGGGGCATGGTAGCTTGTGCTAGCAGTGTGTTTGTAATTCCCCAATCCTGACGAGCTCAGGTCAACCATGTTCTGCTGCTATCCCTGTCTCCATTTACCCCAGGCCACACTTAACAGAGAAAACTGCCACACAAATCAGGCACACCTTCCTCCTGCTTCTTCCATTGACTGGCTTGGCTGCCATACAAACAGTACAGTCAGGAGCTGCCTATGGACATCCATTTCTTAGTGATGTGGGCTCACTCTGACATCACAACCAAGTGTTTTCTGATTGGTCAGACTGCATAAGCACTCCCACTAAGTCCCCTCCCCCTGCACACTAGGTACTTTCATGCCAGTAACAGGCTAGATCCTCAGATCTGAAGATGGCTCATCTCCTCAAGTTTCCCTCCTCCCATTTTCAAGGTCCAACTGAAATGAAAATCCTCTCCTGTTCCATACAACTACCAATCTAGAAGCTGCACTTTGGAGGATAGGACCTGTTTATACTGGTGAGTACAAAATCACCTCAAGCTCTTTGCAGTACAATCATCCAGGAAAAATCCCATAACATTGAATGAGGAAATTTCTCTCCCAGAACTATATCTTCCATCATTGGGTGCATATTCCCTCGTGTGGATGCAAAATATAGCACACTGCAATCCAGTGGGTTGTAATTCCAGGCTTTAGTTTTCCTAACTTCATCAAAACACACACATTCTCTCAGGGGCTGGCGAGAGCATCAAAGTGACCAATATATTCATTTTATGTCGTCCAACAAATTAATTCACTTCTATCCGAGGACTATAGAGGAACACCAGGATATACTCCATGAATGCTTAATACTCCCTACTCAGTGAAATTTTTCTCATAACTCCTGTGAACAGAAGCTTTGGGGAACACCAGAAATTGTTGCAAACCATGAATCACTCGGAAAGGACATTCATTTCTGCAAAGATTCTCTGGGTTACAAAAGAGTACACCTTTCCTCATGGAACTGAACACACAAAGTCAGTGCGACTCAAGGCTGTGCCTCAAAATGAGTTCAAGGCTCGAACATACATTCTAAAAATCAGAGAATTCCCACACAAACACACAAGTGATATTAAACTGTTCATAATCTAGTGAGCAAATTTCTTAATTCCATCTATTGAATTACAAGGTTGAACAGACAAGAAGTCACTGAACTCAAGGACATCCTGGTGCACTACATCAATTCCCACAATCTGAATGAGAGGTTTTCTTTCAAGGATTCTTATGTATATGTAAGCAGTGTATATACTCAATGAGTGTGAAATAGTGCATAATCTATGAATTTTTATAAAGAGCAAAGAAAGTAGTTCACCATGACACTATGGGTGTTACGCACACTCATATGTATAAGCAAACACACACAAAGACACATACACCCCTGTCCTAGGAGCATTAGGAGAGATAAGCGCAGTAGCTGAAATCCCAGGGTTACCCAAATTTGCGGACACATTCATGTCTCAAAATATTCATCCAACTTAAAACAATACATGAAGTGACATCATTTCCAGCAATGTCCTTGGAAGGTAGGTATACTACCACCTTTAGGCCCATGAAGAAATAAGCACTAATTCACCAGTCTATGCGTGAAGCCATCACTGTAATTGAAGTCATTTCTAGGAAGCCAATGATGCACAAGGATATATGACTCAAGATCATCAAAGATGCAATGGACATATTCAATGAATGCTGTACATTTCTTCCCGACAGGTTGTCAGGGAATAGCAACATTGAGCTGATCTTGGGAATAGCAACATTGAGCCATACTGAAATTAGTGACTTCCGGGAAGCATTGTTGACTTGCGTTAATTGGAACACAGCATTTAACAGACACAGAAAAAGGAAATATTTTGAAACCACACCAGTGGCCACACACACAAATACACGACAGTGTGACTTTGTTCCATGAATATTCAGTATTCTGGTGTCAGGGAATGTATGGGCTTTCATCTAAGCAAAGATCTTTTTAGTAGCTCCAATTTTTAATGATCTTCAGTAAACTGGATTGTTTGTCATCTTTCACTGCTTGTAATTGGGAGAATGGATAATTTTGGCCCATAATACTACCTACAGGTCTCTGAATTCACAGAAAATGTAACTTCTTCTATAAACAACCTTAGATGGTTGAAGTACTGCCAGGAAAAATCAACTTATATTCTCTCCATGTATCATGTCTTTCTAGAGAAGAAACATTTATTTAGCTCACAACAATGTATTTAAAACTTGGAAATACTTAAAAATATATTGTGCCCATTCTAAATCCACCTCAGTCATTAGGTTTAGTATCTAGAAAATATGTCCTATTGCTGCAATTGAGTGTATATTTCACAGGATACTTCCTTTCCTAGCGTTATACTTCAATGGGAATAACACTCATTTGGCCTTAATGCTGAGGTAGGATGAATTTCATAGAAACATGTCACTCTGATACTAGAAACAACTTAGGTAATATGTTGAATATCTCACAACAGGTTCAAATCGTTGATCTCAGAACATATGTCAGAGGATAGCTCCGAATCACACCTGATTTTGATTAGGAGAAAATTTCCTGTTTTTTCATAACTTCATTTTATGCTTTAATTTCATAGAATCAAATAAGCCCCATTCTACTACCCCCTGAGATTGATGGTTGATGTCAGTCCAGCCCTTCAATTCCCGAATTCACTGTGCATTTCTCTGGATTTTTTCCGAGCAATCTCCGTTTTTAATTTTGAGAAACATTGCTTTCAGCTCGTAATTACTCATCATGTGAGTTTCATAGAATTCAGTTACTCATGTTTAAAAACCTACAGCTTTAGAAGGTTTTCTCTTAGATGGTTGAAGTTCAGCCAGGAAAAATTAACTTATATTCTCCACATGTATCATGGATTTCTAGAGAAGAAAAATTATTTACCTCACAACAATGTATTTAAAAATTGGGAAATATTTAAAAATATGATGACCTCATTCTAAATCCCCCTTTGTCAATAGGCTTATTATCGAGAAAATATGTCCTACTGCTGCAATTGAGTGTATATTTCACAGGATACTTCCTTTCCCAGCATCATACTTCAATAGGAGTAACATACATTTTGCCTTAATGCTGAGGTAGGATGAATTTAGTAGAAACATGTAACTCTGATACTAGAAACAACTTGGGTAATATGTTGAATATCTGGCAACAGGTTCAAATAAATGATCTCAGTACATATGTCACAGGATAACTCCAAATCACTCCTGGTTTTGATTAGGAGAAAATTTCATATTTGTTCATAACTTCATTTTATGCTTTAATTTCATAGAATCAAGTAAGCCCCATTCTACTACCCAAATAGTTTGACGGTTGATGTCAGTCCAGCCCTTCAATTCCCAGAATTCACTGTGCATTTCTCTGGATTTTTCCCCACCTATCTCCATTTTTCATTTTGAGAAACATTCCTTCCACCTCATAATTTTGTGTTATGGTTAGTTTCATAGAATTCAGTTACTCATGTTTACAAACCAACACTTTTGAAGGTTTCTCTCTGGTGTTCTATGATGTCTTGGAATAGAGGGTACATTTAACCAGTTGCTTCCCAGCATGCACCACTTTTAAGTTTGAAAAAATTCAGATCACATTTACCTCATAATGCCGTAGATATTCTAATGAGTTTAATAGAAACGTGAATTTCCTGTTTAAATTCATTGTAATAGGGAGGTTGAATATTTGGCAGTTAGTTCAGGTAATGGGCTTCAGCAAGTATTTCACAGGATTGCTCCACTTCTGTGACTTGTATTTTTCGAGTAGAAATATTAATGTTACTGCATGATGCTGTCTTTACTATTCGGAATTTCCTACAAAGTACTTCCCATTCTAAAATGAAATTAGTTTGAACATTGTATGTCTCAGACTACCTTGAAATCCTGGATTTTACTCCACATTTCAAAGGACTACTCCCCATCTAGCACCATTTTTAATTAAAAAAAACCCATGCTCATTTTTACCCTTAGTGAGATATATATACACACATATGTATATATGTGTGTATATATATATATATGCATATTATTCCAAATTTCATAGAAAAACGTCACTCGAAATTTAAAACCAACTTAATCAGATGATTAAAGATCTGGTATGAATTTTTTGTCTTGTTTTGTATGTCATAGTATTTCTCCCATCTTTCCCAGTTTTCATTTGTAATATACATTCATTTAACTCACAATTCACTATCTAGTTTTGTAATTTTCATAGAAACATATCATTCTAAAAGAACAGAAAGTAGTTATATGTATTAATATCTGGTAACAAGGTGCATGCCTGGAACTCACTCAGTAAGTCACAGGATTATTTCTTATCAGCTGGGTTTCATTGATAGAAATATTGCCTTATCCCAAAATTCATAGATATATGAACCTCAGGAAACACAGCTGACTCAGGCCAATTTCGTACATATCCATTTCCTGGTCAATGTATCCTGATGGCTAGAGAACAACTGATGTCGGATCACCAGGTGACTAGGACTCCATGTAACCTCATTCCTGACTTGTGTGGCTGCTATTATCAAACCGTGACATCGTGTGTTCAGGGTGAGACCCTGAATTCATGACAGCCGATGCACCACAGTGAGATGAAGAGAGGCCTGTTCTGTTTGGTGAGTTCACACCCAAGTGGCACAAATGCCTGTGGACAATTCAAACCATGGGGCATGGTATCTTGGGCTAGCAGTGTGGTTGGAATTCCCCAATCCTGACGAGCTCAGGTCAACCATGTTCTCTTGCTGTTTTATCTCTGTTTTTCCCAGCCTACACTTCTGTGAGAAAGCTTCCGCACAATGCTTGGGCACTTTCCTCCAACTTTTCCATAGACTGGCTTGGCTTCCATAGCAACAGGCCAGGCAGGAGATGCCTATGGACACTCCCAGTTCCTGGTGATGTTGGTCCACTGTGACATCACAACAAAGCCTTTTCTAATTTATCAGACTGTAAAGCACTCCCGCTAAGGCCCCTCTCCCTCCACACACCAACCACATTGGTGCCACTAACAGGCAAGATCTTCTGATCTGAAGATGGTTCATCTCCTCCAGTTTCCCTCCTCACCTTTTCAAGGTTCAATCGAGGTGATATTCCTCTCCTGTTCCATGCAACTACCAATCTAGAAGTTACATTTTGGAAGATAGGAAGTGTTTCTACTTTTCAGTAAAAATATACCTTAAGCCCTTTGCAGTGCAATCAGCAAGGAAAAGTCCCATAACATTGAATGAGGAAATTTCTCTCCCAGAACTATATCTCCCATCACTGGGTGCATATTCCCTTCTGTGGATGCAAAACATACCACAATGGAAGCCAGGGGCTTGTAATTCCAGGCTTTTGTTTTCCTAACTTCATCAAAACACACAAATTCTCTCAGAGGCTGGCAAGAGCATTAAAGTGACCAATGTATTCCATTTATGTCGACCAAGAAATTATTTCACTTTGATCTGAGGAGTATTGAGGAACACACAGGGTATACTCCATGATGCTTAGTACTCCAATTCAGTGAAAGTGTTATCATCTCTTCTGTGAACAGAAGCTTTCAGGAGCACCAGAAATTATAGCAACCATGAAGCACTAGGAAAGGACATTCATTTCCGCAAATATTCTCTGGGGTACAAAAGAGTACACTTTTTCCTCATGGAACTGAACCCACACAATCAGTGTGAGTCAAGGTTGTTCCTTAAAGCGTATTCAAGGATTGAACATACATTCTAAAAATCAGTGAATTCAAAATTGAAGAAAAATCACACACACGCACACACACTCACACACACATACACACACAAAAGTGCTGATATACTGTTCATTATCTAGTGAGGAATTTCTTAATTCCATCTACTGAATTACAAGGTTGAACAGACGAGAAGTCACTGAACCCCAGGACAGCATGGTGCACTAAATCAATTCACACAAACTGAATGTGGGGTTTTCTTTCAAAGATTTTTATGCATACCTAAAGAGTGGATATACTCAATGAGTGTGAAATAATGGGTACTCTAAGAATTTTTATAAAGGGCAAAGAAAGTAGTTCACTATGACACTATGGGTATTACACACACTCGTATGTATACGCAAACAAACACACACACACACACACACACACACACACACACACACACACACAGCCCTGTCTTAGGAGCATGAGGAGAGATAAGGGCAATAGCTGAACTCCCGGGATTGCCCAAATGTGCAGACACTTTCATGGATCAAAATAATCATCCAACTTATCCAACTTAGAAAAATACATGAAGTGACATCATTTCCAAAAATGTCCTTGGAAGGATGGTATATTACCACATTTAGGGCAATGAAGAAATAAGCACTAATTAACCAGAGTCTATGTGTGAAGCCATGACTGTGATTGAAATCATTTGTAGCAAGCCAATGATGCACATGGATACCTGTCTCAAGATCTTCAAACATACACTGGATGTATTCAATGAATGCTGTACATTTCCTCACCTGACAGGTTATCACAGCTGATCTTTGGAATAGCAATGTTGAGCTATCCCTAAAATAGTGACTTCTGGGAAGCACTGCTGACTTGCATTATTGGGAACAGAGCATTTAACAGACACAGAAACAGGAAATATTTTGAAACCACACCAGAAGCCATGCACACAAATACACCCACAGTGTCACTTAGTTCCATGAACATTCAGTATTCTGGTGTCAGTGAATGTATGGGCTTTCATCTAAGTAAAGTTCTTTTTAGTAGCTCCAATTTTTAATAATCTTCAGGAAACTGGATTCTTTGCCATCTTTCACTGCTTGTAACTGGGAGAATAGTTAATTTTGGCACATAATACTACATACAGGACTCTGAATTGCATAGATAAAGTAACTTCTTTTATAAACAATCACAGATTGTTGTTCTGTCAGGAAAAATCAACTTATATTCTCCCCATGCATCATGGCTTTCTAGAGAAGAAAAAATTATTTAGCTCAAAATAATGTATTTAAAACAGGGAAATACTAAAAATATGTTGTGCCCATTCTAAAACCACCTCACTCACTAGATTTAGTATCTAGAAAATATGTCCTACTGCTGCAATTGAGTGTTTATTTCACAAGATACTTCCTTTCCTAGCATCATACTTCAATGGGAGTAACACTCATCTGGCCTTAATACTGAGGTAGGATGAATTTCATAGAAACATGTAACTCATATACTAGAAACAACTTGGGTAAAATGTTGAATATTTGGCAACAGGTTCATATCATTGATCTCAGTACATATGTCACAGGATAACTCCAAATCACTCCTAGTTTTGATTAGGAGAAATTTCATGTTTGTTCATAACTTCATTTTATGCTTCAATTTCATAGAATCAAGTAAGCCACATTCTACTACACACATAATTTGACGGTTGATGTCAGTCCAGCCCATCAATTCCCGGAATTCACTGTGCATTTCTCTGGGTTTTCCCCCACCTATCGGTTTTTTATTTTGAGAAACATTGCTTCCACCTCATAATTTCACATTATGGTGAGTTTCAGAGAATTCAGTTACTCATGTTTACAAACCAACACTTTAGAAGGTTTTCTCTCTGGTGTTCTATGAAGTCGTGGAATAGCGGGTACATTTCACCTGTTACTTCCTAGCTAGCACCACTTTTCAGTTTGAAAAAATTCAGATCATATTTACCTAATAATGGTGTAAATGTTCTAATAAGTTTAATAGAAACATGAATTTCCCTTTTAAATTCATAGTAATAGGAAATTTGAATATTTGGTAGTTAGTTGAGCTAATAGGATTTAACAAGACTGTCACAGGATTGCTCCACTTCTGGGACTGGTATTTTTTGAGTCGAAATATTAATGTTACTGCATGATACTTATTCAGATTTTCCTACAAATGTCTTCCCATTCTAAAATAAAATTAGCTTGAAGGATGATTGTCTGACACTACCTTGAAATCCTAGATTTTGCTCTGCATTTCAAAGGATTACTAACCATCCAGCAACATTTTTAAAAATTGTTTGATTTATTTTTATTTTTTATTTTAAATGTTTAATTATTAATATGTGCATACAAGGCTTGGGTCATTTCTCCTTCCTGACCTCACCCCGTCCCTTACCACCCACACCACCCACTCCCTCTCCTCCTCAGTCCCTTAATACCCAGCAGAAACTATTTTGCTTTTACCTCTAATTTTGTGGAAGAGGGAATATAAGCAATAATAGGAAGGAACCAGGGTTTTTGCTGGTTGAGATAAGGATAGCCAAGCAGGGAGTTGACTCACATTAATTTCCTGTGTGTGTGTGTTACCTTCTGGGTTAATTCTTTTTGATCTAACCTTTTCTCTAGTTGCTGGTCCCCTTTTCCTAGCTACAGCAAGGTAGAAGGATACAAAATCACATAGAAAAATCGTTAGCATTTCTATATACTATTAATGAGCAAACTGAAAAAGAAATGTTTGAAAACAATTCCAGCACCATTTTTAATAAAAAATGCTCATTTTTGCACCTAGCGATATATATATATATGTACATATACATGTTGTATATATGTATATACACATATGTATATTATTACAGTTTTCATAGTAAAGCATAACTTGAAATTTAAAAAAACTTAATGAGATGATAAAAGGTCTGCTAGGAGTTTCTAATCTTGCTGTGCATGTCATAGTATTTCTCCCATCTGTCCCACTTTTGATTTGAAATAAACATTCACTTAACTCACAATTAACTATCTATTGTTATACTTTTCAAAGAAACCTGTAATTCTAAAAGAACAGAGAGGAATTATAAGTATTAATCTCTGGTAACAAGATGAACGCCTGAAACTCACTCAGAAAGTCACAGGATTATTTCATATTGGCTGGATTTCTTTGATAGAAATAATGACTTATGCCTAAACTCATAGCAATATGAACCCCAGGAAACAGAGCTGACTCAGACCAATTTTGTCCAACTTTATTTCCTTGGTCAAGGTACCCAGATGGCTACAGAACAAGTGAAATCAGATCAACAGGTGACTGGGACTCCATGTAACCTCATTCCTGCCCTGCGTGGCTGCTATTACCAAACCGTGACATCGTGTGTTTAGTGGGAGGCCCTGATTTCATGACAGCTGATGCACCACAGTGAGATGAAAAGAGGCCTGTTTTGCTTGGTGAGCTCAGGTCAACCATGTTCTCTTGCTGTCCCTGTCTCCGTTTTAAACAGGCCACACTTAACTGAGAAAACTTCCACTTAAAGGAGGGGCACCTTCCTCTATCATCTTCCATTGACTGGCTTGGCTGCCATAGCAACAGGCCAAGCAGGAGCTGCCTATAGCCACTCCCAGTTCCTGGTGATGTGGGCCCACTGTGACATCACAACCAAGTCTTTTCTGATTAGTCACACTGCATAAGCACTCCCGCTAAGGCCCCTCCCCCTGCACACCAGCCACTTTGTTGCCAGTAAAGGGCAAGATCTTCTGATCTGAAGAGGGCTCATCTCCTCCAGTTTCCCTCCTCACCTTTTCAAGTTTCAACTGAGATGACATTCTTCTCCAGTTCCATACAACTACCAATCTGGAAGCTACATTTTGGAAGATTGGAAATATTTCTACTGGTGAGTACAAAAACGCCTCAAGCTCTTTACAGTGCAATGAGCCAGGGAAAGTTCCAAAACATTAAATGAGGAAATTTCTCTCTCAGAACTATATCTCACATCATTAGTTGCATATTCCCTTGTGTGGATGCAAAATATAGCACACTGGAAACCAGGGGGTAGTCATTCCAGGCTTTGGTTTTCCTAACTTCATCAAAACACACAAATTCTCTCAGGGTCCAGCAAGGGCATCACAGTGAGTAATGTATTCATTTTATGTCGACCAAGAAATTAATTCACTTTGATCCGAGGAGTATAGAGGAAAACACAGGGTGTACTCCATGAATGCATAGTACTCCCTACTCAGTGAAATTGTTATGATCTCTCCTGTGAACAGAAGTTTTCAGAAGCAAAACAAATTGTAGCAACCATGAAGCACTCAGAAAGGACATTCATTTCCGCAGATTCTCTGGGGTACAAAAGAGTACACCTTTTCCTCATGGAACTGAACACACACAGTCAGGGCGAATCAAGGCTATGCCTCAAAGTGAATCCAAGTCTTAAACATACATTCTACAAATCAGTGAATTCCAAATTGAACAAGAAAAATCACACACACACACACACACACACACACACACAAAGTGCTGATATACTGTTCATTATCTAATGAGCAAATATCTTAATTACATCTACTGCATCTTTACAAGGTTGAAGAGACGAGAAGTCACTGAACACCAGGACAGCCTGGTGCACTCCATCAATTCCCACAATCTGATTGAGAGGTATTCCTTCAAAGATTCTTATGCATAACTAAACAGTGGATATACTCAATGAGTTTGAAATAGTGGGCAATCTAAGAATTTTTATAAGGAGCAAAGAAATTAGTTCACTATGACACTATGGGTATTACACACACTCATATGCATACACAAACACACACACAAACTCACACACCTTTGTCCTTGGAGCATGAGGAGAGATAAGCACAAAAACTGAAATCCCGGGATTTCCCAAATGTGCGGACACTTTCATGTCTCAAAATAATCATCCATCTTAGAAAAATACATGAAGTGATATCATTTCCAACAATGCCCTTGGAAAGTAGATATACTACCACCTTTAGGCCAATGAAGAAATAAGCACTAATTCACCAGTCTATGAGTGAAGCCATCACTGTAATTGAAAACATTTGTAGCAAGCCAATGATGCACATGGATACATGTCTCAAGATCTTTGAACATACACTGGACAAATTCAATGAATGCTGTACATTTCCTTACTGTGACAAGTTGTTGCAGCTGATCTATGGAACAGCAATGTTGAGCCATACCAAAATTAGTGACTTCCACAAAGCATTGCTGACTTGTATTATTTGGAACAGAGTATTTAACAGACACAGAAAGAGGAAATATTTTGAAAGCACACCAGAGGCCACACAAACAAAAGCACCCACAGTGTGTCTTAGTTCCATAAACATTCAGTATTCTGGTGTCAGTGAATGTATGGGCTTTCATCTAAGTAAAGTTCTTTTTAGTAGCTCCAATTTTTAATGAGCTTCAGGAAACTGGATTTTTTGCCATCTTTCACTGATTGTAACTGGGAGAATGTTTAATTTTGGTCCTTAATGCTACATACAGGACTGTGAATTGCATAGATAAAGTAACTTCTTTTATAAACAATCTAAGATGTTTGAAGTTTTGTCAGGAAAAATCAACTTATATTCTCCCCATGTATCATGGCTTGTTAGGGAAGAAACAATTATGTAGCTCACAACAATGTATTTAAACTGGGAAATATTTAAAAATATGTTGTGCCCGTTCTAAAACCACCTCATTTATTAGGTTTAGTATCTAGAAAATATGTCCTACTGCCGCAACTGAGTGTATATTTCACAGGATACTTCCTTTCCTAGCATCATACTTCAATGGGAGAAACAGTCATTTGGCCTTTATGCTGAGGTAGGATGAATTTCTAAGAAATATGTAACTATGATACTAGAAGCAACTTGGGTAATATGTTTTTCATTTTGAGAACATTGCTTCCAACCCTAATTTTGCGTTATGGTGTGTTTCATAGAATTCAGTTACTCATGTTTAAAAACCAACAGCTTTAGAAGGTTTTCTCTCTGGTTTTCCACCAAGTCTTGGAATACAGGGTACATTCCACCAGTTACTTTCCAGCTTCCACCACTTTTACGTTTGAAAAAATTCAGATCACATATACCTAATAATGCTGTAGATATTCTAATGAGTTTAATAGAAACATGAATTTCCTGTTAAATTCATACTATTAGGAAGGTTGAATATTTGGCAGTTATTTCAGCTAATAGGCTTCAGCAAGTCTTTCACGGGATTGCTCCACTTCTGTGACTGGTATTTTTCGAGTAGAAGTATTAATGTTATAACATGGTGCTGTCTTTAGTATTCAGAATTTCATACAAAAGTTCAGCACATTCTAAAATGAAATTCATTTGAAGGTTGAGTGTCTGACACTACCTTGAAGTCCTGGATTTTACTTTGCATTTCCAAGGATTACTCCCCATCTAGCATCATTTTTAATAAAAAAAGAACAATGCACATTTTTGCCCTCAGTGAGATAAATTTACAGACATATATATGTTCTATATATGTATATATGTATGTATGTTATTCCAAATTTCATAGAGAAACATCACTAGAAATTTAAAACCAACTTAATCAAATGATTAAAAGTCTGCTAGGAGTTTTTTATCTTGCTCTGTATGTCAAAGTACTTCAGCCATGTTTCCTGGTTTTCATTTTGAATATACATTCATTTAACTCACAATTCACTATCTAATGTTGTAATTTTCATAGAAACGTATAATTCTAAAAGAACAGAAAGTAGTTATATGTATTAATCTCTGGTAAAAAGATGAACGCCTGGAACTCACTCAGTAAGTCACAGGATTATTTCATTTCGGCTGGGATTCTTTGATAGAAATATTGCCTTATGCCGAAATTCATGGAAATATGAACCCCAGGAAAGACAGCTTACTCAGGGCAATTTCTTCCAACATTCATTTCCTCGGTCAATGTACCCTGATTGCTAGAGAACAAGTGATGTCACATCAACAGGTGATTGCGACTCCATGTAATCTCATTCCTGCCTGTGTGGCTGCTATTATCAAAGTGTGACATCGTGTGTTCAAGTTGAGACCCTGAATTCATGACGGCCCATGCACCACAGTGAGATGAAAAGGGGCCAATTCTGCTTTGTGAGTCCCAGACCCAAGTTGCACAAAGGCCTGTGGACAATTCAAACCATTGTGCATGGTAGCGTGGGCTAGCAGTGTGTTTGGAATTCTCCAATCCTGATGGGCTCAGGTCAACCATGTTCTGTTGCTCCACTTGTCTCCTCTTTCCCAAGGCCACACATAACTGAGAAAGCTGCCACACAAAGCAGGGGCACCTTCATCCAGCTTCTTCCAATGACTGGCTTGGCTGCCATAACAACAGGCCAGGCAGGAGTTGCCTATGGACACTCCAAGTTCCTGGTTTTGTGGGCCCGCTGTGACATCACTACCAAGTCTTTTCTGATTGGTCATAAAGCAGAAGTACTCCAGGTAAGTCCCTTCCCTAGCACAAACCAGCCCCTTTGGGCTAGTAATATGGAAGATCTGATCTGAAGATGGTTCATCTCCTCCAGTTTCCCTCCTCACCTTTTCAAGGTTCAAATGAGATGACATTCCTGTCCTGTTCCATGCAACTACCAATCTTCAAGCTGTATTTTGGAGGATAGGAAGTGTTTCTACTGGTGAGTGCAAAAACACCTCAAGCCCTTTGCAGTGCAATCAGCCAGGAAAAGTCACATAACATTGAATGAGGAAATTTCTCTCCCAGAACTATATTACCCATCATTTGGTGCATATTCTCTTGTGTGGATGTAAAATATAGCACACTGACAACCAGGGAGTTGTAATTACAGGCTTTTGTTTTCCTAACTTCATGAAAACCCACAAATGCTCTCAGTGGTTGGCAAGACCATCAAAGTGACCAATGTATTCATTTTATGTCGACCAAGAAATTAATTCACTTTGATCCGAGGTCTATAAAGGGACACACAGGGTGTACTCCATGAATGCGTAGTACTCCCTAATAAGTGAAATTGTTACCATCTCTCCTGTGTACAGAAGCTTTCAGGAACACCAGACATTGTAGTAAACCATGAGGCATCGGAAAGGACATTTATGTCTGGAAAGATTCTCTGGGTACAAAAGAGTACAACTTTTCTCATGGAACTGAACACGCACAGAAATTGTGACTCAAGGCTGTTCCTCAAAGTGAGTTCAAGGCTTGAACATACATTCTAAACATCAGAGAATTCTAAATTGAACAAGAAAAATCGCACACACACACACACATACATACACACAAAAAAGTGCTGATATACTGTTCTTTATCTAGTGAGCAATTTTTATTTCCATCTACTGAATTACAAGGTTGAACAGACGAGAAGTCACTGTACCCCAGGACAGCCTGCTGTACTCCATCAATCTCCACAATCCGAATGTGGGGTTTTCTTTCACGGATTCTTATACATACCTAAAGATTGGATATACTCAATGAGTGTGAAATAATGTGTACACTAAGAAGGTTTATAGAGGGCAAAATAATTAGTTCACTACAACACTATAGGTATTACACACATTTGTATGCATATGCAAACACACACACACACACACTCCCCTTTCCTAGGAGCATGAAGAGAGATAAGCACAATAGCTGAAATCACGGGGTTGCCCAAATGTGTGGACACGTTCATGTCTCAAAATAATCATCCAACTTAGAAAAATACATGAAGTAACATCATTTCCAACAAAGTCCTTGGAAGTTAGGTATATTACCACATTTAGGGCAATGAAGAAATAAGCACTAATTAACCAGAGTCTATGTGTGAAGCCATGACTGTGATTGAATTCATTTGTAGCAAGCCAATCATGCACATGGATACATGTCTCAAGATCTTCAAATATACACTAGACATATTCAATGAATGCTGTACATTTCCTCACTTGACAGGTTGTCACAGCTGACGTTTGGAATAGCAACGTTGAGCCATACCGAAATTAGTAACTTCCGTGAAGCATTGCTGATTTGCATTGTATGGAACAGAGCATTTAACAGACACAGAAACAGGAAATATTTTGAAACCACACCAGCGGCTACACACACAAATATACCCACAGTGTGACTTAGTTCCATGAACATCCAGTATTCTGGTGTCAGTGAATGTATGGGCTTCATCTAAGTAAAGTTCTTTTTAGTAGCTCCAATTTTCAGTGAGCTTCAGGAAACTGGATTTTTTGCCATCTTTCACTGCTTGTAACTGGGAGAATGATCAATTTTGGCCCTTAATACTGCATACAGGACTGTGAATTGCATAGTTAAAGTAACTTTTTTTATAAACAATCTAAGATGTTTGAAGTTTTGTCAGGAAAAGTCAACTTATATTCTCCCCATGTTTCATGGCTTTTTAGAGAAGAAACAATTATGTAGCTCACAACAATGTATTTAAAACTGGGAAATACATAAAAATATGTGTGCCCATTTTAAAACCACCTCAGTCATTAGGTTTAGTATCTAGGAAATATGTCCTACTGCTGCAATTGAGTGTATATTTCACAGACTACTTCTTTTCCTAGCATCATATATCAATGGGAGCAACACTCATTTGGCCTTTATGCTGAGGTAGGATGAGTTTCATAGAAATATATAACTCTGATATTAGAAGCAACTTGGGTAATATGTTGAATATTTGGCAACAGGTTCAAATCATTGATCTCAGTACATATGTCACAGGATAACTCCAAATCACTCCTGGTTTTGATTAGAAGAAAATTTCATGTTTGTTCATAACTTCATTTTATGTTTCAATATCATAAAATCATGTAAGCCAATTCTACTACCTGACAGTTGATGTCAGTCCAGCCCTTCCATTCCCGGAATTCACTTTTCATTACTCTGGATTTTTCCCCACATATATCCGTTTTTATTTTAGAAGCATTATTTCCACTGCATAATTTTGCGTTATGGTGAGTTTCATAGAATTCAGTTACTCATGTTTAAAAACCAACAGCTTTAGAAGGTTTTCTCTCTGGTGTTCTATCAAGTCTTGGAATAGAGGGTACATTTCACGAGTTACTTCCCAGCTTCCACCACTTTTACGTTTGAAAAAATTCAGATCACATTTACCTAATAATGCTGTAGATATTCTAATGAGTTTAATAGAAACATGAATTTCCTGTTTAAATTCATAGTAATAGGAAGGTTGAATATTTGGCAGTTTATTCAGCTAATAGGCTTCAGCAAGGCTTTCACAGGATTGCTCCACATCTGTGACTGGTATTATTCGAGTAGAAGTACTAATGTTACAGCATGATGCTGTCTATGGTATTCAGAATTTCCTACAAAAGTAGTTCTCATTCTAAAATGAAATTCATTTGAAGCTTGAATGTCTGACACTACCTTGAAATCCAGGGTTTTACTCTCCATTTCCAAGCTAGCTCCCTATCTAGCTCCATTTTGAATATAAAAAAAAAAGTGCTCATTTTTGCCCTTAGTGAAATAAATATGCATACATATACATGTTATATAAACGTATATATATATATATGTTCATTTTACCAAATTTCATAGAAGAACGTCACTCGAAATTGAAAACCAACGTAATCAGATGATTAAAAGTCTGCTAGGAGATTTTTGTCTTGCTCTGTATGTCAAAGTATTTCACCCATCTTTCCCAGTTTTCATTTGGAATATACATTCATTTAACTCACAATTCACTATCTAATGTTGTAATTTTTATAGAAATGCATATTTCTAAAAGAACACAAAGGAGGTATATGTATTAATCTCTGGAAACAAGATGAACTACTGGAACTCAGTAAGTCACAGGAGTATTTCATATCGGCTTGATTTCTTTGATAGAAATATTGCCTTATGCCGGAATTCATAGAAATATGAACCACAGGAAACACAGCTTACTCAGGCCAATTTCGTCAAACATTCATTTCTTTGAACAATGTACCCTGATGGTTAGAGATCAAGTGATGTCTGATCAACAGGTGACTTGGACTCCATGTAACCTCATTCCTGCCTTGCATTGCTCTTATTATCAAACTGTATATTCGTGTGTTCAGGGTGAAGCCCTAAATTCATGATAGTCCATGATGAAGAGAGGCCTGTTCTGCTTGGTGAGTTCCAGACCCAAGTTGCACAAAGGACTATGGACAATTCAAACAATGGGGCATTGTAGCTTGGGCTAGCAGTGTGTTTGGAATTCCCCAATCCTGAGGAGCTCAGGTCAATCATGTTCTGTTGCTCTCCCTGTCTCCGTTTCCCTCAGGCCTCAGTTAACTGAGAAAGCTGCCACACAAAGCAGGGGCACCTTCCTCCAGCTTCTTCCATTGACTGGCTTGGCTGCCATAGCAACAGGCCAGTCAGGAGCTGCCTATGGACACTCCCAGTTCCTGGTTTTGTGCGCCCACTGTGACATCACAACCAAGTCTTTTCCGATTGGTCAGATAGCAGAAGCACTCCAACTAAGGCCCCCTCCCCTAGCACAAACCAGCCACTTTGGTGCCAGTATTATGCAAGATCTTCTGATCTGAAGATGGCTCATCTCCTCCAGTTTCCCTCCTCACCTTTTCAAGGCTCAACTGAGATGACATTCTTCACCTGTTCCATACAACTGCCAATCTAGAAGTTGCATTTTGGAGGAAAGGATGTGTTTCTACAGGTAAGTATAAAAATACCTCAAGCCCATTGCAGCGCAATCAGCCAGGAAAAGTCCCATAACATTGAATGGGGAAATTTCTGTCCCAGAACTACATCTCCAATCATTGGGTGCCTATTTCCTTGTGTGGATGCAAAATATAGCACTCTGTCAACCAGGGAGTGGGAATTCCAGGCTTTTGTTTTCCTAACTTCATCAAAACACAGTGATTCTCTCCGAGGATGACAAGAGCATCACAGTGACCAATGTATTGATTTTATGTCGACCAAGAAATTAATTCACTTTGATCAGAGCACTATAGAGGAACACACAGGGTGTACTCCATGAATGCTTAGCACTCACTACTCAGTGAAATTGTTATCATGCCTCCTGTGGGCAGAAGATTTCAGGAACACCAGAAATTGTGGAAAACCATGAAGCACTTGGAAAGGACATTCATTTGCACAAAGATTCTCTGGGCTGCAAAAGAGTACACATTTTCTAAGGGAAGTGAACACTCACAGTCTATGCGACTCAAGACTGTGCCTCAAAGTGACTTCAAGGCTTGAACATACATTCAAAAATCTGTGAATTCCAAATTGAACAAGAAACATCACACACACACACAGAATGTGCTGATATGTGGTCGTTACCTACTGAGCAAATTTCTTTCTTTTTTTTGTGTGTTGTGTATTTGTTTTTCCTTTTATTATTCATATGTGCCTACAAGGCTTGGGTCATTTCTCCCCCCTGCCCCCACCCCCTCCCTTACCACCCACTCTGCCGCCTCCCTCTACCCCCTCCCCTCAATGCCTAGCAGAAACTATTTTGCCCTTATTTCTAATTTTGTTGTAGAGAGAGTATAAGGTATAATAGGAAGGAACAAGGGATTTTGCTGGTTGAGATAAGGATAGCTATACAGGGAGTTGACTTGCATTGATTTCCTATGCGTGGGTGTTACCTTCTAGGTTAATTCTTTTTGATCTAACCTTTTCTCTAGTTCCTGGTCCCCTTTTCCTATTGGCCTCAGTTGCTTTTAAGGTATCTGCTTTAGTTTCTGTGTGTTAAGGGCAACAAGTGCTAGCTAGTTTTTAGGTGTCTTACCTATCCTCACCCCTCCCTTGTGTGCTCTCGCTTTTGTCATGTGCTCAAAGTCCAATCCCCTTGTTGTGTTTGCCCTTGATCTAATGTCCACATATGAGGGAGAACATACGATTTTTGGTCTTTTGGGCCAGGCTAACCTCACCCAGAATGATGTTCTCCAATTCCATACATTTACCAGCGAATGATAACATTTCGTTCTTCTTCATGGCTGCATAAAATTCCATTGTGTGTAGATACCACATTTTCTTAATCCATTCGTCAGTGGTGGGGCATCTTGGCTGTTTCCATAACTTGGCTATTGTGAATAGTGCCGCAATAAACATGGGTGTGCAGGTGCCTCTGGAGTAACCTGTGTCACAGTCTTTTGGGTGTATCCCCAAGAGTGGTATTGCTGGATCAAATGGTAGATCAATGTCTAGCTTTTTAAGTAGTCTCCAAATTTTTTTCCAGAGTGGTTGTACTAATTTACATTCCCACCAACAGTGTAATGGGGTTCCTTTTTCCCCGCATCCTTGCCAACACCTGTTGTTGGTGGTGTTGCTGATGATGGCTATTCTAACAGGGGTGAGGTGGAATCTTAGTGTGGTTTTAATTTGCATTTCATTTATTGCTAGAGATGGTGAGCATTTTTTCATGTGTTTTTTGGTCATTTGAATTTCTTCTTTTGAGAAAGTTCTGTTTAGTTCACTTGCCCATTTCTTTATTGGTTCATTAGTTTTGGGAGAATTTAGTTTTTTAAGTTCCCTGTATATTCTGGTAATCAGTCCTTTGTCTGATGTATAGCTGGCAAATATTTTCTCCCACTCTGTGGGTGTTCTCTTCAGTTCAGAGACCATTTCTTTTGATGAACAGAAGATTTTTAGCTTTATGAGGTCCCATTTATCTATGCTATCTCTTAGTTGCTGTGCTGCTGGTATTTCGTTGAGAAAGTTCTCACCTATACCTACTAACTCCAGAGTATTTCCTATTCTTTCCTGTATCAACTTTAGAGTTTGGGGTATGATATTAAGATCCTTGATCCATTTTGAGTTAATATTGGTATGGGCTGATATACATGGATCTAGTTTCAGTTTTTTGCAGACTGCTAACCAGTTTTCCCAGCAGTTTTTGTTGAGGAGGCTGCTATTTCTCCATCGAATATTTTTAACTCCTTTGGCAGTCTCAGGACTGCCTTCGCTGTGTCCCATAGGTTCTGGAAGGTTGTGTTTTCATTTTCACTGACTTCCATGAACTTTTTAATTTCCTCTTTTATTTCATCGATGATCCATTGTTCATTAAGTAATGAGTTATTTAGTCTCCAGCTGTTTGCATATTTTCTGTCTTTACTTTTGTTTTTGAGTTCTACTTTTACTGCATTGTGATCAGATAGTATGCATGGTATAATTTCTATTTTCTTATATTTGCTGAGATTTGCTTTGTGCCCTAGGATATGATCTATTTTGGAGAAGCTTCCAAGGGCTGCTGAGAAGAATGTATATTGTGTAGAAGTTGGATGAAATGTTCTGTAGACATCAAGTAGGTCCATTTGATCTATTGCATATTTTAGATCTTGGATTTCTTTATTGATTTTTTGTTTGGATGACCTATCTATTGATGATAATGGGGTGAAAAGTCTCCCACAAGCACTGTGTTGGCATTTATATATGCTTTTAGGTCTTTCGGGGTATGTTTGATGAAATTGGGTGCGTTGACATTGGGTGCATACAGGTTGATAATTACTATTTCCTTTTGGTCTATTTCCCCTTTTATTAGTATGGAATGTCCTTCTTTATCTTGTGTGATCAATGTAGGTTTGAAGTCTACTTTGTCAGAGATAAGTATTGCTACTCCTGCCTGTTTTCAGGGGCCAGTGGCTTGGTAAATCTTCTTCCAGCCTTTCGTCCTTAGCCTATGCTTATTTCTGTCAGTGAGATGGGTCTCCTGTAAGCAACAAATTATTGGATGTTCCTTTTTAATCCATTTCATCAAGCAGTGCCTTTTGATGAGTGAATTAAGTCCGTTAGTACTGATAGGTATGTGGTGATTCCTGTCATTTAGTTGTCTTAGTTGTTTGAGGGTTTGATTGTGTGTACCTAAGCTGAGGTTACTCTCTACTGTCTTGCTTTTTCTTTTTCTGTGGATTGGTACTGCCTGTCTTTTCATGGTTAAGTTGGGTTTCACTTTCTGTTGGGTCTTCACCCCTTTCCTGTGGAGTTTTCCTCCTACTGCCACTTTTACAAGTTTTTCTGCTCCTGATTACTGGGCAGTGCTACTGCTCCTACCAGCCGTTGTGTTTGTTTACAGCTCACGTGGGAGGTGGTTCTTCCAACCTCTCCTGTGGAGTTTTCCTCCCTCTGCCACTCTCACAATCTTTCCTGCTACTGGTTGCTGGGCACATGACCGGCTCCCGCCGGAGCCTCTCTGGCATGCCAGGTTTGTTTATTTATAGTTCTGGGAAGGATTCCCTTCCCCTATCTTTGGTGCTCAGTGTGCCCCACCCTCCTTCCCACATGTTTATATTGTTCTTATTGCTTATTACTCAGTTTGTCTTTTATCCCTGGGTGGTGGTCAATCTGTCCAGAGGGCTATGCTGTTCTGGCCAAGCGTTGTCTGTGAGAGTACCATGTACCGCTAAGCTCACCTTGTCCGCATCTTCCCAAGCCATCTGGGTGTGGGCGACTGGTGGCCTGGGAGTCCTCCTGGTTTCTCCATTTAATGTGAAGTGCACACACTCTGCACAGGCTGGAGGTGTGGAGGGGTCAAAATTTTGCCTCTTCTCGGTAATTTTGATTGCAAGGTGTGTCTCCAGTGTCACTCCAAGATTTCACTATAGAAGGCATGCTTTCTATAGATGGTGGCCTCTCTCTAGCCACCATCTTGGAATCCTCTCTGATATACTGTGAGTGACCAAGTGAGCAAATACCTTAAGTTTCATCTACTGAATTACAACATTGAACACACCAGAAGTCACTGAACCCCAGGACACCCTGGGGCACTCCATCAATTTCTACAATCAGAATGAGAGGTTTACTTTCAAGGATTCTTTTGCATACACTAGATATATTCAATAAATGCTGTACATTTCCTCAACTGACAGGTTGTCACACCTGATCTTTGGAAGAGCAAGGTTGAGCAAAACCAAAATTAGTGACTTCCGGGAAGCATTGCTGACTTGCATTGTTTGGAACAGAGAATTTAACGACACAGAAACAGGAAATATTTTGAAACCACCCCAGCGGCCACACACACAAAAACACCCACAGTATGAGTTACATCCATGAACATTCAGTATTCTGGTGTCAGTGAATGTATGGGCTTTCATCTAAGTAAAGTTCTTTTTAGTAGCTCCAATTTTTAATGGTCTTCAGGAAACTGGATTGTTGGCCATCTTTCACTGCTTGTAATTGGGAGAATGGTTAATTTTAGCACATAATACTACTTGTAGGAGTATGAACTGCATAGATAATGTATCTTCTTTTATTAACAACCTTAGATGTTTGATTTTTTGTCAGAAAAAATCAAGTTATATTGTCCACATGTATCAGGCCATCTATAGAAGAAATAATTATTTAACTCACAACAATGTATTTAAAACTGGGAAATGCTTAAAAATATATTGTGTCCATTCCAAAACCACGTCAGTCATTAGGTTTAGTATCTACAAAATATATCCTACTGCTGCAATTGAGTGTGTATTTCACAGGATACTTCCTTTCTAGCATCACACTTCAATGTGAGTAACACTCATTTGGCCTTAATGCTGACATAGAAAGAAATTAATTCATTTTGATCCGAGGACATTGAGGAACACACAGGGTGTACTCCATGAATGCTTAGTACTCCATACTCAGTGACATTGTTATCATCTCTCCTGTGAACAGAAGCTTTCAGGAACACCAGAAATTGTGGAAAACCATGAAGCACTCAGAAAGGACATTCATTTCCGGAAAGATTCTCTGGAGTAAAAAAGAGGACACTTTTCCTCATGGAACTGAACACACACAGTCAGTGCGACTCAAGGCTGTGCCTCAAAGTGAATTCAATGCGTGAACACATTCTAAAAATCATTGAATTCCAAATTGAACAAGAAATATCACACACACACACACACACACAAACACACAGACACAAAGTGTTGGTATGCTGTTCGTTATCTAGTGAGCAAATTTCTTAATTTCCACTTACTGAATTACAAGTTTGAACAGATGAGATGTCACTGAACCCCAGGACAGCCTGGTGCAATCCATCAATTCCCACAATCCGAATGAGAGGTTTTCTTTCAAGGATTCTTATACATACCTAAACAGTGGATATATTCAATGAGTGTGAAATAGTGGGTACTATAAGAATTTTTATACAGAGAAAAGTAATTAATACACTATGATACTATGGATGTTACACACACTCGTATTGCCTGTGGGCAATTCAAACCATGGGGCATGCTAGCTTGGGCTAGCAGTGTGTTTGGAATTCCTTAGTCCTGACGAGTTCAGGTCATACATGTTATGTTGCTGTCCCTGTCCCCGTTTACCACAGTCCACACTTAACTTAGAAAGCTGCCACACAAAGCAAGTGCATATATCTCCTGTTTCTTCCATTGACTAACTTGGCTGCCATAGCAACAGGCCAGGCAAGAGCTGCCTATGGACACTCCCAGTTCCTGGTGATGTCAGCCCACTGTGACATCACAACCAAGAATCTTCTGATTGGTCAGACTGCATGAGCACTCTGACAAAGGCCCATCCCCCTGCACCCCAACCCCTTTGGTGCCAGTAAAAGGCAAGTCCTTCTGATCTGAACATGGCTCATCTCCTCCAGTTTTCCTCCTCACGTTTTCAAGGTTCAACTGAGATGACATTCCTCTCCTGTTCCATACAACTACAAATCTGGAAGCTACATTTTGGAAGATAGGATCACAGTTACCAAGGTATTCATTTTAGGTTGACCAAGAAATTATTTCACTTTGATCTGAGGACTTCAGAGAAACACACAGGGTGTACACCATGATTGTTTAGTACTCCCTACTCAGTGAAATTGTTATCACCAATTACTTCCCAGCTAGCACAACTTTTAAGTTTGAAAAAATTCAGATTACATTTAACTCATAATGCTGTAGACATTCTAATGATTTTAATAGAAACATGAATTTCCCATTTAAATTCATAATAATAGGAAGGTTGAATATTTGGCAGTTATTTCAGCTGATTGGCTTCAGCAAGTCTTTCACAGGATTGCTCCACTTCTGTGACTTGTATTTTTAGAGTAGAAATATGAATGTTACTGCTTGATGCTGTCTTTATTATTCAGAATTACCTACAAAAGTACTTCCCATTCTAAAATGAAATTAGATTGAAGGTTGAATGTATTATACTACCTTGTCCAGGATTTTACTCTACATTTCAATGGATTTCTCCCCATGTAGCACCATTTTTTTATTTTAAAAATTGCTCATTTTTGCCCTTATTGAGATATATTTACATACATATATATGTTGTATACATATATATGTATATTATTCCAAGTTTCATAGAAAAATGTAACTCGAAATTTAAAACCAACTTAATCAGATTATTAAAGGTCTGCTAAAAGTTTTTTGTCTTACTCTGTATGTCATAGTTTTTTTCCCATCTTTCCCAATGTTCATTTGGAATAAACTTTCATTTAACTCACAATTCACTATCTAATGTAATTTTCATAGAATCGAGTAATTCTAAAAGATCAGAAAGTAGTTATATGTATTAATCTCTGGGAACAAGATGAATGCCTGGAACTCACTCAGCATATCACTGGATTGTGTCATATCCGCTGGAGTTCTTTGATAGAACTGTTGCCTTATGCCAAAATTCATAGACATATGAAACACAGGTTACTCAGGGCAATTTCATCCAACATTCATTTCCTTTGTCAATGTACCCTGATGGATAGAGAACAAGTGATGTCAAATCAACAGTTGACTGGGATTCCATGTAACCTCATCCCTGTCTTGTGTGGCTGCTATTATGAGACCGTGACATCATGTGTTCAGATTGAGACCCTGAGTTCATGACAGGTGATGCACCACAGTGAGATGAAGAGAGGCCTGTTCTGCTGGTGAGTTCCAGACCATGTGGCACAAAGGCTTGTGGGCAATTCAAACCATGGGGCATAGTAGCTTAGGCTAGCAGTGTGTTTCCATTTTCCCAATCCTGACGAGCTCAGGTCAAGCATGTTCTGTTGCTGTCCCTGTCTCCGTTTTCCCCAGGCCACACTTAATTGAGAAAAAAGCCTCACAAAGCAGAGGCACCTTCCTTCAGCTTCTTCCATTGACTGGCTTCGCTGCCATAGCAGCAGACCAGCAGGTGATGCCTATTAACCCTCCCAGATCCTGGTGATGTGGGCCCACTGTGACATCACAACCAAGTCTTTTATGATTGGTCAGACTCTGTAAACACACCTGCTAAGGTCCCTCCCCCTACACACTAGCCACTTTGGTGTCAGTAACAGGCAAGAACTTCTGATCTGAAGATAGCTCATCTCCAGTTTCCTTCCTCACCTTTTCAAGGTTCAATAGAGATGACATTCCTCTCCTGTTCCAAACAACTACCAATCTGGAAACTACATTTTTGAAAATAGTAAGTGTTTCTACTGGTGAATACAAAACCACCTCAAGCCCATTGCAGTGCAAACAGCCAGGAAAAGTTCCAGAAAATTGAGTGAGGAAATTTCTCTCCCAGAACTACTTCTCCCATCATTGGTTGCATATTCCCTTGTGTGGATGCAAAATATAGCACACTGGAAACCAGGGGGTTGTAATTCCAGGCTTTTGTTTCCCTAACTTCATCATAACACACAAATTCTCTCAAGGGCTGGCAAGAGCATCAAAGTGACCAATGTATTCATTTTATGTAGACCAAGAAATTAATTCATTTTGTTCGGAGGATTATAGAGGAACACACAGGGTGTACTAGATGAAGGCTTAGTAGTCCTTAATCACTGAAATTGTTACCATCTCTCCTGTGAACAGAAGCTTTCAGGAACACCAGAAATTGTAACAAACCATGCAGCACTCTGAAAGGACATTCATTTCTACAAAGATTCACTGGTGTACAAAAGAGTACTACTAGTCCTCATGGAACTGAAAATACAGTCACTGTGACTCAAGGCTTTTCCTCAAAGTGAATTTAAGGCTTGAACATACATTCTAAAATTCAGTGAATTCCAAATAGAACAAGAAAAATCACACAAACACACACACAAAATGCTGATATACTGGTTGTCATATAGTGAGCAAATTTCTTAACTTCCATCTACTGAATTATAAGGTTGAAAAGAAGAGAAGTCAGTGAACCCAGGACAAACTGGTGCACTCCATCAATTCCAACAGTCTGAATAAGAGACTTTCTTTCAAGTATTCTTATGCCTACCTAAACAGTGGATATATTCAATGAGTGTGAAATAGTGGGTACTCTAAGAATTTTAATAAAGAGCAAAGAAATTAGTTCCCTATGACACTATGGGTATTACACACACTCGTATGCATACACAAAAACACACAAACACCCATGCATACACACCTCTGTCCTAGAAGCATGAGGAGAGATAAGCGCAATAGATGATATCTCAGAGTTGCCCTAATATGCAGACACTTTCGTGTCTCAAAATCATAATCCAACTTAGAAAAATACATGAAGTGACATCATTTCCAACAATGTCCTTGGAAGGAAGGTATACTACCACTTTTAGGGCAATGAAGAAATAAACACTAATTCACCAGAATCTATGCATGATGCCATCACCATAATTGAAATCGTTTGTAGCAAGCCAATGATGCACATGGATACATGTCTCAAGACTTCAAACATATAATGGACATATTCAATGAATGCTGCATATTTCTTCACCTGACAGGTTGTCACAGCTGATCTTTGCAATAACAACTTTGAGTCATACTGAAATTAGTGACATCCTGGAAGCATTGCTGACTTGCATTATTTGGAACTGAGCATTTAACAGACACAGAAACAGGAAATATTTGGAAGCCACACCAATGGCCACACATAAAAATACACCCACAGTGTGACTTACTTCCATGAATATTCAGTATTCTGGTCTCTTCGAATGTATGGGCTATCATCTAAGTAAAGTTCTTCTTAGTAGCTCTAATTTTTAATGATCGCCAGGAAACTGGATTGTTTGCCATATTTTAGTGCTTGTAATTGGGAGAATGGTTAATTTTAGCCCATAATACTACATATAGGACTCTGAATTGCATAGGTAAAGTAACTTCTTTTATGAACAACCTTAGATCGTTGAAGTTCTGCCAGGAAAAATCAACTTATATTCTCCACATGTATCATGGCTTTCTAAAGAAGAAACAATTATTTAGCTCTCAACAATGTATTCAAAACTGAGAAATACTTAATAATATGTTGTCCCCATTTTAACAGCACCTCAGTCATTAGGTTTTGCATCTAGAAAATATGTCCTTATGCTGCAATTTAGTATGTATTTCACAGGATACTTACTTTCCTAGCATCAAACTTCAATGGGAATAACACTCATTTGGCCTTAATGCTGAGGCAGGGTGAATTTCATGGAAATATGTACCTCTGATGCTAGAAACAACTTGGATAATATGTTGAATATCTGGTAACAGGTTCAAATCACTAATCCAAGTACATATGTCACAGGACAACTCACCATCACTCCTGGGTTTGGTAAAGAGAAAATTTCATGTTGTACAGAACTTCATTTTATGATTTAAATTCACAGAATCAAGTAAGCCCTATTCTACTACCCACATAGTTTGACGGTTGATGTCAGTCCTGCCCTTCAATTCCTGGAATTCACTGTGCATTTCTCTGGATTTTTCCCAACCTATCTCAATTTTTAATTTTGAGAATCATTTCTTTCGGCTCATAATTTTGCATTATGTTGAGGTTCATAGAATTCAGTTACTCATGTTTACAAACCAACAGCTTTAGAAGGTTTTCCCTCAGGTGTCCTACCAAGTTTTGGAATACAGTGTCTAAATCACCAGCTACTTCGCAGATATCACTACTTTTAAGGTTGAAAAAATTGAGATCACATTTACCACATAATGCTGTAGATATTCTATTGAGTTTAATAGAAACATGAAATTCCTATTTAAATTCATACTAATAGTAAGATTGAATATTTGGCAGTCAGTTCAGCTAATAAGCTTCAGCAAGTCTTTCACAGGATTGCTCCACATCTGTGACTGGTATTTTTCAAGTAGAAATAGGAATGTTACTGCATGATGCTGTCATTATTATTCAGAATTTCCTACAAAAGTACTTCCCCTTCTAAAATGAAATTAGATTGAAGGTTGAATGTCTGACACTACCTTCAAATCCTGGATTTTACTGTGCATTTAAAAGGATTGCTCCACCTCTAGAACCATTTTTAATTTAAAAAAATAATGCTCATTTTTGCTCCTACTGAGATATACATACGTACATATATAGGTTGTATATATGTATGTATACACACATATACAACCTGTATATATACATATATATATACATGCATATTATTTCAAATTTCATAGAACAATGTAACTCAAAATTTAAAACCAATATAATCAGATGATTAAAGATCTGCTAGGAATTCTTGTCTTCCTCTGTATGTCACATTATTTCTCCCATATTTCCCGGTTTTCATTTGGAATATACACTCATTTAATTCACTATTCACTATATAATGAGGTAATTTTCATAGTAATTTATAATTCTAAAAGAACAAAAAGCAGATATATGTATTTATCTCTATTAACAAGTTGAATGTCTGGAACTCACACAATAAGTCACAGGATTATTTCATATCAGCTGGATTTCTCTAATAGAAATATTGCCTTATGCTTAAATTGATAGAAACATGAACCCCAAGAAATACCTTACTCGGCAATTTCATCCAACTTTCATTTCCTTGGTTTATGTACCCTGATGGCAAGAGAACAAGTGATGTCAGCTCAACAGGTGACTGGGACTCCATGTAACCTGATTGCTGTCTTGCGTGGCTGCCATTATCAAACCATGACATCGTGTGTTCAGGGTTAGACCCTGAATTCATGACAGCCGATGCACCCACAGTGAGACAAAGAGAGGTCTTTTCTGCTTGGTGAGTTCCAGACCCAAGTTGCACCAAATCTTGTGGACAATTCAAACCATGGGGCATGGTAGCCTGGGCTAGCAGTGTGTTTGGAATTCCCCAATCCTGATGAGCTCAGGTCAACCATGTTCTCTTGCTGTCCCTGTCTCCATTTTCCCCAGGGGACACTTAACTGAGGAAGCTGCCACACAAAGCAGGGGCACCTTCCTCCAACTTCTTCCTTTGAGTGACTTGGCCTCCATAGCAACAGGCCAGGCAGGAGCTGCCTAGGGACCTTCCCAGTTTCTGGTGAAGTGGGCCCAATGTGACATCACAAACAAGGCTTTTCTGATTTGTCAGACTGTGAAAGCACTCCTGTTAAGGTCACTCCTCTTGCACACCAACCACTTAGGTGACAGGAACAATCAAGATCTTCTGATCTGAAGATGGCTCATCTCCTCCAGTTTCCCTCCTCACATTTTCAAGCTTCAACTGAGATGACATTCCTCTCCTGTTCCATACATCTACCAGTATAGAAGCTGCATTTTGCACGATAGGAAGTCTTTCTACTGGTGAGTACAAAAACACCTCAAGCCCTTTGCAGAGCAATCAGCCAGGAAAAGTCAAATAACATTGAATGAGGAAATTTCTCTCCCATAACTACATCTCCCATCATAGGGTTTAAATTCCCTTTTGTGTATGCAAAATAAAGTACACTGGAAACCAGGGTGTTTTAATTCCAGGCTTTTGTTTTCTTAACTTCATCAAAACACAGAAATTCTCTCAGGGGATGGCAAGAGCATCAAAGTAACAAAAGTATTCATTTTATGTCGACCAAGAAATTAATTCACGTTGATCCAAGGACTATAAAGGAATATACAGAGGGTACTCCATGAATGCTTAGTACTCCCTACTGAGTGAAATTGTTATCATCTCTCCTGTGAACAGGAGCTTTTAGGAACACCAGAAATTGAAGCAAACCATGATGTACAAAGAAAGGACATTCATTTCTGGAAAGATTCTGTGGGGTACAAAAGAGTACAACTTTTCCTCATGGTACTGAATACACACAGTCAATGCGAGTCAAGGCTGTTCCTCAAAGTGAATTCAAGGCTTGTACATACATTCTAAAAATCAGTGAATTCCAAAAAATCAGTGAATTACAAAAAACATCACACACACACACACAAAGTGGTGATGTACTGTTCGTTATCTAGTGAGCATATTTCTTAATTCCATCTACTGAATTACAAGGTTGAACAGGCGGAAGTCATTGAACCCCAGGGCACCCTGGGTCCCTCCATCAATTCCCACAATCCGTATGAGAGGTTTTCTTTCAAGGATTCTTATGCACACCTAAACAATGGGTATACTCAATGAGGGTGAAAGAGTGGGTCCTCTTAGAATTTTTATAAAGATCAAAGAAATTAGTTCACTATGACACTATGGGTATTACACACACTCAAATGCATATGCAAACACATACACACACACACACACACACACACACACACACACCTGTCCAAGAAGTATGATGATAGATAAACACAATACCTGAAATCCAGGGGTGACCCGAATGTGCGGACACTTTCATGTCCCAAAATAACCATCCAACTTAGAAAAATACATGAAGTGACATCATTTCCAACAATGTCCTTGGAAGGAAGGTATACTACCACCTTTAGGCCAATGAAGAAATAAGCACTAATTCACCAGAGTCTATGCATGAAGCCATCCCTGTAATTGAAATCGTTTGTAGCAAGCCAATGATGCACATAGATACATGTCTCAACATCTTCTAACATACACTGGACATATTCAATGACTGCTGTACATTTTCCAACTTACAGGTTGTCAAAGCTGATCTTTGGAATAGCAATGTTGAGCCATACCGAAGTTAGTGACGTCTGGGAAGCATTGCTGTCTTGCATTATTTGGAACAGAGCATTTAGCAGACACAGAATCAGGAAATATTTTGAAACCACCCCAGCGGCCACACACACAAATACATCCACAGTGTGACTTAGTTCCATGAATATTCAGTATTCTGTTGTCAGTGAATGTATGGGTTTTATTCTAAGTAAAGTTCTTTTTAGTAGCTCCAATTTTTAATGATCTTTTTGAAACTGGATTGTTTGCCTTCTTTCCCTGCTTGTAATTGGGAGAATGGTTAATTTTTGCCCATAATACTACATACAGGACTCTGAATTGCATAGATAAAATAACTTCTTTAATAAGCAGTCTTTGATCATAGATGTTCTGCCAGAAAAAATCAACTTATATTGTCCACATGTATCATGGCTCTCTAGGGAAGAAACAGTTATTTAGCCTCCAACAATGTATTTAAAAATGGGGAATACTTAAAAATATGTTGTGCCTATTCTAAAACCACCTCAGTCATTAGGTTTAGTATGTAGAAAATATGTCCTGCTACTGCACTTGATTGTATATTTCACAGGACACTTCCTTTCCTAGCATCATACTTTAATGGGAGTAACACTTATTTGGCCTTAATGATGAGGTAGGATGAATTTCATAGAAATATGTAACTCTGGTACTAGAAACAACTTGTGTAATAGGTTGAATATCTGGCAATAGCTTCAAGTCTTTGATCTCAGTACATATGTGACAGGATAACTCCATATCACTGCTGATTTTGATGGGGAGAAAATTTCATGTTTCTTCATAACTTCATTTTATGCTTTAATTTCATAGAATCATGTAAGCCCCATTCTACTACGCAAATAGTTTGACAGTTGATGTCAGTCCAGCCCTACAATTCCCGGTATTCACTGAGCATTTCTCTGGATTTTTCCCCACTTATTCCATTTTTCATTTAGAGAAACATTTCTTCCACCTCATAATTTCGCATTATGGTGAGTTTCATAGAATTCAGTTACTCATGTTTAAAAACCAGCTTCTTTAGAAGGTTTTCTCTCTGGTGTTCTATCAAGCCTTGGAATAAAGGTTCCATTTAACTACTTACTTCCCAGCTAGCAGCACATTTATGTTTGAAAAAAATTCAGATCACATTTACCTTATATTGCTGTAGATATTCTAATGAGTTTAATAGAAACATGATTTTCCCATTTAAATTCATAGTAATAGAAATGTTGAATATTTGGCAGTTAGTTCAGCTAATAGGCTTCAGCAAGTCTTTCACAGGATTGCTCCACTTCTGTGACTGATATTTTTGGACTAGAAATATTAATGTTACTGCATAATGCTGTCTTTAATATTCAGAATTTCCTGCAAAATTCTTCACATTCTAAAATGAAATTAGATTGACACTTGAATGTCTGACACTCCCTTGAATTCCTGGATTTTACCCTGCATTTCAAAGGATTACTCCCCATCAAGCATCATTTTTAATTAAAAAAAAAGTAATGTACATTTTTGCCCTTATGGAAATATACATACATATATGTGCTGTATATATATATATATATATATATATATATATATATATGTACATTATTGCAAATTTCATAGAAAAACAACACTCGAAATTTAAAACCAACTTAATCAGATGACTAAAGGTGTGCTAGGATTTTTGTGTCTTGCTCTGCATGTCTTAGTATTTCCCCCATCTTTCCCAGTTTTCATTTGGAATATACATTCATTTAACTCTCAATTCACTATCTAATGTTGTAATTTTCATAGAAACATATAATTCTAAAAGAACAGAAAGTATTTATAAGTATTAATCTCTGGTAACAAGATGAACGCCTGAAACTCACTCAGTAAGTCACAGGACTATTTAATATCGGCTAGATTTCTTTGATAGAAATATTGCCTTATGTCAAAATTCATAGAAATATTATCACCAGGAAACATAGCTCATGTAGGGCGATTTCTTCCAACATTCATTTCATTCGTCAATATACCCTGATGGCTAGAGAACAAGTGATATCAGATCACCAGGTGACAGGGACTCCAGGTAACTTCATCCCTGCCTTGCGTGTCTGCTCTTATCAAACCGTGACATCGTGTGTTCAGGGTGACAAGCTGAATTCCTGACAGTTGATGCACCACAGTGATTTGAAGAGAGGCCTGTTCTTCTTGGTGAGTTCCAGACCCAAGTTGCAGAAAGGCCTGTGGACAATTCAAATCATGAGGCATGGTAACTTATGCTAGCAGTTTGTTTCGAATTCCCCAATCCGGACGAGCTCAGGTCAATAATATTCTGTTGCTGTCCCTGTCTCCATTTGCCAAAGGCCACACTTAACTGGAATAGCTGCCACAAAAGCAGGGGCAACTTCCTCCAGCTACTTCCATTGACTGGCTTGGCAGCCATAGCAACAGGCCAGGCAGCAGCTGCATATGGACACTCCCAGTTCCTGGTGTTGTGGGAACACAACACTGTGACATCAAAACCTAGTCTTTTCTGATTGGTCAGACTGCATAAGCACTCCCACTAAGGTCCCTCCCTCTCCACACACCAGCCACTTCGGTGCAAGTATCAGGCAAGAGCTCCTGATTGGAAGATGGTTCATCACCACCAGTTTCCCTCCTCACCTTTACAAGGTTCAATTGAGATGACATTCCTCTCCTGTTCCATACAATTACCAACATGGAAGCTGCATTTTGGAGGATAAGAAGTGTTTCTACTGGTGAGTACAAAAACACCTCAAGTGCTTTGCAGAGCAATCAGCCAGGAAAAGTCAAAGAACATTGAATGAGGAAATTTCTCTCCCAGAACTACATCTCTCATCATTGGGTGCATATTCCCTTGTGTGGATGCAAAATATTGCACACTGGAAAACAGGGGGTTGTAATTCCAGGCTTTTGTTGTTCTAGCTTCATCAAAACACACATTCTCTCTGGGGCTGGTTAAAGCATCAAAGTGACCAATGTATTCATTGTATATCGACCAAGAAATTACTGCACTTTGAGCTGAGGACAATAGAGTAACACACAGGATATAGTCCATGAAGGCTTACAACTCCCTACTAAGTGAAATTATCATCTCTCCTGTGAACAGAAGCTTTCAGGAACACCAGAAATTGCATAAAACAATGAAGCACTCAGAAAAGATATTCATTTTTGCAAAGATTTTCTGAGGTACAAAAGAGTACACATTTTCCCATGCAACTGAGCACACACAGTCAGTGCGACTCAAGGCTGTGCATCAAAGTGACTTCAAGGCTTAAACATACATTCTAAAAATCATTGAATTCCAAATTGAAAAAGAAAAATAACACACACACACATGTACACACACACAAAGTGTTGATATACTGTTCATTACCTAGTGAACAAATTTCATAACATCCACATACTGAATTACAAGGATGAACAGATGAGAAGTCACTGAACCCCAGGATACCCTGGTGCACTTCATCAATTCCCGCAATCCGAATGAGAGGTTTTCTTTCAAGGATTCTTATGCAAACCTAAACAATGGGTATAGTCAATGAGGGTGAAATAGTGGGTACTCAATGAATTTTTATAAAGAGCAAAGAAATTAGCTCACTGTGACACTATGGGTATTACACACACTCATGTGCATGCACACACACACACACACACACACACTCCCCTGTCCTAGAAGCATGAGGAGTGATAAGCGCAATAGCTGAAATCCCGGGGTTGCCCAAATGGGCGGACACTTTCATTTCTCAAAATAATCATCCAACGTAGAAAATAGATGAAGTGCCATCATTTCCAACTATGTCCTTGGAAGGAAGGTGTACTACCACCTTTAGGCCAATGAAGAAACAAGCACTATTCACCAGAGTCTATGCATGAAGCCATCACTGTAATTGAAATCATTTGCAGCAAGGCAATGATGCACATGCAAGATCTGCGAAAATTCACTGGACATACTCAATGAATGCTGTGCATTTCCTCACCTGACAGGTTGTCACAGCTGATCTTTGGAATAGCTACGTTGAGCCATACCAAAATTAGTGACTTCCTGGAAGCCTTGCTGACTTGCATTATTTGGAACAGAGCATTTAACAGACACAGAAACAGGAAAAATTTAAAAACCACACCAGCGGCCACACACACAAAAACACCAACAGTGTGACTTAGTTCCACGAATATTCAGTATTCTGGTGTTAGTGAGTGTATGGGCTTTCATCCAAGTAAAGTTGTATTTAGTAGCTCCAATTTTTAATGATCACTAGGAAACCGGATTGTTTGCCATCTTTCATTGCTTTTAATTGGGAGAATGGTTAATTTTAGCCCTTAATGTTACATACAGGACTCTGAATTGCATAAATAAATTCACTTTTTTTAAACAATCTTAGATGGTTGATTTTCTGCCAGGAAAAATCAACTTATATTCTCCCCATGTATCATGGCTTTCTAGAGAAGAAACAATTATTTAGCTCACAACAATGTATTTAAAACAGGGAAATACTTAAAAATATGTTGTGCCCATTCTACACCATTAGGTGTAGTATCAAGAAAATATGTCATACTGCTGCAATTGAGTGTATATTTCACAGATTACTTCCTCCCAAGCATCATACTTCAATGGGAATAACACTCATTTGTCCTTAATGCTGAGGTATTATGAATTTCATAGCAATATGTAACTTTGATGCTAGAATGAACTTGGGTAATATGTTGAATATCTTCAACAAGTCCAAATCATTGATCTCACTACATATGTCACAGGATAACACCCAATCACTACAGGTTTTGATAAGGAGAAAATTTCACATTTGTTCATAACTTCATTATATGATTGAATTTCATAGAAACCAGTAAGCCCCATTCTACCACCCACATAGTTTGAAGGTTGATGTCAATCCAGCCCTTCAATTCCTGGAATTCACTGTGCATTTCTCTGGATTCTACCCCACCTATCTCCATTTTTAATTTGAGAAACATTGCTTTCAGCTCATAGGGTCAAATTATGGTGAGTTTCATAGAATTCAGTTACTCATGTTTACAAACCAACAGCTTTAGAAGGTTTTCTCTCTGGTGCTCTATCAAGTCTTGCAATACAGGGTCCATTTCACCAGTTACTTCTCAGCTATCACCACTTTTAAGTTTGAAAAAATTCAGATCACATTTACCTCATAATGCTGTAGATATCCTAATGAGTTTAATATAAACATGAAATTCACATTTAAATTCTTAGTAATAGGAATGTTGAATATTTGGCAGTTAGTTCAGCTAATAGGCTTCAGCAAGTCTTTCACAGGATTGCTCCACTTCTGTGACTGCTATTTTTTGAGTAGAAATATTAATGTTACTGCATGATGCTGTCTTTATTATTCAGAATTTCCAACAAAGGTACTTCCCATTGCAAAATGAAATTAGTTTGAAGGTTGAATGTCTGCCACTTCCTTGAAGTCCTGGATTTACTCTGCATTTCAAAGGACTACTCCCCATCTCGTACCATTTTTAATTCAAAAAAAAACAATGCTCATTTTTCCTCCTAATGAGGCATACATACATACATATATATGTTGTATATATGTATATATATATATATATGTATGTATATTATTCCAAATTTCATAGAAAAACGTAACTCGAAATTTAAAACCAATTTAATGAGATGATTAAAGGTCTGCTAAGAGTTTTTTGTCTTGCTCTGCATGTCTTAGTATTTCCCCCAACTTTCCTGGTTTTCATTTGGAATAACCATTCATTTAACTCACAGTTCAGTATCTAATGTTGTAATTTTCATAGAAACATGTTATTGTAAAAGAACAGAAAGTACTTGTAAGTATTAATCTCTGGTAACAAGATGAATGCCTGGAACTCACTCAGTAAGTCACAGGATTAGTTCATATCAGCTGGATTTCTTTGATAGAAATATTGCCTTATGCGGAAATTCATAGAAATATGAACACCAGGAAACACAGCTTATGCAGGGCAATTTCTTCCAACATTCATTTCCTTGATAATGTAACCTGATTGCTAGAGAACAAGTGATGTCAGATCAACAGGTGACTGGGACTCCATGTAACCTCATTCCCGCCTTGTGTGTCTGCTATTATCAAACCGTGACATCGTGTGTTCAGGGTGACACCCTGAATTCATGACAGCCGATGCACCACAGTGAGATGTAGAGAGGCCTCTTCTGCTTGGTGAGTTGCAGACCCAAGTTGCACAAATGCCTGTGGACAATTCAAATCATGGGGCGTGGTAGCTTGGGCAAGCTGGTGTTTTGAATTCCGAAATTGGAATGAGCTCAGGTCAACCATGTTCTGTTGAACATGTCTCCGTTTTCCCCAGGCCACATTTAACTGGGAAAGCTGCCACACAAAGCAGGGGCACACACCTTCTTCCAGCTTTTCCATTGACTGATTTGGCTGCCATAGCAACAGGCCAGGCAGGAGCTGCCTATGGACACTCCCAGTTCCTGGTGATGTGGGTCCACTGTGACATGACCACCAAATATTTTCTAATTCATCAAACGGTTTAAGCACTCCTGCTAAGGCCCCTCCCTCTCCACACACCAGCCACTGAGGTGCCAGTAACAGGCAAGATCTTCTGATCTGAGGAAGTTTCATCCCCTCCAGTTTCCCTCTCAACTTTTTGAAGGATTAACTGAGGTAACATTCCTCTCCTGTTCCATACAACGACCAATCTGGAAACTGCATTTTGGAGGATAGGAAGTGTTTCTACTGGTGAGTACAAAAACACCTGAAGTCCTTTGCAGTGCAATCTGCCAGGAAAAGAGAAATAACTTTGAATGAGGAAATTTCTCTCCCAGAACTACATCTCCCAACATTGCACGCATTTCCTTTGTGTGGATGCAAAATATAGCACACTGGAAACCAGGGGGTTGTAATTCGAGGCTTTTGTTTTCCTAATTCATCAAAATACACATATTTTCTCTGGGGCTGGCAAGAGCATCAAAATGACCAATGTATTCATTTTATATTGAACAAGAAATTACTGCACTTTGAAGTGACGACTATAGAGCAACACACAGGGTATACTCCATGAATGCTTAGTACTCCCTACTCAGCAAAACTATTCTCATCTCTGCTGTGAACAGAAGCTTTCAGGAACACCAGAAATCGTGGAACACTATGAAGCACTCGGAAAGAACATGCATTTCAGCAAAAATTCTCTGGGGTACAAAAGAGTACACATTTTCTCATGGAACTGAGCACACACAGTCAGTGGGACTCAAGACTGTGCCTCAAAGTGACTTCAAGGCTTGAACATACATTCTAAAAATCAGTAAATTCCAAATAGAACAAGAAAAATTACACACACACACACACACGTACACACACACAAAGTGCTGATATACAGTTCGTTACCTTGTGAACAAATTTCATAACTTCCATCTACTGAACTACAGGGTTGAACAGATGAGAAGTCACTGAACCCCAGGACAACCTGGTGCATTCCATCAATTCCCACAATCCGAATGAGAGGTTTCCATTCAAGGACTCTTAAACATACCTAAATAATGGGTATACTCAATGAGGGTGAAATAGTAGGTACTCTAAGAATTTTTATAAAGAGCAAAGAAATTAGTTCACTGTGACACTATGTGTATTACACACACTCGTGTGCATGCACAGACACACACACACACACACACACACACACACACACACACACACACACACATACTTCGCTATCCTAGAAGCATGAGGAGAGATAAGCGCAATAGCTGAAATCCCGGGGTTGCCTGAATGGGCGGACACTTTCATTTCTCAAAATAATCATCCAATGTAGAAAATAGATGAAGTGCCATCATTTCCAACTATGTCCTTGGAAGGAAGGTGAACTACCACCTTTAGGCCAATGAAGAAATAAGCACTAATTCATCAGAGTCTATGCGTGAAGCCATCACTGTAATTGAAATCATTTGTAGGAAGCCAATGATGCACATGGATACATGTCTGAAGATCTGCGAACATTCACTGGATATAGTCAATGAATGCTGTGCATTTCCTCACATGACAGGTTCTGACAGCTGATCTTTCAAATAGCTACGTTGAGCCATACTGAAATTCGTGACTTCCGGGAAGCATTGCTGACTTGCATTACTTGGAACAGAGCATTTAACAGACACAGAAATAGGAAATATTTGGAAACCACACCAGCAGCCGCACACACAAATAGACCCACAGTGGGACTTAGCTGCATGAATATTCACTATTTTGGTGCCAGTGAATGTATGGGCTTTCATCTAAGTAAAGTGCTTTTTAGTAGTTAAAATTTTTAATGATCACCAGGAAACTGGATTGTTGCCATCTTTCACGGCTTGTAATTGGGAGAATGGTTAATCTTAGCCCATAATACTACATATAGGTCTCTGAATTGCATAGATAAAGAAATTACTTTTATAAATAATCTAAGATGGCTGAAGTTCTGCCAGGAAAAATCAACTTATATTCTCGCCATGTATCATGGCTTTCTAGAGAAGAAACAATTATTTAGCTCACAATAATTTATTAAAAACAGGGAAATACTTAAAAATATGTTGTGCCGATTCTAAATCCACCTCAGTCATTAGATTTATTATGTAGAAATTATGTCCTACTGCTACAATTGGGTGTATGTTTCACAGGATACTTCTTTTCCTAGCATCATTCTTCAAGGTGAGTAACACTCATTTGGCCCAAATGCTGAGGTAGGATGAAATTCATAGAAATATGTAACTCTGATACTAGAAACAAGATGGGTAATATGTTGAATATCTGGCAACAATTTCAAATCACTGATATCAGTAGATATGTCAGAAGATAACTCCCCTTCACTCTTGGTTTTGATAAGGAGAAAATTTCATTTTTGTTCATAACTTCATTTTATTATTCAATTTAATAGAATCAATAAAGGCCCATTCTACTTCCTGCATAGTTTGTCGGTTGATGTAAGTCCAGCACTTCAATTCCCATAATTCTCTGTGCATTTCTCTGGATTTTTCCTCACCTATCTCCATTTTCAATTTTGAGAAACATTGCTTTCAGCTCATCATTTCACATTATGGTGAGGTTCATAGAATTCTGTTACCCCTGTTTAAAAAACATCGTTTTAGAATGTCTTCTCTCTGCCATTCTATCAAGTCTTGGAATACAGGGTACATTTCACCAGTTACTTCCCAGTTATCACCACTTTTAAATTTGGAAAAATTCAGATCACATTTACCTCATAATGCTGTAGATATTCCAATGAGTTTGATAGAAACATGAAGTTCCCTTTTAAATTCATAGTAAAAGGAAGGTTGAATATTTGGCAGTTAGTTCAGCGAATATGCTTCATCAAGTCTTTCACAAGATTTCTCCACTTCTGTGACTGGTATGTTGTGAGTAGAAATGTGATTGTTACTGCATGATGCTGTCTTTATTACACAGAATTTCCTACAAAGTTACTTCCCATTCTTAAATGAAACTAGTTTGAAGGTTGCATGTCTGACACTACCTTGAAGTCCTGGATTGTATTCTGCATTTCAAATGATTTCTCCCCATCTAGTACCATTTTTTATTAAAAAAACACCAAATCTCATTTTTGCTCCTACTGACATACATATACATACATATATATATATGTTACATATATGTATATATATGTATATTATCCCAAATTTCATGGAAAAACATAACTCGAAATTTTACAGAACTTAATGAGATGATTAAAGGTCTGCTAGGAGTTTTTTGTCTTGATCTGAAGATCATAGTATTTCTCCCTTCTTTCCCAGTTTTCATTTGCAATAAACATTCATTTAAGTCGCAATTCAGTACCTAATGTTGTAATTTTCATAGAAACATGTAATTCTAAAAGAACAGAATGTACTTAAAAGTGTTAATCTGTGGTAAAAAAAATGAACGCCTGGAACTCAATCTGTAAGTCACAGGATTATATCATATCAACTGGATTTCTTTGTTAGAAATACTGCCTAATGCCGAAATTCATGGAAATATGAACCCCAGGAAACACAGCTAACTCAGGGCAATTTCACACAACATTCATTTCATTGGTCAAAGTACCTTGATGTCTAGAGAACCAATGATGTCAGATCAACAGGTGACTGTTACTCCATGTAACTAAATTCATGCCTTGTGTCTGCTATTATCAAACCATGACATCATGTGTTCAGGGTAAGACCCTGAATTCATGACAGTTGATGCACCACAGTGAGATGAAGAGAGGCCTGTTCTGCTTGGTGATTTCCAGACCCAAGTTGCACACAGGCCTGTGGACAGTTCAAACCATGGGACATGGTAGCATGGGCTAGCAGTTGTTTGGAATTCCCCAATCCTGATGAGCACAGGTCATCAATGTTCTGTTGCTGTCCCTGTCTCCATATCCCAAAGGCCATACTTAACTGAGAAAGCTTCCACACAAAGGAGAGGCACATTCCATGAGCTTCTTCCATGACTGGCATGTCTGCCATAGCAACAGGCCATGCAGGAGCAGCCTATGGACACTCTCAGTTCCTCGTGATGTGCGCTCACTGTGACATCACAAACAACACTTTTCTTATTGGTCAGACTGCATAAGCACTCCCACTGAGGCCCGTCCCCTTCCACCAAGCAGCCACTTTGATGCCAGGAACAGGCAAAAGCTTCTGATCTGAAGATGGCTCCTCTCCTCCAGTTTCACTCCTCACCTTTTCAAGGTTCAACTAAGATGAAACTCCTTGCCTATCCATACAACTACCAAACTAAAAGCTGCATTTTGGAGGAAAGGAAGAAAATCTACTAGTGAGTACAAAAACACCTCAAGCTCTTTGCAGTGCCATCAGCCAGGAATAGTCAAAAAACGTTGAATGAGGAAAGTTCTTTCCCAGAACTACATCTCCCATTATTGGGTGCATAGTCCCTTGTGTGGATGCCAAATATAGCATACTGGAAATGAGGGGGTTGTAATTTCAGACTTTTGTTTTCCTAACTTCATCAAAATACACATACTCTCTCTGGGGCTGGCAAGAGCATCAAAGTGACCAATGTATTCATTTATGTCGACCAAGAACGTAATGTACTTTGATGTGAGGTGTATAGAGTAACGAACAGGGTATACTCCATGAATGCTTAGTACTCTCTACTCAATGAAATTGTTGTCATCTCTCCTGTGAACAGAAGCTTTCAGGAACACCAGAAATTGTGGAAAACCATGAAGCACTCGCAATGGACATTCATTTTCGCAAAGATCCTCTGGTTACAAAAGAGTTCAAATTTTGACATGGAACTGAAAACATACAGTCAGTGTGACTCAAGGCTGTGCTCAAAGTGACTTCAACGCTTGAACATACATTCTAAAAATCAGTGAATTCCAAATTGAATAAGCAAAAGCACATACAAGCACACACAAACACACATACACAGACACAAAGGGCTGATATACGGTTTGTTACCTAATGAGAAAATTTCTTAACTTCCATCTGCTGAATTACAACGTTGAACAAACCAGAAGTCACTGAACCCCAGGACACCCTGGTGCACTCCATCAATTCCCATGATCCAAATGGAAGGTTTTCTTTCAAGGATTCTTATGAATACCTAGACAGTGGATATACTCAATGAGTGTGAAATAGTGGGTACTTTAAGAATTTTTATAAAGAGCAAAGAAATTAGTTCACTATGACACTGTGTGTATTACACACATACGTATGCATATGCAAACATACACACACACACACACACACACACAAAACACTGTCCTATGAGCATGAGGAGAGATAAGCGCAATAGCTGAAATCCCGGGATTGCCAGAATGTGCGAACACTTTCATGTCTCAAAATAATCATCCAACTTAGAAAAATACATGAAGTGACATCATTTCCAACAAAGTCCTTGGAAAGTAGGTATACTACCACCTTTAGGCCAATGAAGAAATAAGCACTAATTCACCAAAGTCTATGCGTGAAGCCATCACTGTAATTGAAATCATTTGTAGGAAGCCAATGATGCGCATGGATACATGTCTCAAGATCTTCGAACATACACTGGATATACTCAGTGAATGCTGTACATTTCCTCACCTGACAGGATGTCACATGTGATCAATGGAATAGGAACTTTGAGCCATACCAAATTTAATGACTTCCGGGAAGCATTGTTGACTTGCATTATTTGGAACAGAACATTTAACAGACACAGAAACAGGAAATATTTGGAAACCACCCTAGCAGCCACACACACAATATACCCACAGTGTGACTTAGTTCCATGAATATTCAGTATTCTGGTGTCAGTGAATGTATGGGCTTTCATCTAAGTAAAGTTCTTTTTAGTAGCTCCAATTTTTAATGATCACCAGGAAACTGGGTTGTTTGCCATCTTTCACTGCTTGTAATTTGGAGAATGGTTAATTTTAGCCTATAATACTACATATAGGAATCCGAATTGCATAGGTAATGTAACTTCTTTTATTAACAACCCTAGATTGTTGAAATTCTGCCTGACAAAATCAATTTATATTCTCCACATGTTCATGGCTTTCTAGAGAAGGAACAATTATATAGCTCTCAACAATGTATTTAAACCTGGGAAATACATAAAAATATGTTATGCCCATTCTAAAACTACCTCAGTCATTCGGTTTACAATGTAGAGAATATGTCCTACTGCAATTTTTTTTATTGTTTTATTATTCATATGTGCATACAAGGCTTGGGTCATTTCTCCCCCCTGCCACCACCCCCTCCCTTACCACCCACTCTGCCCCCTCCTTCTCCCTCCCACGTCCTAAATACTCGGCAGAAACTATTTTGCCCTTATCTCTAATTTTGCTGAAAAGAGAGTATAAGGAATAATAGGAAGGAACAAGTGTTTTTGCTGGTTGAGTTAAGGATAGCTATACAGGGAGTTGACTCTCATTAATTTACTGTGCTTGTGTGTTACCTTCTAGGTTAATTCTTTTTGATCTAACCTTTTCTCTAGTTCTTGGTCCCCTTTTCCTATTGTCCTCAGTTGCTTTTAAGGTATCTGCTTTAGTTTCTCTGCATTAAGGGCAACAAATGCTAGCTAATTTTCTAGGTGTATTAACGATCCTCACCCCTCCCTGGTGTGCTCTTGCTTTTATCATGTGCTCAAAATCCAATCCTCTTGTTGTGTTTGCCCTTGATCTAATGTCCTTATATGAGGGAGAACATACAACTTCTGGTCTTTTTGGCCCTGCTAACCTCACTCAGAATGAAATTCTCCAATTCCATCCATTCACCAGCGAATGATAAAATTTTGTTCTTCTTCATGGATGCATTAACTTCCATTGTATATAGATACCACAGTTTCTTAATCCATTCGTCAGTGGTGGAGCATCTTGGTTGTTTCCATAACTTGGCTATGGCGAATAGTGCCACAATAAACATGGGTGTGCAGGTGCCTCTGGAGTAACCTGTGTCACAGTCTTTTGGGTATATCCCCAAGAGTGGTATTCCTGGATCAAATGGTAGATCAATGTTCAGATTTTTAAGTACCCTCCAAATGTTTTTCCACAGTGGATGTACTAGTCCACATTCCCACCAACAGTGTAAGAGGATTCCTTTTTCCCCATATCCTCACCATCACCTGTTGTTTGTGGTGTTGCTAATGATGGTTATTCTAACAGGGGTGAGGTGGAATCTTAGTGTGGTTTTAATTTGCCTTTCCTTTATTGCTAGAGATGGTGAGAATTTTTTCATGTGTTTTTTGGCCAATTGAATTTCTTCTTTTGAGAAAGTTCTGTTTAGTTCACTTGCCCATTCCTTTATTGGTTCTTCAGTTTTAGGAGAATTTAGTTTTTTAAGTTCCCTGTATACTCTGCTTATCAGTCCTTTGTCTGATGTGTAGCTGGCAAATATTTTCTCCCACTCCGTGGGTGTTCTCTTCATTTTAGAGACCATTTCTTCTGATGAACAGATGATATTAGTTTAATGAGGTCCCATTTATCTATGCTATCCCTTAGTTGCTGTGCTGCTGGGGTTTCATTGAGAAAGTTCTTACCTATACCTACTAACTCCAGAGTATTTCCTACTCTTCACTGTATCAACTTTAGAGTTTGTGGTCTGATATTAAGATCCTTGATCCATTTTGAGTTAATATTGGTGTGGGGTGATATACATAGATCTAGTTTCAGTTTTTTGCAGACTGCTATCCAGTTTTCCAGCAGTTTTTGTTGAAGAGGCTGCTATTTCTCCATCATATATTTTTAGGTCCTTTGTCAAAGACAAGTTGGTTATAGTTGTGTGGCTTCATATCTGGGTCCTCTATTCTGTTCCACTGGTCTTCATGTCTATTTTTGTGCCAGTTCCATGCTGTTTTTATCTTTATTGCTTTGTAATATAGTTTGAAGTCAGGTATCGTGATACCTCCAGTATTGTTCTTTTGACTGAGTTTTGTCTTGGCTACTCGTGGCCTCTTGTGTTTCCATGTAAATTTCTGTAATGTAAAATCTCTTTAATGAATGTCATTGGAATTTTTACGGGAATTGCATTAAACTTTTAGATTACTTTTGGGAGTATAGTCATTTATACTATGTTGATTCTACTAATCCATGAGCATGGGAGATCTCTTCACTTTCTATAGTCTTCCTCAATCCATTTCTTCAGAAGTTTATAGTTTTCCTTGTAGAGGTCATTCACATCTTTTGTTAGGTTTACACCTAGGTATTTCATTTTTTTTGAGGCTATTCAATGGAATTGTTTTCATACATTCTTGTTCAGTTTGCTCATTGTTAGTGTATAGAAATGCTAAGGATTTTTCTATGTTGATTTTATATCCTGCTGCCTTGCTGTAGTTATTAATGATGTCTAGAAGTTTCAGAGAAGAGTTTTTTGAGTCTTTAAGGTATAAGATCATGTTGTCTGCAAATACGGATATTTGACACTTTCTTTACCTATTTGTATTCCTTTTATTCCTTCTTCTTGCCTAATTGTTCTGGCTAGGAATTCCAGTACTATGTTGAATTAGAGTGGAGATAGTGGGCCTCCTTGTCTGGTTCCTGATTTTAGAGGGAATGGTTTCAGTTTTTCTCTGTTAAGTATAATGCTGGCTGTAGGTTTTTCATCTATAGCTTTTATAATGTTGAGGTACTTTCCTTCTATTCCTAGTCTTCTTAGAGCTTTTATCATGAAATGGTGTCAGATCTTATCAAAGGCTTTTTCTGCATCTATTAAGATGATCAAGTGGTTTTTGTCTTTGCTTCTGTTAATGTGGTTTATTTCACCTCTTATTTTTATTATTTCCCTCCTTCTATTTGTTTTGGGATTTGCTTGTTGTTTTTCTAGGAGTTTGAGATGGATCATTAGGTCATTGATTTGGGATCTTTCAGTCTTCTTAATATATGCACTCATGCTATAAACTGTCCCGTTGGTTCCGGTAGGTTGTGTTTTCATTTTCATTGACTTCCATGAACTTTTAAATTTCCTCTTTTATTTCATTGATGATCCGTTGTTTATTAAGTAATGAGTTATTTAGTTTCCAGCTGTTTGCCTGTTTTTTGTCATTACTTTTGTTCTTGAGTTCTATTTTTACTCCACTATGATCAGATAGTATACACAGTATATTTTCTATTTTCTTATATTTGCTGAGGCTTGCTTTGTGCCCTAGGATGTGATCTATTTTGGAGAAGCTTCCAAGGGCTGCTGAGAAGAATGTATATTGTGTAGAAGTTGGATGAAATGTTCTGTAGACATCAACTAGGTCCATTTCATCTATTGTGTATTTTAGAGCTTGAATTTCTTTATGGATTTGTGCTTTGGATGACCTATCTATTGATGATAATGGGGTGTTAAAGTCTCCAACAACCACTGTGTTGGCCATAGTATATGCTTTTAGGTCTTTCAGGATATGATTGATGAAATTGGTTGCATTGACATTGGGTGCCTACATGTTGATGATTATTATTTCCTTTTGGTCTATTTCCCCTTTTATTTGTATGGAATGTCCTTCTTTATCTCGTTTTATCAATGTAGGTTTGAATTCTACTTTGTCAGAGATAAGTATTGCTACTCCTGCCTGTTTTTGGGGGCCATTGGCTTGATAAATCTTCTTCCAGCCTTTGATCCTAAGCCTATGCTTATTTCTGTCATTGAGAAGGGTCACCTGTAAGCAACAAATTATTGGATGTTCCTTTTTAATCCATTTCATCAAGCAGTGCCTTTTGATGGGTGAATTACGTCCATTAACATTAAGTGTTAGTACTGATAGGTATGTGGTGATTCCTGTCATTTAATTGTCTTAGTTGTTTGAAGGTTTTATTGTGTGTACCTAACTTGAGGTTACTCTCTACTGTCTTGCTTTTTCTTTTCCTGTGGATTGGTGCTGCCTGTCTTTTCATGGTTAAGTTGGGTTTCACGTTCTGTGTGCAGAATCCCTTGAAGAATCTCTTGTAGTGGTGGCTTTGTGGTCGCATATTTGTTTTAGTATCTGCTTATCATGGAAGACTTTTATTGCTCTATCTATTTTGAATGATAGTTTTTGGGTAGAGTATACTGGGGTTGAAGTTATTTTCATTCAGTGCCCAGATGTCACCCCACGCTCTTCTTGTTTTTAATGTTTCTGTTGAGAAGTCTGCTGTGATTTTGATGGGTATACTGTTGTATGTTACTTGTTTTTTCTCTGTTACAGCCTTCAATATTCTTTCCCTGGTTTCTGAACTTGTTGTTTTATTGATTATATGTCATGGGGTAGGTCTATTTTGATCTGGTCTTTTTGGTGTCCTGGAGGCCTCTTGCATCTGTATGGAAATATCTTTCTCTAGATTTGGGAAACTTTCCGTTATTATTTTGATGAATGTATTATGCATTCCCTTCACTTACACCTCTTCTCCTTCTTTGATGCCCATGATTTTCAAGTTTGGTCTTTTGATAGAGTCGGTGAGTTCTTGCATTTTCTTTTCACAGGTCTTGGGTTGTTTAATTAATAGTTCTTCAGTTTTTCCTTTAATTACCATTTCATCTTCAAGTTCTGAGAGTCTGTCTTCTGTTTGTTCTATTTTGCTGGATTGGCCTTCCATTTTGTTTTGCAATTGTGTTTTGTTATTTTGTCTGAGGTTTTCAATATCCTGGGAGGTTTCCTCCTTAATATTGTCTATTTTTGTCCTGAGTTCATTTATCTGTTTATTGCTCATGTTCTCTGTTTTAGTTTGGTGTTTATACAGTTCTTGTATGGTTTCCTTTATTTCTTCTTTTGCTTTTTCAAATTCTCAATTTTTGTTGTCTTGGAATTTCTTGAGTGTCTCCTGTACATTTTGGTTGACCCTATCCAGTATCATCTCTATAAAATTCTCATTGAGTACCTGTAGTATATCTTCTTTTAAATTATTCTTGTGAGCTTCATTGGGTTCTTTGGCATAGTTTATCTTTGTTTTGTTGCAGTTTGGATCTGAGTATCTGTTTTCTCCATTCCCCTCTGGTTCCTGTACTAATTTTTTTGCCATGGGGAAACTCGTTTCCCTGATTTTTCTGTCTTCCGTTATTGTCCTTGGTGTTGTTACTGTCCCTGTACTGTGTGCAATGAAGTATTTTCTAGCTTGTAATAATAACAATGGTAATATTTAGAATGGAAGGGTGCGAGGAGATGGAAAGCAAGAAGTTAAGAAAAGGGATAAACAAACAGACAAGATGGAGAAAACAAAACAAGGAATCAAACAAGAAAGTTTCAAAGGTGTAAAGAGGGAGAGTTAGTGTACTAATCAACAGTAAGTAGAACAGGCATTAGAGAGACAGAGAGAGGATTGAAAATGAAAAAAAAAGAATAAAGATAAGAATAAAAGTAAAAAATAAGTAAAAGAAAGAAATATATATATATATATAAATAAAATAAAACAAAATGAAAAATAGAAAAAAAACCTTCAAGTTCAAATGCAATGAAGTTTCAGTCTTAATAATTTTGGTGTCTGTGTCATTCTCCAATCCTGGAGACAGTGCCTCAGATGTTGTTGTGTAGTTGTCTCATCAAAGGGGATACATAAAGTAGAACAAAACTGAAAAAAAAAATCACACAAAGTGTCCCAACTTCAAATGCAATACAGTCACAGTAAGTTTTTCAGCATGCAGGTGTAGTTTGTTTGTTTTCTCATCAAAGGTAGGGAGAGAGAAAAAAAAAGAGTCTGGAGACAGTTCTGTGAATGGTATAAGTGGCTGTGGCTTGCCTGCCCACTGCTGTCAGCCTGCTGTTCCTGGAGGCATTATTTATGCAGATCTCAGGGGTGAGCTTAGCACTCACCTGGCCCTGCAGACTTGTTTACTCAGAGTTCTCCTGTGCATGAGCTGCTGCTACAAGTTTTCCCTTTCCAAGCACACTAGAGGACGTGACACTGCACCCACTTTCTCAGGCCTGCATGGTTGTTTACAGCTCAGGTAGGAAGTGGGTCTTCCCCCCTCTCCTGTGGAGTTTTCCTCCTACCACCAGTTTTACAAGTTCTTCTGCTCCTGATTACTGGGCGGTGCTGCTTCTCCTGCCACCTGCTGTGTTTGTTTACAGCTCACATGGGAGGCAGATCTTACCCCCTCTCCTGTGGAGTTTTCCTCCCTCCACCACTCTCACAAGCTTTCTTGCTCCTGGTTGCTGGGTACACAACTGGCTCCTGTCAGAGCCTCTCTGGCACACCCAGCTTATTTATTTACAGTTCCGGGAAGGATTCCCTTCCCCAATCTTCAGTGCTCAGTGCACCCCACTCTCTTTCCCATGTGTTTTTATTGTACTTATTGCTTATAATTCAGTTTCTCTTTTTTCCCTGGGTGTGGGTCTGTCTATCCAGGGGGCTATGCTGCTCTGGGCCAGGGTTGTCTGTGGGAATATGGTGTACTGCTAAGCTCACCTTGTCAGCATCTTCCCAAGCCATCTGGGTGCAGAGAACTGGCGGCTGGGGGGACCTTCTCGTTTCTCCATTTAATGGGAAGTGGAGATGCTCTGCACTGCCTGGAGGTTTGGAGGGGTCAAAGTTTTGCCTCTTCTCAATGCTTTTGCCTGCAATGTGTATCTCCAGCATCTCTCCAAGATTTCACTATAGGAGGCATGCCTTCTGAGTCCTCTAGCTGACATCTTGGAATCCTCTCCTACAGCTGCAATTCAGTGTGAATTTCACAGCATTCTTCCTTTCCTAGCATCAAACTTCAATGGGAGTAACACTCATTTGGCCTCAATGCTGAGGTAGGAGGAATTTCAGGAAAATATGTAACTCTGATACTGGTGAGAACAAAAACACCTCAAGCCCTTTGCAGTACCATCAAACAGGAAAAGTCCCATGGCATTGGATGAGGAAATTACTCTCCCAGAACTACATCTCCCATCATTGTGTGCATATTGCCTTGTGTGGATGCAAATTATAGCACACTGTAAAACAGGGTTTGTAATACCATCCTTTTGTTTTCCTTACTTCACCAAAACACACATATTCTCTCTAGGGCTGGCAAGAGCATCAAAGTGATCAATGTATTCATTTTATATCCACCAAGAAATTAATGCACTTTCATCTGAGGTTTGTAGAGCAACACACAAGGTATACTCCTTGAATGCTTAGTACTCCCAACTCCGTGAAATTTTTATCATCTCTCCTGTGAACAGAAGCTTTCAGGAACACCAGAAATTGTGGAAATAATGAAGCACTCAGAAAGGACATTCATTTTCACAAAGATCCTCTGGGGGACAAAAGAGTTCACATTTTCTCATGGAACTTCACACACAATCAGTACGACTAAAGGCTGTGCCTCAAAGTGACTTCAAGTCTTGAACATACATTATAAAAATCAGTGAATTCCAAATTGAAATAGAAAAAGCACACACACATACACACACACACACACACACACAAAGTACTGATATACTATTCGTTACCTACTGAGCAAATTCCTTAACTTCCATCTACTGAATTAAACGTTGAACAAACCACAAGTCACTGAACCCCAGGACTACCGGGTGCACTCCATCAATTCCAACAATCCAAAAGAGAGGCTTTCTTTCAAGGATTCTTATGCATAAATAGAGTATATACTCAATGAGTGTGAAACAGTGGGTATTCTAAGAATTTTTATAAAGAGCAAAAAAGTTAGACACTGTGACACTATGAGTATTACACACACCCGAATGCATACACAAACACACATACACACACACACACACACCACTGTCCTAGAAGCATGAGGAGAGATAAGCACAATAGCTGAAATCCTGAGGTTGCCGGAATGTGCACACACTTTCATGTCTCAAAATAATCATCCAACTTAGAAAAATACATGAAGTGACATCATTTCCAACAATGTCCTTGGAAGGAAGGTATACTACATCCTTTAGGCCGATGAAGAAATAAGCACTAATTCACCAGATACTATGCGTGAAGCCATCACTGTAATTGAAATCATTTGTAGCAAGCCAATGATGCACATGGATACATGTCTCAAGATCTTCGAACATACACTGGACATATTCAATGAATGTTGTACATTTCCTAACCTGACAGATTGTCACAGCTGATCTTTGGAAGAACAACGCTGAGCCATACCTAAATTAGTGACTTCCAGGAAGCATTGCTGACTTGCATTATTTGGAACAGAGCATTTAACAGACACAGAAACAGGAAATATTTGCAAACCACCCCAGCGGCCACAAACACAAATACACCCACAGTGTGACTTAGTTCCATGAATATTCAGTATTCTGGGGTCAGTGAATATATGGGCTTTCATCTAAGTAAAGTTCTTTTTAGTAGCTCCTTTTTTTAATGATCACCAGAAAAGTGGGTTTTTTGCCATCTTTCACATAGCTTGTAATTGGGAGAATGGTTAATTTTAGCCCATAATACTAAATATTGGACTCTGAATTGCATAGACAATGTAACTTCTTTTATTAACAACCTTAGATGGTTGAAGTTCAGCCAGAAAAAATAAACTTATATTGTCCACATGTATCATGGCTATCTGGAGAAGAAGTAATTATTTAGTTTACAACAATGTATTTGATCTCATAATGCTGTAGATATTCTAATGAGTTTAATAGAAACATGAATTTCCCGTTTAAATTTATAGTAATAAGAAGATTGAATATTTGGCAGTTAGTTCAGCTAATAGGCTTCAGCAAGTCTTTCACAGGATTGCTCCACTATGTGGCTATTATTTTTAGAGTAGTAATATTAATGTTACTGCATGATGCTGTCTCTAGTATTCAGAATTTCGTACAAAAGTACTTCCCATTCTAAAATGAAATTAGTTTGAATGTTGTATGTCTGACACTACCTTGAATTCCTGGATTATACTCTGCATTTCAAAGGATTTGTCCCCATCTACCACCATATTTAATTAAAAGATAACAAGGTTCATTTTTCCCCTTAGTGAGATATATATACATACATATATATGTTGTGTGTATGTATACATATATATGTATATTATTCCGAATATCATATATAACTCGAAATTTCAAACCAACTTAAACAGATGATTAAAGGTCTGCTAGGAGTTTTTTGACTTGCTCTGTATGTCATAGTATTTCTCTCATCTTTCCAGTTTTCATTTGGAATATACATTCATTTAACTCACAATTCAGTATCTAATGTTGTAAATTTCATAGAAATGCATATTCTAATAGAACAAAAAACAGTTATATGAATTAATTTCTGGTAACAAGATGAACGCATGCAAGTCACTCAGTAAGCAACAGAATTACTTCACATATGCTTGATTTCTCTAATAGAAATATTGCCTTATGCCTAAATTCATAGAAATATGAACCCAGGAAACAGGTTACTCAGGGCAATTTTGTCCAACATTCATTTCCTTGGTCAATGTACCCTGATGGCTAGAGAACAAATGATGTCAGCTCAACAGGTGACTGGGACTCCATGTAACCTCAGTCCTGTCTTGTGTGGCTGCCATTATCAAACCATGACATCATGTGTTCAAGGTGAGACCCTGAATTCATGACAGCTGATGCAACCACAGTGAGATGAAGAGAGGCCTTTTCTGCTTGGTGAGTTCCAGGCCCAAGTTGCACCATATCCTGTGGACAATTCAAACCATGGGGAATGATAGCCTGGGCTAGCAGTGTGTTTGGAATTCTCCAACCCTGACGAGCTCAGGTCAACCATGTTCTGTTGCTGTCCCTGTCTCCATTTTTCCCAAGTGACACTTCACTGAGAAAGCTGCCACACAAAGCAGGGGCAACTTCCTCTAGCTTCTTCCATTCACTGGCTTGGCCTCCATAGCAGCAGGCATGGCAGGAACTGCCTAGGGACCCTCCCAGTTCTTGTTGAAGTGGGCCCACTGTGACATCACAACCAATGCTTTCTGATTTGTCAGACTGTGTAAGCACTCCCACTAATGCCACTCCCCCTGCACATCAGGGGTAGGTGCAGGAACAATCAAGATCTTCTGATCTTAAGATGGCTCATCTTCACCAGTTTCCCTTCTCACATTTTCAAGGTTCAACTGAGATGACATTCTTCTCCTGTTACATACAACTACCAATCTAGAAGCTGCATTTTGGAGGATAGGAAGTGTTTCTACTGATGAGCACAAAATCAACTCAAGCCCTTTCCAGGGCAAACAGCCAGGAAAAATCAAATAACATTGAGTGAGGAAATTTCTCTCCCACAACTACATCTCCCATCATTGGGTTTAAACTCCCCTCTGTGGATGCAAAATATAGTACATTGGAAACCAGGGGGTTGTAATTCCAGGCTGTTGTTTTCCCAACTTCATCAAAACACATAAAATCTCACAGGGGATGGCAAGAGCATCAAAGTGAGAAATGTAATCATTTATGTCGACCAAGAAATTAACTCACTTTGATCTGAGGACTATAGAGGAATACACAGGATGTACTCCATGAATGCTTAGTACTCCCTATTCAATGAAATGGTTATCATCTCTCCTGTGAACAGGAGCTTTCAGGAACAAAAGAAATTGTAGCAAACCATAAAGTACTCAGAAAGGACATTCATTTCCACAAAGATTCTCTGGGGTACAAAAGAGTACACCTTTTCCTTATGGAACTGAACACACACAGTCAGTGCCACTCAAGGCTGTGCCTCAAAGTGAACTCAAGGTTGTACGTGCATTGTAAAAATCAGTGAATTCCAAGTTGAACAAGAAAAATCACACACACACACACACACACACACACAAACACACACACCCTGTCCTAGGAGCCTGAGGAGAGATAAGGGCAATAGCTTACATCACGGGGTTACCTGAATGTGTGGACACTTTCATGTCTCAAAATAATCATCCAACTTAGAAAAATCCATGACGTGACATCATTTCCAGCAATGTCCTTGGAAGGTAGGTATACTACCACCTTTAGGCCAATGAAGAAATAAGCACTAATTAAACAGAGTCTATGCGTGAAGCCCTCACTATAATTGAAATCATTTGAAGCAAGCCAATGATGCACATGGATACATGTCTCAAGATCTTCGAACATGCACTGGACATATCCAATGAATGCTGTACATTTCCTCACCTGACAGGTTGTCACACCTGACCTTTGGAATAGCAACATTGAGCCATACCGAAATTAGTGAGTTCCGGGAAGCATTGCTGACTTGCTTTATTTGGAACAGAGAATTTACAGACACAGAACCTGGAAATATTTTGAAATCACCCCTGCGGCCACACACACAACTACAACAACGGTGTGACTTAGTTCTATAAATATTCAGTATTCTGGTGTCTGTGAATACATGGGCTTTTATGTAAGTAAAGTACATTTCAGTAGCTCCAATTTCCTACAAAAGTACTTCCCATTCTAAAATAAAATTAGTTTGGAAGTTGAATGTCTGACACTACTTTAAGTGCAGGATTTTACTCTGCATTTCAAAGGATTACTTCCCATCTAGCATCATTTTTAATTAAAAAAAAAACAATGCTCATTTTTGCCCTTAATGTGATATGTATACATACATATATAAGTTGTATATATGTATATATATGTATATTATTCCAAATTTCATAGAAAAATGTAACTAGAAATTTAAAACCAACTTAATGAGATGATTAAAGGTCTGCTAGGAGTTTTTTGTTTTGCTCTGTGTGTGATAGATTTTTTCCCATCTTTCCCATTTTTCATTTGGAATGTACATTCATTTAACTCACAATTCACTATCTCATGCTATAATTTTCATAGAAACGTATAATTCTAAAAGAACAGACAGTATTTATAAGTATTAATCTCTGGTAACAAGATGAACGCCTGAAACTCACTCAATAAGTCACAAGATTATTCCATATCGGCTGGATTTCTTTGAGAGAAATATTGCCTTATGCCAAAATTCATAGAAATGTGATCACCAGGAAACACAGCTCATGCAGGGCAATTTCTTCCAACACTCATTTCCTTGGTCAATGTACCCTGATGGCTACAGAACAAGTGATGTTAGACCAACAAGTGACTGGGACTCCATGTAACCTCATTCCTGCCTTGGGTGTCTGCTATTATCAAACCGTGACATTGTGTGTTCATGATGAGACCCTGAATTCATGAGAGCTGAAGCAAGAGTGAGATGAAGAGTCCTGTTCTGCTTGGTGAGTTCCAGACCCAAGTTGCACAAAGGCTTGTGGACAATTCAAACCATGGGGCATGGCAGCATGGAATAGAAGTGTGTTGGGAATTCCACAAGCTGGAGGAGCTCATGTCAACCATGTACTATTGCTGTCCCTGTCTCCATTTTCCCCAGGACACAGTTAACTGAGAAAGCTTCCACACAAAGCATGGGCACCTTCCTCCAGCAACTTCCATTGACTGGCTTGGCTGCCATAGCAACAGGACAGACAGGAGCTGCCTAGGGAGACTCCCAGTTCCTGGTGATGTGGGCACACTGTGCCATGAAAACCAAGTCTTTTCCTATTGGTCAGACTGCATAAGCACTCCCGCTAAGGCCCCTCCTTCTCCACAATCCAGCCAATTTGATGCCAGTATCAGGCATGATCTGATCTGAGAATGGCTCTTCTCCTCCAGTTTCCCTCCTCACCTTTTCAAGGTTCAAGTTAGATGACATTCCTCTCATGTTCCATACAACTACCAATATAGAAGCTGCATTGTGGACGATAGGAAGTGTTTCTACTGGTGAGTACAAAAACCCCTGAATCCCTTTGCAGTGCAATCACCCAGGAAACGTCAAATAACATTGAAAGAGGTAATTTCTTTCATAGAAGTACATCTCCCTTCATTGGGTGCATATTCCCTTGTGTGGATGCAAAATATAGCACACTGTAAACCAGGGCGTTGTAATGCCAGGCTTTTGTTTTCCTGACTTCATCAAACACATATATTCTCTATGGGGCTGGCAAGAGCATCAAAGTGACCAATGTTTTCATTATATATTGACCAAGAAATAAATGCACTTTGATCTGAGGACTATAGAGTAACACACAGGGTATACTCCATGAATGTTTAGTACTCATTCCTGAAATTGTTATCATCTCTCCTGTGAACATAATCTTCCAGGAACACCAGAAATTGTGGAAAACCATGAACTACTCAGAAAGGTAATTCATGTCCACAAAGATTCTCTGGGGTACAAAAGAGTACACATTTTCTCATGGAAATAAACACACACAGTCAGTGCGACACAAGGCTGTACCTGAAAGTGACTTCAAGGCTTGAACACACAGTCTAAAATCAGTGAATTCCAATATTAACAAGAAAAATCCCCTACACACACACATAGACACTCACACACACAAAATGTTGATATTCTGTTCCCTACCTGGTGAGAAAATTTCTTAACTTCCATCTACTGAATTACAAGATTGAACAGACGAGAAGTCACTGAACCCCAGGACAGCCTGGTGCACTCCATCAATTCCTACAATCCGAATGTCAGGTTTTCTTTCAAGGATTCTTATGCATACCTAAAGAGTGGATATACACAATGAGTGTGAAATAATGGGTAATCTAAGAAGTTTTATAAAGGGCAAAGTAATTAGTTCACTATGACACTATGGGTATTACACACACTCGTATGCATATGCAAACACACACACACACACACACACACACACACACCTGTCCTAGGAGAATGAGGAGAATTAAGCACAATAGCTGAAATCACAGGCTTGCCCGAATGTGCGAACACTTTCATATCTCAATATAATCATCCAACTTAGAAAACTACATGAAGTGACATCATTTCCAACAATGTCCTTGGAAGGTAGGTATACTACCACCTTTAAGCCAATGAAGAAATAACCACTAATTCACCAGAGTCTATTCGTGAAGCCATCACTGTAATTGAATTCATTTGTAGCAAGCCAATGATGCACATGGATACATGCCTCAATATCTTTGAACATACATTAGACATATTCAATGAATGCTGTACATTTCCTCACCTGACAGGTTGTCACACCTGATCTTTGGAAAAGCAACATTGAGCCACACCGAAATTACTGACTTCCGGGAAGCATTGCTGACTTCCATTATTTGGGAACTGAGCATTTAACAGACACAGAAACAGGAAATACTTTGAAACCACACCAGAGTCCACACACACAAAAATACCCAGAGTGTGACTTAATTCTATGAGCATTCCAAATTCTGGTGTCAGTGAATGTATGGGCTATCACCTAAGTAAAGTTCTTTTTAGTAGCTCCAATTTTTAGTGATCTTCAGGAAACTGGATTGTTTGCCAGCTTTCACTGCTTGTAACTGGGAAAATGGTGAATTTTGGCCATTAATACCACATACAGGACTCTGAATTGCATAGATAAAGTAACTTCTTTTATAAACAATCTTAGATGGTTGAAGTTCTGCCAGACAAAATCAACTTATATTCTCCACATGCGTCATGGCTTTCTAGAGAAGACACAATTATTTAGCTCACAACAATGTGTTTAAAACTGGGAAATACTTAAAAATATGTTGTGCCCATTCTAAAACCACCTTAGTCATAGGTTTCGTATCTAGAAAATATGTCCTACTGCTGCAATTGAGTGTATATTTCACAGGATATTTCCTTCCCTAGCATCATATATCAATGGGAGCAACACTCATTTGTCCTTAATGCTGAGGTATTATGAATTTCATACAAATATGTAACTCTGATACTAGAAACAACTTGGGTAATATGTTCAATATTTGCCAACAGGTTCAAATCAATGACCAAAGTACATATGTCACAGGATAACTCCAAATCACTCCTGGTTTTGATAAGAAGAAAGTTTCATCTTTGTGTGCAACTTAATTTTATGCTTCAATTTCACAGAATCAAGTAAGTCCCATTCTACCACCCACATAGTTTGAGGGTTGATGGCAGGCCAGCCCTTCCATTCCTTGAATTCACTGAGAATTTCTCTGGACTTTTCCCCACCTGTCTCCGTTTTTCATTTTGACAAACATTGTTTCCACCTCATAATTTTGCCTTGTGGTGAGTTTCATAATATTCAGGTACCCACGTTTAAAAACCAACATTTTTAGAAGGTTTTCTCTCTGGTATTCTACCAAGTCTTGGATTTGAGGATACAATTCACCAGATACTTCCCAGCTAGCACCATTTTTAAGTTTGAAAAAATTCAGATCACATTTACCTCATAATGCTGTAGGTATTCTAATGAGTTTAATAGTAACACGAATTTCCGTTTAAATTCAGAGTAATAAGGAGGTTGAATACTTGGCAGTTAGTTCAGCAAATAGGCTTCAGTGTGTCTTTCACAGGATTTTTCCACTTCTGTGACTGGTATTTTTTGAGTAGAAATATTAATGTTACTGCATGATGGTGTCTTTAGTATTCAGAATTTCCTCCAAACGTACTTCCCATTCTAAAATGAACTTCATTTGAAGGTTGAATGTCTGACATTACATTGAAGTCCTTCATTTTACTCTGCATTTCCCAGGATTACTCCCAATCTAGCACCATTTTTATTAAAAAAAAAACAATGCTTATTTTTGCCCTTAGTGAGATATATATATACATATATATGTTGTATATATGTATATATATATGTATGTTATTCCAAATTTCATAGAAAAACGTCACTCGAAATTTAAAACCAACTTAATCCAATTATTAAAGTTCTGCTAGGAGTTTTTTGTTCTGCTCTGTATGTCATAGTATTTCTCCCATCTTTCCTGGTTTTCATTTGGAATATACATTCATTTAACTCACAATTCACTATCTAATGTTGTAATTTTCATAGAAATGTATAATTCTAAAAGAACGGAAAGTAGTTATATGTATTAATCGCTGGTAACAAGATGAACAACTGGAACTCACTCATGAAGACAAAGGACTATTTCGTATCGGCTCGTTTTCTTTTATAGAAATATTGCCTTATACCAAAATTCATACACATATGAACCCCAGGAACATAGCTTACTCAGGGCAATTTCATCAAACATTTATTTCCTTGGTCAATGTACCCTGTTTAGAGAACAAGTGATGTCAGGTCAATGGGTGACTGGGACTCCATGTAACCTCATTCCTGACTTGTGTGGCTGCTATTATCAAATCGTGACATCATGTGTTCAGTGGGAGACCCTGAATTCATGACAGCCGATGCACCACAGTGAGATGAAGAGAGGCCTGTTCTGCTTGGTGAATTCCAGACCCAAGTTGCACAAAGGACTGTTTACAATTCAAACCTTGGGGCATGGTAGCTTGGGCTAGCAGTATGTTTGGAATTGCTGAATCCTGACGAGTTCAGGTCAACCATGTTCTGCTGCTGTCCCAGTCTCGGTTTTCCACAGGCCACACTTAACTGAGAAAGCTGCCACACAAAGCAGGGCCACCTTCCTCCAGCTTCTTCCATTGACTGGCTTGGCTGCCCTTGCAACAGGCCAGGCAGGAGCTGCCTATGGACACTCCCAGTTCCTGGTGATGTGAGTCCATTGTGACATCACATCCAAGCCTTTCTGATTGGTCAGAATGTGAGGCACTTCCACTAAGGCCCCTCTCCCTCCACACACCAGCAACTTTGGTGCCAATAACAGGCAAGAACTTCTGATCTGAAGATGGCTCATCTCCTCCAGTTTCCCTCTTCACCTTTTCAAGGTTCAACCGATATCACATTCCTCTCCTGTTCCATGCAACTACCAATCTAGAAGTTACATTTTGGAGGATAGGAAGTGTTTCTACTGGTGAGTAAAAATCACCTCAAGCGCTTTGCAGTGCAATCAGCCAGGAAAAGTCAAATAACATAGAATGAGGAAATTTCTCTCCCAGAATAACATCGCCCATCACTGGGTGTATATTCCCTTGTGTGGATGCAAAATATAGCACACTGGAAACCAGGGGGTTGTAATTCCAGGCGTTTGTTTTCCTAACTTCATCAAAACACACAAATTCTCTCAGGGGCTGGCAAGAGCATCAAAGTGACCAAAGTATTCCTTTTATGTCGACCAAGAAATTAGTTCACTTTGATCCTAGGACTATAGAGGAACACACAGGGTGTACTCCATGAATGCTTAGTACTCCCCACTCAGTGAAAGTGTTATCATCTCTTCTGTGAACAAGAGCTTTCAGGAACACAAGAAATTGTAGCAAACCATGAGGCACTCGGAAAGGACATTCATTTTTGCAAAGATTCTCTGAGGTACAAAAGAGTACACCTTTTCCTCATGGAACTGAACACACACAGTCATTGCGACTCAAGGCTGTTCCTTTAAGTGAATTCATGGCTTGAAAATACATTCTAAAATGAGTGAATTCCAAATTGAACAAGAAAAATCACACACACACAGACACACACACACATACACACACACACAAAGTGCTTATATACTGTTCATTATCTAGTGAGTAATTTCGTAATTCAATCTACTGAATTACAAAGTTGAGCAGAACAAAACTCACTGAAACCTGGGACAACCTGGTGCACTTGATCAGTTCTGACAATCTGAATGAGGTTTTCTTTGAAGGATTCTTATGCATCACTAAATAGTGTATATACTCAATTAATGTGAAATAGTGGGTACTCTAAGAATTATTATAAAGATCAAAGAAATTAGTTCACTATGACACTATGGGTATTACACACACTTGTATGCACACCCAAGCACACAAACACACACCCCTGTCCTAGGAGCATGAGGAGAGATAAGTGTAATAGCTGAAATCCCGGGGTTGCCCGAAAGTGCGGACAAATAATCATCCCACTTAGAGAAATACATGAAGTGACATCATTTCCAACAATGTCCTTTGAAGGAAGGTATACTACCACCTTTAGGCCAATGAAGAAATAAGCACTCATTCACCAGAGTCTATGCATGAAAACACCACTGTAATTGAAATCATTTGTAGCAAGGCAATGATGTACATGGATACATGTCTCAAGATATTCGAACATACACTGGACATATTCAATGAATGTTGTACACTTCCTCATCTGACAGGTTGTCACAGTAGTTCTTTGGAATAGCAAGGTTGACCCATACTGAAATTAGTGACGGCCGGGAGGCATTGCTAACTTGCATTATTTAGAATAGAGCATTTAATAGACACAGAAACATGAAATATGTGGAATACACCCCAGCAGCCACACACAGAAATACACCCCCAGTTTGTCTTAGTTCCACGAATATTCAGCATTCGTGTGTCTGTGAATGCATGGGGTTTCATCTAAGTAAAGTTCTTTTTAGTACCTCCAATTTTTCATGATCACAGGAAACTGGATTGTTTTCCATCATTCACTGCTTGTCATTGTGAGAATGGTTAATTTTAGCCAATAATACTACATTTAGGACTCTTAATTGCATAGATAAAGTAACTTCTTTTATAAACAATCTTACATGATTGATGTTCTGCCTGGAAAAATCAGCTTATATTCTCCCCATGTATCATGGCTTTCTAGAGAAGAAACAATTATATATCTCACAACAATGTATTTAAAACTGGGAAATACTTAAAAATATGTTGTGCCCATTCTAAAACCACCTCAGTCATTCGGTTTAGTATCTAGAGAATATGTCCTATTGCTGCAATTTTTTTATTGTTTTATTATTCATATGTTCATACACGGCTTGGGTCATTTCTCCTCCCTGCCACTACACCCTCCCTTACCACCCACTCCATCCCCTCCCTGTCCCTCCCACCCCCTTATTACCCGGTAGAAACTATTTTGCTCTTATTTCTAATTTTGTTGAAGGGAGAGTATAAGAAATAACAGGAAGGAACAAGTGTTTTTGCTGGTTGAGGTAAGGATAGCTAAACAGGGAGTTGACTCTCATTAATTTCCTGTGCTTCTGTGTTACCTTCTATGTTAATTCTTTTTGATCTAACGTTTTCTCTAGTCTTGGTCCCCTTTTCCTATTAGCCTCAGTTGCTTTTAAGGTATCTGCTTTAGTTTCTCTGGGTTGAGGGCAACAAATGCTAGCTAATTTTTTAGGTGTCTTACCTATCCTCACTCCTCCCTTGTGTGCTCTCGCTTTTATCATGTGCTCAAATTCCAAACCCCTTGTTGTGTTTGCCCTTAATCTAAGGTCCTCATATGAGGGAAAACATACGACTTTTGGTCTTTTAGGCCAAGCTAACGTCCCTCAGAATGATGTTCTCCAATTACATCCATTTACCAGTGAATGATAATATTTCGTTCTTCTTGATGGCTGCATAAAATTCCATTGTGTATAGATACCACATTTTCTTAATCCATTCCTCAGTGGTTGGCATCTTGGCTGATTCCATAACTTGGCTATTATGAATAGTGCCACAATAAACATGGGTGTGCAGGTGCCTCTGGAGTAACCTGTGTCACAGTCTTTTGGGTATAGCCCCAAGAGTGGTATTGCTGGATCAAATGGTAGATCAGTGTTTAGCTTTTTAAGTAGCCTCCAAATTTTTTTCCAGAGTGGTTGTACTAGTTTACATTCCCACCGACAGTGTAAGAAGGCTCCATTTTCCCCACATCCTTGCCAACACCTGTTGTTCATGGTGTTGCTAATGATGACTATTCAAACAGGGGTGAGGTGGTTCTTAGTGTGGTTTTAATTTGCATTTCCTTTATTTCTAGAAATGGTGAGAATTTTTTCATGTGTTTTTTTGCCATTTGAATTTCTCATTTTGAGAAAGTTCTGTTTAGTTCACTTGCTCATTTCTTTATTGGTTCTTTAATTCTGGGAGAATTTAGTGTTTTAAGTTCCCTATATAGTCTGGTTATCAGTACTTTGTCTGATGTGTCGCTGGCAAATATTTTCTCCCACTCTGTGCGTGTTCTCTTCCATTTAGAGACCCTTGTGATGTACAGAAGCTTTTTAGCTTTATGAGGTCCCATTTGTCTATGTTATCTCCTAGTTGCTGTGCTGCTGGGGTTTCATTGAGAAATTTCTTACCTATACCTACTAACTCCAGAGTACTTCCTACTCTTTCCTGTATCAACATTAGAGTTTGTGGTCTGATATTAAGATCCTTGATCCATTTTGAGTTAATATTGGTGTAGGGTGATATACATGGATCTAGTTTCAGTTTTTTGCAGACTGCTAACCAGTTTTCCCAGCACTTTTTGTTGAAGAGGCTGCTATTTCTTCATCGTATATTTTTAGCTCCTTTATCAAAGACAAGTTGGTTATAGTTGTGTGGCTTCATCTCTGGGTCCTCTGTTCTGTTCCACTGGTCTTCATGTCTGTTTTTGTGACAGTACCATGCTGTTTTTATTGTTATTCCTTTGTAATATAGTTTGAAGTCAGGTATCGTGATACCTCCAGTATTGTTCTTTTGACTGAGTTTTGTCTTGGCTACTCGTGGCCTCTTGTGTTTCCATATAAATTTCATGGTAGATTTTTCAATGTCTTTAATAAATGCCATTGGAATTTTCATGGGAATTGCATTAAACATGTAGATTACTTTTGGGAGTATAGACATTTTTATTATGTTGATTCTACCAATCCATGAGCATGGGAGATCTCTCCACTTTCTATAGTCTTCCTCAATCTCTTTCTTCAGAAGTGTATAGTTTTCCTTGTAGAGGTCATTCACATCTTTTGTTAGGTTTACACCTAGGTATTTGATTTTTTTGAGCCTATTGTAAATAGAATTGTTTTCTTACATTCTTTTTCAGTTTGCTCATTGTTAGTGTATAGAAATGCTAATGATTTTTCTATGTTGATTTTATATCCTGCTACCTTGCTATAGCTATTGATGATGTCTAGAAGCTTCTGAGTAGAGTTTTTTGGGTCTTTAAGGTATAGGATCATGTTGTCTGCAAATAGGGATATTTTGACAGTTTCTTTACCTATTTGTATTCCTTTTATTCCTTCTTCTTGTCTAATTGCTCTGGCTAGGAATTCCAGTACTATGTTGAACAGGAGTTGAGATAGTGGGCATCCTTGTCTGCTTCCTCATTTTAGAGGGAATGGTTTCAGTTTTTCTCCCTTAAGTATAATGCTGGCTATAGGTTTGTCATTTATAGCTTTTATACTGTTGAGGTACTTTCCTTCTATTCCTAGTTTTCTTAGAGCTTTTATCATGAAATGGTGTTGGATCTTATCAAAGGCTTTTTCTGAATCTATTCAGATGATCAAGTGGTTTTTGTCTTTGCTTCTGTTAAAGTGGTTTATTACGTTTATTGATTTTCATATGTTGAACCACCCCTGCATTCCTGGGATAAAGCCTACTTGGTCGTGGTGAATAATCTTTTTGATGTGTTGTTGAATTCGGTTTGCCATTATTTTGTTGAGGATTTTTGCATCAATGTTCATTAAGGAGATTGGCCTATAGTTCTCCTTTTTGGAGGTGTCTTTGCCTGGTTTTGGGATAAGTGTAATACTGGCTTCATAAAATGTGTTTGGCAGTTTTCCTTCCCTTTCTATTTCATGGAACAGTTTAAGGAGGGTTAGTATCAGTCCTTCTTTAATGGTCTGAGAGAATTCAGCAGAGAATCCATCAGGTCCTCAACTTTTGTTTTTTGGAAGACTCTTGATTGCTGCTTCAATTTCATTTTGTGTTATAGATCTATTCAGGTGTTTAATTTCCACTTGGTTCAGTTTTGGATGATCACATGTATCTAGAGATCTGTCCGTTTCTTTAAGATTTTCAAACTTATTCAAAATAGGTTCTCGAATTCATCTCTGATGATTCCCTGGACTTCCATGGTGTTTGTTGTTATCTCCCCTTTTGCATTCCTGATTCTACTAATTTGGGTTTTTTCCCTCCTCATTTTAGTCAGGTTTGCCAGGGGTCTATCGATCTTATTTATTTTTTCCAAGAACCTACTTTTTGTTTCATTAATTCTTTGTATGTTTTTTTTTTGTTTCTATTTCGTTGATTTCAGCTCTTATTTTTATTATTTCTCTCCTTCTATTTGTTTTGGGATTTGCTTGTTCTTGTTTTTCTAGGAGTTTGAGATATATCATTAGGTCATTGATTTGGGATATTTCAGTCTTCTTATTATATGCACTCATGGCTACAACTTTCCTCTGAGGACAGCCTTTGCTGTGTCCCATAGGTTCAAGTACATTGTGGTTTCATTTTCATTGACTTTTAGGAACTTTTTAATTTCCTGTTTTATTTCATCGATGATCCATTGTTCATTAAGTAATGAGTTATTTAGTTTCCAGCTGTTTGCATGTTTTTTGTCTTTACTTTTGTTGTTGCATTCTACTTTTACTGCATTGTGATCAGATAGTATGCACGGTATAATTACTATTTTCTTATATTTGCTGAGGATTGCTTTGTGCCCTAGGATATGATCTATTTTATCGAAGTTTTCCTGGGCTGCCGAATGTATACTGTGTAGAATTTGGATGAAATGTTCTGTAGAAATCAAGTGGGTCCATTTGATTTATTGTATATTTTAGATCTTGGATTTCTTTATTGATTTTTTGTTTGATTGACCTATCTATTGATGATAATTGGGTGTTAAAGTCTCCCACAACCACTGTGTTGGCTTTCATATATGCTTTTAGGTCTTTCAGGGTATGTTTGGTGAAATTGGGTACGTAAAGGTTGATGATTATTTCCTTTTGGACTATTTTCCCTTTTACTAGTATGGAATGTCCTACTTTATCTCATTTGATCAATGTAGGTTTGAAGTCTACTTTGTCAGAGATAAGTGTTGCTACTCCTGCCTGTTTTGGGGGGCCATTGGCTTGGTAAATCTTCTTACAGCTTTTCACCCTAAGCCTGTGCTTATTTCTGTCCGAGAGATGGGTCTTCTGTAAACAACAAATTGTTGGATCTTCCTTTTTAATCCATTTTGTCATGCAGTGCCTTTTGATGGGTGAATTAAGTCCGTTAATGTTAAGTGTTAGTACTGATAAGTATGTGGTGATTCCTGTCATTTAGTTGTGTTAGTTGTTTGAAGGTTTGATTGTGTGTACCTAAGTTAAGGTTACTCTCTACTTTCTTGCTTTTTTCTTTTCATGTGGTTTGGTGCTGCCTGTCTTTTCATGGTTAAGTTGGGTTTCACTTTCTGTGTGCAGAATCCCTTGAAGAACCTTTTGTAGTGGTGGCTTTGTGGTCACATATTGTTTTAGTTTCTGCTTATCATGGAAGACTTTTATTGTTCCATCTATTTTGAATGACAGTCTTGCTGGGTAGAGTATCCTGGGTTTTAAGTTATTTTCATTCAGTGCCTGGAAGAACTCATCCCATGCTCTTCTTGCTTTTAATGTTTCTGTTGAGAAGTCTGCTGTAATTTTAATGGATTTACCTTTGTATGTTATTTGTTTTTTCTCTCTTACAGCTTTCATTATTCTTTCCCTAGTTTCTGAACTTGTTTTAATAATGATATGTCGTGGGGTAGTTCTATTTTGATCTGGTCTGTTTGGTGTCCTGGAGACCTCTTGCATCTGTATGGGAATATCTTTCTGTAGATTTGGGAAATTTTCTGTTACTATTTTGTTGAATATATTATGCATTCCCTTCACTTGCACCTCTTCTCCTTCTTCGATGCCCATGATTCTCACGTTTGGTCTTTTGATGGAGTCAGTGAGTTCTTGCATTGCACAGGTCTTGAGTTGTTTAATTAATAGTTCTTCGGTTTTTCCTTTAATTACCATTTCTTCTTCAAGTTCTGAGATTCTGTCTTCTGTTTGTTCTATTCTGTTGGATTGGCCTTCCATTTTGTTTTGCAGTTCTGTTTCATTCTTTTTTCTGAGGTTTTCCATATCCTGAGTGGTTTCCTCTTTAATGTTGTCATTTCTTGTCCTGAGTTCATTTATCTCTTTATTAATCATGTTCTCTGTTTCACTTTGGTGTTTCTACAGTGCTTCTATGGTTTCCTTTATTTCTTCTTTTGCTTTTTCAAATTCACTATTTTTGTTGTCTTGGAATTTCTTGAGTGTCTCCTGTACATTTTGCTTGACCATATCCAGTATCATCTCTATAAAATTCTCATTGAGTAACTCTAGTATGTCTTCTAAATTATTCTTCTGGTCTTCATTGGGTTCGTTGGCATAGTTTATCTTAATTTCCTTGGAGTCTGGATCTAAGTATCTGTGTTCTTCATTCCCCTCTGGTTCTTGTACTACTTTTTTGTTGTGTGGAAACTGATTTCCCTGTTTTTTCGGTCTTCCCCTCATTGTCGTTGGTGTTGTTACTGTCTCTGTACTGTGTGCAATTAAGTATTTTCTAGCTTGTAATAGTAACAATGGTAATGTTTATAATGGAAGGGTGAGAGTTGATGGAATGGAAGAAGTTAAAGAAAAGGGAAAACAGACAAGTAGGAAAATGAAAACATGGAATCAAACAAAAAAAGTTTCAAAGGTATAAACAGGGAGCGTTAGTGAATTGACAGTAAGGTGAACAGGCATTAGAGAGCCTTAGAGAGGATTGAAAATAAAAAATAAAAAGAATAAAGATAAGAATAAAAATAAAAAATAAGTGAATGAACAATATATATATATAAACCTCCAAGTTCAAATGCAATGAAGTTTCAGTCCTAATAATTTTGGTGTCCATCTCAGTCTCCAATCCTGGAGATGGTGCCTCAGATGTTGTTCTGTAGTTGTCTCATCAAAGGGGATGCATAAAGTAGAACAAAACTGCACAAAAAAAAACCCCACAAAGTGTCCCAAGTTCAATTGCAATAAAGTTTCAGTAAGTTTTTCAGCATGCAGGTGTAGTTCAGGTGTTTTCTCATCAAAGATAGGGAGAGAGAAAAAAAAATAGTCTGGAGACAGTTCTGAAAATGGTATCTGTGGCTGTGGCTTGCCTGCCAGATGCTGTCAGCCTGCCATTGCTGGAGTCGTTATTTATGCAAATCTCAGGGGTGAGCTTAACACTCACCTGGCCATGCAGGCTTTGTTTACTCAGAGTTCTCCTGTGCTACAAGCTTTCCCCTTTCCAAACCCACTGGGGGAAGTGACACTGCACCCACTTTCTCAGGCCTGAGTGTTTGTTTACAGCTCATGTGGGAGGTGGGTCTTTCCCTCTCTGCTGTGGAGTTTTCCTCTCTCTGCCACTCTCATAAGCTTTCCCAGTTCTGGTTGCTGGGTGCGCCAGAGCTTCTGCATCCCAGCCAGCTTGTATATTTACAGTTCTGGGAAGGATTCTCTTCCCCCAATCTTTGGGGCTCAGTGAGCCCCACCCTCTTTCCCACGTGTCTTTATTGTTCTTATTGCTTATTACTCAGTTTCTCTATTTTCCCCGGGTGGGGGTTGGTCTGTCCAAGTGGCTATGCTGACCTGGCCCAGGGTTGTCTGAAGAAGTAGCATGATACCACTAAGCTCACCTTGTCTGCGACTTCCCAAGCTGTCTGGCATGGGCAACTGGTGGTGCAGGGGCCCTCCTGGTTTCTCTGTTTAACATGAAGTGGAGATTCTCTGCACCGGTTGGAGGTGTGAAAGGGTCAAAGTTTTGCCTCTTCTCCGTGGTTTTGTCTGCGAGGTGTGTCTCCAGCATCTCTCCAAGATTTCACTAAAGAAGGCATGCTTTCTGCTTCCTCCCTCAAGCCACCATCTTGGAATTTCTGATGCTGTCTTCATTATTCAGAATTTCCTAAAAAAGTACTTCCCAGTCTAAAATGAAATTAGTTTGAAGGTTGAATGTCTGACATTATGTTGATGTCCTGGATTTTACTCTGCTTTTCAAGGGATTACTCCCCATCTAGTAACATTTTTAATTAAAAAAAAACAATGGTCATTTTTGCTCCTAGTGAGATATATATATGTACGTATATATGTTGTATATATGCATATATATATGTATATTATTCCAATTTCATAGAAAAACATAAATTGAATTTTAAATCCAAGTTAATCAGATGATTAAAGGTGTACAAGGAGCTTTTTATCTTGCTCTATATGTCATACTATTTCTCCCACCTTTCCCAGTTTTCCTTTGACATAAACATTCATTTAACTCACAATTCAGTATATAATGTTGTAATTTCCATACAAACTTGTAATTCAAAAAGAACAGAAAGTAGTTATAAGTATTAATCTCTGGTAACAAGATGAACGCCTGGAACTCACTCAGTAAGTCACACATTATTTCATATCAGCTGGATTTCCTTGATAGAAATATTGCCTTATGCCAAAATTCATAGAAACATGAACACCAGGAAACACAGCTTACTCAGGGCAATTTCTTCCAACATTCTTTCCTTGGTCAATGTACCCTGATGGCTAGAGAACAAGTGATGTCAGATCAACAGGTGACTGGAACTCTATATAACCTCATTCCAGGTTGGGTGTCTATTATCAAACCATGACATTGTGTGTTCAGTGTGAACCCTGAATTCATTACAGCTGATGCACCACAGTGAGATGAAGAGAGGCCTGTTCTTCTCAGTGAGTGCCAGACCCAAGTTGCACAAAGGTCTATGGACAATTCAAACCATTGCATATGGTAGCTTGGACTAGCATTGTGTTTGGAATTCCCCAATCCTGACGACCTCAGGTCAACCATGTTCTGTTGCTGTCCCTGTCTCCATTTGCAGTAGACCACATGTAACTGAGAAAGCTGTCACAGAAAGCATGGGCACCTTCCTCTGGCTTCTCCCATTGACTGGATGGCTACCATAGCAACAGGCCAGGAAGGCGCTACTTATGGAAACTCACAGTCCCTGGTGATGTGGGCTCACTGTGACATCACAACCAAGTCTTTTCTGATTGGCCAGACAGTGTAGGCACTCCCACTAAGGACCCTCCCCCTATACACACCAGCCACTTTGGTGCCAGTAACAGGCAAGATCTTCTGATCTGAAGATAACTCATCTTGCTAGTTTCCCTCCACACCTCTTCAAGGTTCAACTGAGATGACATTCCTCTCCTGTTCAATACAACTACCAATCTGGAAGCTGCATTTTGGAGGATAGGAAATGTTTCCACAGGTGAGTACAAAAACACCTCAAGCCCTTTGCAGTGCAATCAACCAGGAAAAGTCAAATAACACGGAATGAGAATACTTCTCTCCCAGAACTTCATCGCCCATCATTTGGTGAATATTCTCTTTTGTGGATGCAAAATATAGTACACTGGAACCAGGGGGTTGTACTTTCAGGCTTTTCTTTTCCTAACTTCATCAAAATACACATACTCTCTCAGGTCTTTCAAGAGTATCAAAGTGACCAATGTATTAATCTATATTGACCAAGAACATTATGCACTTTGATGTGAGGTGCATAGAGTAGCACACAGGGTATACTGCATGATTGCTTAGTACTCCCTAATCAGTGAAATTGTTATCATCTCTCCTGTGAACAGAGGCTTTGAGGAAAAGCACAAATTGTGGAAAACCGTGAAGCACTCACAATGGACATTCATTTCTGTAAAGATCCTCTGGGGTACAAAAGAAATCACATTTTGTCATGGAACTGAATACACATAGTCAGTGCAACTCAAGGCTGTGCCTCAAAGTGATGTGAAGGCTTGAACATACATTCTAAAAATCAGTGAATTCCAAATTGAATAAGAAAAAGCACACAGACACACACAAACACATACACAAAAACAAAATGCTGATATGCTGTTTGGTACCTACTGAGCAAACTTCTTAACTTCCATCTACTGAATTATAACGTTGAACAGACTAGAGTCACTGAACTCCAGGACACCCTGGTGCATTCCATCAATTCCCACAATCCGAATGAGAGGTTTTCTTTCAAGGATTCTTATGCATACCTAAATAGTGGATATATTCAATGAGTGTGAAATAGTGGGTACTCTAAGAATTTTTATAAAGAGCAAAGTTGCCCAAATGTGCGGAGACATTTATGTATCAAAATAATCATCCAACTTAGAAAAATACATGAAGTGACATCATTTCCAACAATGTCCTTGGAAGGAAGGTATACTAACACCTTTAGGTTAATGAATAAATAAGCACTAATTCACCAGAGACTATGTATGAAGCCATCACTGTAATTGAAATCATTTGTAGCAAGGCAGTGATGCACATGGATACATGTCTCAAGATGTTTGAACATGCACTGGACATATTCAATGAATGCTGTACATTTCCTCACCTGACAGATTGTCACACCTGATCTTTGGAATAGCAATGCTGACCTATACAGAAATTAGTGACTTCCGGGAAGCATTGCTGACTTGCATTATTTGGAACACAGCATTTAACAGTGAATGTATGGGCTTTCATCTAAGTAAAGTTCTTTTTAGAAGCTCCAATTTTTCATGATCACCAGGAAACTGGGTTGTTTACCATCTTTCACTACTTGTAATTGGGAGAATGGTTAATTTTAGCCCATAATATTACATATAGGACTCTGAATTACATAGATAATGTAACTTCTTTTATTAACAACCTTAGATGGTTGAAGTTCTGCCAGTCGAAATTAACTTATAGTCTCATGTTCATGGCTTACTAGAAAAGAAACAATTATTTAGGTCACAATATATATTTAAAACTGGGAAATACTTAAAAATGGAGCAGCATGTCATCTCAGTTAAACCTTGAAAAGATGAAGAGGGAAACTGGAGAGGTGAGCCATCTTAAGAACAGATATCTTGCCTCTTACTGGCACCAAAATGTTGGGGTGTGCAGGGGGAGGGGCCTTGTGGGAGAGCTTGTGCAGTCTGACTGATCAGAAAAGACTTGGTTGTGTTATCACAGTGGGCCCATATCACCAGGAAATGGAGTGTTCCTAGGCAGCTCCTGCCTGGCCTGTTGCTATGTCAGCCAAGCCAGTCAATGGAAGAAGCTGGAGGAAGGTGCCCCTGCTTTATTTGGTAGTGGTCTCAGTTAAGTGTGGCTTGTGGAAAATGGAGATAGGGACAGAAACAGAACATGGTTGACCTGAGCTCATCAGGATTGGGGAATTCCAAACCAGGATCATTTCATATTGGTTGGATTTCTTTGACAGAAACATTGCCTTATGCCAAAATTCATACAAATATGAACCCCAGGAAACACAGCTTTCTTAGGGCAATTTCATCCAACATTCATTCTCTTGGTCAATGTACCTTGAAAGCTAGAGAAAAAGTGATGTCAGATCAACAGGTGACTGAGACTCCATGTAACCTCATTCCTGCCTTGCATGGCTGCTATTATCAAACCTTGACATTGTGTGTTCAGGGTGAGACCCTGAATTCATGACAGCTGATACACCACAGTGAGATGAAAAGAGGCCTGTTCTGCTTCATGAGTTCCAGACCCAAGTTGCACAAAGGCCTGTGAACAATTCAAATCATGGAGCATGGAATCTTGGACTAGCAGTGTGTTTGGAATTCCCCAATCCTGAGGAGCTCAGGTCAACCATGCTCTGTTGCTGTCCCTGTCTCTGTTTTACCAAGGCCACACTTAACAGAGAAAATTTCCACACAAAGCAGGGGCAACTTCCTCCAGCTTCCTCCATTGACTGGCTTGGCCGCCCTAGCAATAGGCCAGGCAGGAGCTTCCTATGGACACTCAAAGTTTCTAGTGATATGGGCCCACTTTGTCCTCACAAATAAGTATTTTCTGATTGGTGAGACTGCTGAAGCACTACCTCTAAGGCCCCTACCCATCCACACAGCAGCCACTTTGGTGCCAGGAACAGGAAAGATCTTCTGATCTGAAGATGGCTCATGTCTTCCAGATTCCCTCCTTAGGTTTTCAAGGTTCAACTCAGATGACATTCCTCTCCTGTTCCATACAACTACCAATCTAGAAGCTGCAGTTTGGAGTATAGGAAGTGTTTGTACAGGTGAATACAAAAATTCCTCAAGCCCTTTCCAGTGCAACCAGCCAGGAAAAGTCAAATAATATTGAAAGAAGAAATTTCTCTCCCAGAACTACATCTACATTCCTTGGGTGCATATTCCCTTGTGTGGACGCAAAATACAGCAGATTCGAAACCAGGGGGGTGTAATTACAGGTTTTTGTTTAACTAACATCATCAAAACACACATATTCTCTTTGGGGCTGGCAAGAGCATCAAAGTGACCAATGTATTCATTTTATATCGGTGAAGAAATTAATGCACTATGATGTGAGAACTATGGTGTAACACACAGGGTATACACCATGAAAGCTTAGTACTCCCTTCTCAGTAAAATTGTTATCATCTCTCCTGTGAACAGAAGCTTTCAGGAACACCAGAAATTGTGGAAACCCATGAATCACACGTAAAGGACATTCATTTCTGCAAAGATTCTCTGGGGTACAAAAGAGTACACATTTTCTCATGGAAATGAAAATACACAGACAGTGCAACGGAAGACTGTGCCTCAAAGTGATATCAAGACTTCAACATACTTTCTAAAAATTATTGAATTCCAAATTGAACAAAAAATATCACACACACACACACACACACACACAAAGTGCTGATATACGGTTAGTTACTTAGTGAGCAAATTTCTTAATTTCCATCTACTGAAGTACAACATTGAATAGACCAAAAGTCACTGAACCTCAGGACACCCTGGTGGACTCCATCAAATTCCACAATCTGAATGAGAGGTTTTCTTTCAAGGATTCTTACGCATACCTAATCAGTGGATATACTCAATGAGTGTGAAATAGTGGGTACTTTATGAATTTTTATAAAGAGCAAAGAAACTAGTTCACTGTGACACTATGGGTATTACACAAACTCGTATGCATACACAAACACGCACACACTCACACACACTCCTGTCCTAGGAGCATGAGGAGAGATAAGCGAATAGCTGAAATCCTGGGGTTGTCCAAATGTGCGGTCACATTCTTGTCTCTAAATAATCATCCAACTTAGAAAAATACATGAAGTGACATCATTTCCAACAATGTCCTTGGAAGGATGGTATGCTACCACCTTTAGGCCAATGAAGAAATAAGCACTAATTTACCAGACCCTATGTGGGAAGCCATCACTGTTATTGAAATCATTTGTATCAAGCCAATGATGCACATGGATACATACATGTCTCAAGATCTTTGAACATACACTGGACATATTCAATGAATGCTGTACATTTCCTCACTGACAGGTTGTCACACCTTATCTTTGGAATAGCAACATTGTACCATACCGAAATTAGTGACTTGAGGGAAGCATTGGTGACATGCATTATTTGGAACATAGCATTTAACAGATACAGAAACAGGAAATATTTTGAAACCACACCATCAGCCACACACACAAATACATCTCAGTGTGACTTAGTTCCAGGAATATTCAGTATTCTGGTGCCAGTGAATGTTTGCCATCTTTCACTGTTTGTAATTGGGAGAACAGTTAATTTTAGCTCATAATACTACATATAGGACTCTGAATTGCATAGATGAAATAACTTCTTTTATAAACAATCTTAGATGGTTGAAGTTCTGACAGGCAAAATCAACTTATATTCTCCCCACGTATCATGACTTTCTACAGAAGAAACAATTATTTAGCTCACACAGTGTATTTAAAACTGGGAAATACTTAAAAATATGTTGTGCCCATTCTAAAAAAACCTTAGTCATTAGGTTTAGTATCTAGAAAATATGCCCTACTTCTACAATTGTGTGTATATTTCACAGGATGCTTCCTTTCCTAGCATCTTACCTCAATGGAGTAACACTTATTTGGCCTTAATGCTGAGGTAGGAGGAATTTCATAGAAACATGTAACTCTGACACTAGAAAAAACTGGGCAATATGTTGAGTATCTGGCAACATGCTCAAATCATTTATCTCAGGACATATGTCCCAGGATAACTCCCCATCCATCCTGGTTTTGATTAGGGGAAAATTTCATGTTTGTTCATAACTTCATTTTATGCTTTAATTTCATATAATCAAGGAAGCCCAATTCTACTACTCACCTAGTTTGATGGTCGATGTCAGTCCAGCCCTACATTTCCCAAAATTCCTGGTGCATTTCTCTGGATTTTTCCACAATTATCTGCATTTTTAATTTTGAGAATCATTGCTTTCTGCTCATAATTTTGCATTATGGTGAGTTTCATAGAATTCAGTTACTCATGTTTAAAAACCAACAGCTTTAGAAGGTTTACTCTAAGCTGTACTATCAAGTCTTAGAAAACAGGGTACATTTCACCAGCTACTTCCCAGCTATCACAACTTTAAGTTTGAAAAAATTCAGATCACATTTACCTCATAATGCTGTACATACTCTAATGAGTTTAATAGAAATATGAAATTCCCATTAAAACTCACAGAAATAGGAATGTTCAATACTTGTCAGTTAGTTCAGCTATTAGGCTTCAGCAAGTGTGTTACAATATCGCTCCACTTCTGTGACTGGTGTTTTTCGAGTAGAAATATTAATGTTACTGCATGATGCTGTCTATATTATTAAGAATTTCATACAAAAGTACTTCCTATTCTAAAATGAAATTAGTTTGAAGTTGAATGTCTGACACTAATTTGAAGTCCTGGATTTTACTCTGCATTTTAAAGGATTACTCCCCATCTATTACCATTTTTAATTTAAAAAAAATGTTCATTTTTGCTCCTACTGGTATATACATACGTACATATATGTTGTAAACATGTATATACATGTATATATATAAATGTATATTATTCCAAATTTCATAGAAAAACTTTACTCGAAATTTAAAACCAACTTAATGAGATGATTAAAGGTCTGCTAGGAGTTTTTTGTCTTGCTCTGTATGTCATAGTATTTCTCCCATTTTCCCAGTTTTTATTTGGAGTAAACATTCATTTAACTCACAATTCAGTATCTAATGTTGTAATTTTCATAGAAATGTGTAATTCTAAAAGAACAGAAAGTAATTATAATTATTAATCTCTGGTAACAAGATTGAATGAATGGAACAAACTCAGAAGGTCACATGATTATTTCATATCGGCTGGATTTATTTGATAGAAATATTGCCTTATGCAGAAATTCACAGAAATATGAACCCCAGGAAACACAGCTTACTCATGCAATATCGTCCAACATTGATTTCCTTAGACAATGTACCCTGATGGCTAGAGAAAAAGTGATGTCAGATGAACAGGTGACTGGGACTCCATGTAACCTCATTCCTGCCTTCCGTGTCTGCTATTATCAAACTGTGACATCGTGTGCTCAGGGTGAGACCCTGAATTCATGACAGCCGATGCACCACAGTGAGATGAAGACAGGCCTTTTCTGCTTGGTGAGGTCTAGATCCAAGTTGGCCAAAGGCCTATGGACAATTCAAACCATGGGGTATGGAAGTTTGGTCTAGCAGTGGGTTTGGAATTCCCCAATCCTGATGAGCTCAGGTCAACCATGTTCTGTTTCTGTCCCTATCTCCATTTTCCACAAGCCACACTTAACTGAGACCAGCAAGGGCACCTTCCTCCAGCTTCTTCCATTGACTGGCTTGGCTGACATAGCAACAGGCCAGGCAGGAGCTGTCTAGGAACACTCCCATTTCCTGGTGATATGGGCCCACTGTGATAACACAACCAAGTCTTTTCTGATCAGTCAGACTGTGTAAGCACTCCCACAAGGCCCCTCCCCCTGCACACCCCAACATTTTGGTGCCAGTAAGAGGCAAGATATCTGTTCTTAAGATGGCTCATCTCCAGTTTTCCTCCTCACCTTTTCAAGGTTTAACTGAGATGACATTCCTCTCCTGTTCCATACAACTACCAATCTGGAACATGCACTTTGGGGGATAGGAACGATTTGCAATGGTGAGTACAAAAACAATCTAAGCCCTTTGCAGTGCCATCAGTCAGGAATAGTCCCATAACATTGAATGAGAAAATTTCTCTCCCAGAAGTACATCTCCCATCATTGGGTGCATATTCCCTTTTGAATGCAAATACAGCACACTGGAAACAAGGGGGTTGTAATTCCAGGCTTTTGTTTTCCTAACTTCATGAGAACACAGAAATGCTCTTAGAGGCTGGATAGAGCATCAAAGAGACCAATGTGTTCATTTTATGTCAACCAAGACATTAATTTACTTTGATCTGAGGACGATAGAGGAACACACAGGGTGTACTCCATGAATGCTAAGTACTCCCTACTCAGTGAAATGGTTATCATCTCTCCTGTGAACAGCTTTCAGGAACAGCGGAAATTGTAGCAAACCATGAAGCACTCGGAAAGGACATTCATTTCCTCAAAGATTTTCTGGGGTACAAAAGAGTATACCTTTTCCTCATGGAACTGAACACACACAGTCGTTGTGACTCAAGGCTGTGCCTCAAAGTAACTTCAAGGCTTGAACATACATTCTAAAAATCAGTGAATTCTAAATTCAGATCACATTTACTCATAATGCTGTAGATATTCTAATGAGTTTAATAGAAACTTGAAATTCCCATTTTAATTCATAGTAATAGGAAAGTTCAATATTCGTCAGTTAGTTCAGCTAATCAGCTTCAGCAAGTCATTCACAGGATTGCTCCACTTCTGTGAATGGTATTTTTCGTGTAGAAATATTAGGTATTGCATGATGGTGTCTTTATTAATCAGAATTTCCTACAAAAGTACTTCCCAATCTAAAATGAAATTAGTTTGAAGTTGAATGTCTGACACTAATTTGAATTCCTGAATTTTACTCCACATTTCAAAGGATTACTCCCCATCTAGTACCATTTCTAATTTTTTAAAAAATGCTCATTTTTCCTCCTACTGATACATATATACGTACATATATATGTGGTATACATGTATATATATATGCATATTATTCCAAAATTCATGGAAAACATTATTCGAAATTTAAAACCAACATAATAAGATGATTAAAGGTCTGCTTGGAGTTTTTTTTTCTTGCTCTGTATGTCATAGTATGTCTCCCATCTTTCCCAGTTTTCATTTGAAGTAAACATTCATTTAACTCACAATGAGTATCTAATGTAATTTTCATAGAAGCCTGTAATTCTAAAAGAACAGAAAGTACTTATAAGTATTAATCTCTAGTAACCAGATGAATGAATGGAACTCAGTCAGTAGGTCACAGGATTATTTCATATCGGCTGGATTTCTTTGATAGAAATATTGCCCTATGCTGAAATTCATAGAAATATGACCCCAGGACACACAGCTTACTCATGCAATATCCTCCAACATTCATTTCCTTGGACAATGTATCCTGATGGCTAGAGCTCAACAGGTGACTGCATCTCCATATAACCTCATTCTTACCTTGCGTGGCTGCTCTTATTAAACCGTAACATCCTGTGTTCAGGGTGAGACCCTGAATTCATGACAGCCGATGCACCACAGTGAGATGAAGTGATTCCTGTTCTGCTTGGTGAGTTCCAGTCCCAAGTTGCACAAAGACCTGTGGACAATTCAAACCATTGGGTATGGTATCCTGGGCTAGCAGTGTGTTTGCAATTCCCCAATCCTGAGGAGCTCAGGTCAACCATGCTCTGTTGCTGTCCCTGTCTCTGTTTTCCACAGGCCATACTTAACTGAGACAGCTTCCACATAAAACTGGGGCAACTTCCTCCAGCTTCTTCCATTGACTGTCTTGGCTGCCATAGCAACAGGCCAGGCAGGAGCTAACTATGGACTCTCCCAGTTCCTGGTGATGTGGGCCCTGCCCCCTGCACACTCACCAGTCGTTTTGGTGCCAGTAGCATGCAAGATCTTCTGATCTGAAGATGGTTCAATTCCTCCAGTTTCCCTCCTCACATTTTCAAGGTTCAATTGATGTGACATTCCTCAGCTGTTCCATACAACTAGCAATCTAAGAGCTGCATTTTGGAGGATAGAAAGTGTTTCTACTGGTGAGTACAGAAACACCTCAAGCCCTTTGCAGTCCAAAGTAAAATAACATTGAATGAGGAATTTCTCTCCTAGAACTACATCTCCCATCATTGGGTGCATATTCCGATGTGTGGATACAAAATATAGCACACTGGAAACCATGGAGTTTTAATTCCAAGCTTTTGTTTTCCTAATTACATCAAAATGCACATATTATCTCTGGGGCTGGCAAGAGCATCAATTGACAATAGTATTCAATTTATATCACCAAGAAATTAATGCACTTTGATCTAAGGACTGTGGAGTACCACACAGGGTATACTCCATGAATGCTTAGTAATCCCTAATCAGTGAAATTGTTATCATCTCTCCTGTGAACAGAAGTATTCAGGAACACCAGATATTGTGGATAACCATGAAGCACTAGTGAAGGACATTCATTTCTGCAAAGATTCTCTGGGGTACAAAAGAGTACACATTTTCTCATGGAACTGAACACACACAGTCAGTGAGACTCAAGGCTGTGCCCCAATTGTCTTCAAGCCTTGAACATATATTCTAAAAATCAGTGAATTCCAAATTGAACAAGAAAAATCACACACACACAAACACACACATATACACAAAGTGCTGATATATGGTTAATGATCTTGTGAACAAATTTCTTAATTCCATCTACTAAATTACAAGGTTGAACAGACGAGAAGTCACTTAACCCCAGGAGAGCCTGCTGCACACCGTCAATTCCCACAATCCGAATGAGAGGTTTTCTTTCAAGGATTCTTATGCATACCTACACAGTGGATATTCTTAAGGAGTGTGAAATAGGGGTACACTAAGAATTTTTATAAAGAGGAAAGAAATTAGTTCACTAGGACCTTATGGGTGTTACACACACTGGTATGCATATGCAAACACACACACACACACACACACACACACACACACACACACACACACACCTCAGTCCTAGTAGCATAGGAGAGATAAGCACAATACCTGAAATCCCGGGAGTGCCTGAATGTGCGGACTCTTTCATGTCTCAAAATAATCATCCAACTTAGAAAAATACATGAAGTGACAACATGCCCTACAAAGGAATTAATTCACTATGACACTATGGGTATTACACACACTTGTATGCATACACAAACACACACACACACACCCCTGTCCTTGAAGGAAGAAGAGAAATAAGCGCAATAGCTGAACTCCAGGGTTGCCCGAAAGTGCGGACACTTTCATGTCTCAAAATAATCATCCAACTTAGAAAAATACATGAATGACATCATTTCCAACAATGTCCTTGGAAGGAAGGTATACTACCACCTTTAGGTCAATGAAGAAATAAGCACTAATTCACCAGAGTCTATGCGTGAATCCATCACTGTAATTTAAATCATTTGTAGTGAGGCAATGATGCACATGGATACATGTCTCAAGATCTTCGAACATATACTGGACATATTCAATGAATACTGTACATTTCTTCACCTGACAGGTTGTCACAGCTGTCTTTGGAATAGCAACATTGAGCCATACTGAAATTAGTGAGTTCTGGGAAGCATTGGTGACTTACTTTATCTGCAAAAGAGCATTTAACAGACACAGAAACAGGAAATACTTTGAAACCACACCAGTGGCCACACACACCCTTACGGTGACTTAGTTCCCTGAATAGTCAGTATTCTGGTGTCAGTGAATGTAGGGGTTTCCATCTAAGTAAATTTCTTTTTAGTAGCTCCACTTTTTAATGATCACCAGGAAACTAGATTTTTTGCCATCTTTCACTGCTTTGTAATTGGGAGAATGGTTAATTTTAGCCCATAATACTACATGTACTATTCTGGCTTTCTAGAGAAGAAACAATTTTTTAGCTCACAACAATGTATTTCAAACTGCAAAATACTTAAAAATATGTTGTGCCCATTCTAAAACCACATACATCATTAGGTTTAGTACATAGAAAATATGTCCTACTGCTGCAATTGAGTGTATATTTCACAGGATACTTCCTTTCCCAGCATCATACTTCAATGGGAGTAACACTCATTTGGTCTTAATGCTGAGGTAGGATGAATTTCATAGAAACATATAACTCGGATACTAGTAACATCTTCACTAATATGTTGAATATCTAGCAACAGGTTCAAATCATTGATCTCAGTACATATGTCACAGGATAACTCCAAATCACTCCTGGTTTTGTGTAGGAGAAAATTTCATGTTTGTTCATAACTTCATTTTATGCTTTAATTTCATAGAATCAAGTAAGCCCCATTCTACTACCCACATAGTTTGACGGTTGATATCAGTGTTGCCCTGTAATTCCTGGAATTCACTGTGCATTTCTCTGGATTTTTCCCAACCTATCTTCCTTTTTCATTTTGAGAAACATTGCTGTCACTTCATAATTTCACAGTATGGTGAGTTTCACAGAATTCAGTTACTTATGTTTAAAAACCAACAGCTTAAAAGGATTTCTCTCTGGTGTTTTATCAAGACACCAGCCGCATTGGTGCCATCGTGTGTTCAGTGTGAGACCCTGAATTCATGACAGCCAATGCACCACAGTAAGATGAAGAGAGGCCTGTTCTGCTTGGTGAGTTCCAGACCCAATTTGCACAAACCTGTGAAAAATTAAAACCATGGGTCATGGTAGTTTGGGCTAGCAGTGTGTTTGGAATTCCCCAGTCCTGAGAAGCTCAGGTCAACCATGTTAGTTAATTGTGACACCATGTGTATTACACACACTCTTATGATACACACACACACACACACACACACACACCCCTGTTCTAAATCATGAGGAGAGATATGCGCAATAGCTGAAATCCTGGGTTTGCCCAAATGTGCAGCCACTTCATGTCTAAAAATAATCATCCAACTTAGAAAAGTACATGAAGTGACATCATTTTCAACAATGTCCTTGGAAGGAAGGTATACTACCACCTTAAGCCAATGAAGAAGTAAGCCCTAATTCACCAGAGACTATGAGTGAAGCCATCACTGTAATTGAAATCATTTTTATCAAACCAAAGATTCACATGGATACATGTCTCAAGATCTTAGAACATACACTGGACATATTCAGTGAATATTGTACATCCCTTCAATTCCCGGAATTCACTGTGCTTTTCTCTGGATTTTTCCCCTCCGATCTCAATTTTTAATTTTGAGAAACATTGCTTTCAGCGTATAATTTCGTGTTATGGTGACTTTCATAGAATTCAGTTACTCATGTTTACAAACCAACAGCTTAGTAGGTTTTCTCTCTGGTGTTCTATCAAGTCTTGGAATAGAAGATACATTTCACCAATTATTTCTCAGCTATCGTTACTTTTAAGTTTGAAAAAATTCAGATATCATTTACCTAATAATTCTGTAGATATTCTAATGATTTTAATAGAAAAAGAAATTCCCATTTAAATTCTTAGTAATAGGAGGTTGAATATTTGGCAGTTAGTTCAGCTACTAGGCTTCAGCAAGTCTTTCACAGGATTGCTCCACTTCTGTGACTGGTATTTTTGAGTAGAAATATGAATGTTACTGCATGATGCTGTCCTTATTATACAGAATTTCCTACAAAAATTTTCATTCTAAAATGAAATTAGTTTGAAGGTTGAATGTCTGACACTACCTTGAATCCTGGATTTTACTCTGCATTTCAAATTATAACTCCCCATCCAGCACCATTTTTAATTTAAAAAAAACCAATGCTTACTTTTGCTACTAGTGAGATATATATATGTACATATATATGTTGTATATGTGTATATATATATATACGTAAATTATTCCAAATTTTCTAGAAAAACACAAATTGAAATTGAAAACCAACTTAATGAGATGGTGAAAGTTCTGCTAGGAGTTCTTTGTCTTGCTCTGTATGTCTTAGTATTTCTCCCATCTTTCCCGGTTTTTATTTGGAGAAAGCATTCATTAAACTCACAATTCAGTATCTAATGCTTTAATTTTCATAGAAACGTGATATCCCAAAAGAATAGAAACTACTTCTACATATTACTGTCTGGTAACATGATCAAAGCCTGGAACTCACTCAGTAAGTAACAGGATTATTTATTATCGGCTGGAATTTTTTGATAGAAATATTGCCTTATGCCAAAATTCATAGAAATATGAACACTATTAAACACAGCTATCACAGGGCAATTTCTTCCAACATTCATTTCCTTGGTCAATGTACCCTGATGGCTAGAGAACAACAAATGTCAGATCAACAGGTGACTGTGACTCCATGTAACCTCATTCCTGCCTTGCATGTCTGCTATTATCAAACTGTGACATAGTTTGTTCAGGGTGACACCCTGAATTCATGACAGCCAGTGCACCACAGGGATATGAAGAGAGGCCTGTTCTGCTTGATGAGTTCCAGACCCAAGTGGCACAAAGGACTGTGGACAATTCAAACCAAGGGGCATGGAAGCATGAGGTAGCAGTGTGTTTGCAATTCCCCAATCCAGACGAGCTCAGGTCAAACATGTTCTGTTGTTCCTGCCTCCATTTCCCCCAGGGCACACTTAACTGAGAAAGCTGCCACACAAAGCAGGGGCACCTTCCTCCAGCTTCTTCCATTGACTGGCTTGGCTGCCATAGCAACAGGCCAGGCAGGAACTGTCTATGAACACCATTTCCTGGAGATGTGGACCCACTGTGACATCACAACCAAGTCTTTTCTGATTGGATAGACTGTGTAAGCACTCCCGCTTAGGCCCCTGCTCTCCACACACCAGTCACTTTGATGCCACTAACAGGCAAGATCTTTTGTTCTGAAGATGGCTTATCTTCTCCACCTTTTAAAGCAGTTGGATTTTAAACATGATTAACTGAATTCTATGAAACTCACCATAACGCGAAATTATGAGATGAAAGCAATGTTTCTCAAAATTGAAAATGGAGATGGGGGGGTGGAGTCCAGAGGAATGCAGAGTGAATTCCAGGAATTGAAGGACTGGACTGACATCAACCATCAAACTACGTGGGTAGTAGCCTGGGGCTTACGCGATTCCATGAAATTAAACCATAAAATGAAGCTATGAACAAACTTTAAATTTTCTCTTTATCAAAACCACGAGAGATGGGGAGTTATCCTGTGACAAATGTACTGAGATTAATGATTTGAACCTGTTACCAGATATTCAACATACTACCCAAGTTGTTTCTAGTATCAGAGTTACATGTTTCAATGAAATTCATCCTACCTCAGTATTAAGGCCAAATGAGTTTTACTTCCATTGAAGTATGATGCTAGGAGAGGAAGTATCCTGTGAAATATACACTTAATTGCAGCAGTAGGACATATTTTGTAGATAGTAAGCCTAATGACTTAGGTAGTTTTAGAATGGGCACAACATATTTTTAAGTATTTCTCTGTTTTAAACACATTGTTGTGAACTAAATAATTGTGTCTTCTCTAGAAAGCCATGATACATGGGGAGAATATAAGTTGATTTTTTCTGGCAGAACTTCAAAGACTATTAATAAAAGAAGTTACTTTATCTACGCAATTCAGAGTCCTATATGTAGTATTATGGGCTAAAATTAGCCATTCTCCCAATTTCAAGCAGTGAAAGGTGGCCAACAATCCAGTTTCCTGGTGATCATGAAAAGTTGGAGCTACTAAAAAGAACTTTACATAAATGAAAGCCCATACATTCACTGACACCAGAATACTGAATGTTCCTGGAACTAAGTCACTTTGTGGGAGTATTTGTGTGTGTGGCCACTGGGGTAGTTACAAAATATTTCCTGTTTCTGTGTCTGTTAAATGCTCTGTTCCAAATAATGCAAGTCAGCAATGCTTTCCGGAAGTCACTAATTTCGGTATGCCTCAACGTTGTTATTCCAAAGATCAGGTGTGAGAACCCACCAGGTGAGGAAATGTACAGCATTCATTGAGTACATCCCGTGTATGTTTGAAGATCTTGAGTCATGTATCCATGTGCATCATTGGCTTGCTACAAATGATTTCAATTACAGTGACTGCTCCACGCATAGACTCTGGTGAGTTAGTGCTTATTTCTTCATTGGCCTAAAGGTGGTAGTAAACCTTCCTTCCAAGGACATTGCTGGAAGTGATGTCACTTAATGCATCTTTCTAAGTTGGATGGTTATTTTGAGACTTGAAAGTGTCTGCACATTCGGGCAACCCGGGGATTTCAGCTATTGCACTTATCTCTCCTCATGCTTCTAGGACAGAGGTGTGTGTGTGTGTGTGTGTGTGTGTGTGTGTGTGTGTGTTTCTGTATGCATACGAGTGTGTGTAATACCCATAGTGTCATAGGGAACTAATTTCTTTGCTCTTTATAAAAATTCTTAGAGTACTAACTATTTCACACTCATTGAGTATATCCACTTTTTAGGTAGGCATAACAATTCTTGAAAGAAAACCTCTCATTCGGATTGTGGGAATTGATGGAGTGCACTAGACTTTCCTGGGGTTCAGTGACTTCTGGTCTGTTCAACATTGTAATTCAGGAGATGGAAGTTAAGAAATTTGCTCACTAGATAAGGAACAGTATATCACCACTTTGTGTTTTTGTATGTGTGTGTGTGTGTGTGTGTGTGTGTGATTTTTCTTGTTCAATTTGGAATTCACTGATTTTAAGAATGTATGTTCAAGCCTTGAAGTCACTCTCAGGCACAGCCTTGAGTGGCAATGACTGTGTGTGTTCAGTTCCATGAGGAAAAGTTGTACTCTTTTGTACAACAGAGGAACTTTGTGGAAATGATTGTCCTTTCCACATGCTTCATGGTTTTCCAAGTTTCTCGTGTTCCTGAAAGCTTCAGTTCACATGAGAGATGATAATCATATCACTGAGTAGGGAGTACTAACCATTCATGGAGTATACCCTGTGTGTTACTCTGTAGTCTGTAGATCAAAGTTCATTAATGTCTTTGTCGATATAAAATGAAAACATTGTTCACTTTGATACTCTTGCCAGTGCCAGAGAGAATATGTGTGTTTTGCTGAAGTCAGGAAAACTAAAGCCTAGAATTACAACCCCCTGGTTTCCAGTGTGCTATATTTTGCATCAACATAAGGGAATATGCATGCAATGAGGGGAGATGTAGTTTTGGGAGAGAAATAACCTCTTTCAATGTTATTTGACTTTTCCTGGCTGATTGCATTGCAAAGTTATTCAGGTGTTCTTGTACTCATCAGTATAAACACTTCCTATCCTCCAAAATGCAGCTTCTAGTTTGGTAGTTGTATGGAACAGGAGAGGAATGTCATCTCAGTTGAACCTTGAAAAGGTGAGCAGGGAAAGTGGAGGAGATGAGCCATCTTCAGATAAGAAGATCTTGCCTGCTACTGGCACTAAAATGGCTGGTATGTGGAGGGGGAGGGGCCTTAGCGGGAGTACTTATGCAGTCTGACCAATCAGAAAAGACTTGGTTGTGATATCACAGTGGGCACACATCACCAGGACCTGGGAGTGTCCATAGGATGCTCCTGCCTGGCCTGTGGTTATGGCAGCCAAGCCAGTCAATTTAAGAAGCTGGAGGAAGTTCCCCCAGCTTTGTGTGGAAGGTTTCTCAGTTAAGTGTGGCCTGGGAAAAACGGAGACAGGTACAGCAAGAGAAAATGGTTGACCTGAGTTCGTCAGGATTGGGGAATTCCAAACACACTGCTAGCCCAAGCTACCACGCCCAGTGGTTTGAATTGTGCACAGGCGTTTGTGCAATTTGGGTCTGGAACTCACATAGAAGAACAGGTCTCTCTTCATTTCACTGTGTGCATCGGCTGTCATGAATTCAAGGTCTCACCCTGAACACATGATGTCACAGTTTGATAATAGCAGCCATCCAAGGCAGGAATGAGGTTACGTGGATACTCAGTCACCTGAAGATCTGACATTACTTGTTCTCTAGCCATCAGAGTACGTTGACCAAGGAAATGAATGTTGGACGAAATTTCCCTGAGTAAGCTGGGTTTCCTGGGGTTCATATTTCTATGAAATTCAGCATAAGGAAATATTTCTATCAAAGAAATCCAGCCAATATGAAATAATCCTGTGACTTAATGAGTGAGTTGCAGGCGTTCATCTTGTTACCAGAGATTAATACATATAACTACTTTCTGGTTTTTAGAATTATATGTTTCTATGAAAATTACAACATTAGATACTGAATTGTGAGTTAAATGAATGTATATTCCAAATGAAAACCAGGAAAGGTGGGAGAAATACTATGACATACAAAGCAAGACAAAAAACTCCTAGCAGACCTTTAATCATCTAACTAAGTTGGTTTTAAATTTCAAGTGACGTTTTCCTATGAAATTAGGAATAATATACATATACATATACATATACATATACATATATATGTATATATATATATATATATGCAACATAAATAAGTATGTGTATATATCTCCCTAAGGGCAAAAGTGAGCATTGTTTTTTTTTATTAAACATGGTGATAGATGGGGAGTAATCCTTTGAAATGCAGATTAACTCCAGCACTCAAGGTAATGTCAGACATACAACATTCAAACTAATGTTATTTTAGAATGGGAAGTACTTTTGTACGAAATTCTGAGTAATAAAGACACCATCATACAGTAACATTAATATTTCCACTTGAAAAGTACCAGTCACAGAAGTGGAGAAATCCTGTGAAAACTTGCTGAAGCCTATTAGCTGAACTAACTGCCAAATATTCAACCTTCCTATTACTATGAATTTAAACGGGAAATTCATATTTCTACTAAACTCATTAGAATATCTACAGCATTATGAGGTAAATGTGGTCTGAATTTTTTCAAACATAAAAGTGGTGATAGCTGGGAAGTAACTGGTGAAATGTACCCTCTATTCCAAGACTTGATAGAACACTAGACAGAAAACCTTCTAAAGCTGTTGGTTTTTAAACATGAGTAACTGAATTCTATGAAACTCAGCATAACACAAAATTATGAGGTGGAAGCAATCTTTCTCAAAATGAAAAATGGAGATAGGTGGGGAAAAATCCAGGGAAATGAACAGTGAATTCAGGGAATTGAAGGGCTGGACTGACATCAAAAATCAAACTATGTGTGAAGTAGAATGGGGCATACTTGATTTTATGAAATTATACATAAAATGAAGTTATGAACAAACATGAAATTTTCTCCTAATCAACACCAGGAGTGATTTTTAGTTATCCTGTGACATGTGTACTGAGATCAATGAGTTGAACTTGTTGTCAGATGCTCAACATTTTACTCAAGTTGTTTCTAGTATCAGAGTTACATATTTGTATGAAATTCATCCTATCTCAGCATTTTGGCCAAATGAGTGTTACTCCCATTGAAGTGTGATGCTGGGAAAGGAAGTATCCTGTGAAATATACACTCAATTGCAGCAGTAGGACATATTTTCTAGATACTAAACGTAAAGACTGAGGTGGTATTAGAATGGGCACAACATATTTTTAACTATTTCCCAGTTTTAAATACATTGTTGTGAGCTCAATAATTGTTTCTCTCTAGAAAGCCATGATACATGGGGAGAATATAAGTTGATTTTTCCTGGCAGAACTCAACCATCTAAGATTGTTTATAAAAGAAGTTACTTTACCTATGCAATTCAGAGTCCTGTATGTGGTTTTATGGGCCACAATTAACCATTCTCCCAATTACAAGCAGTGAAAAATGGCAAACAATCCAGTTTCCTGAAGATCACTAAAAATTGGAGCTAATAAAAAGAACTTTACTTAGATGAAAGCCCATACATTCACTGACACCACACACTGTGTGTGTATTTGTACATGAGGCCTCTGGTGTGGTTTCAATATATTTCCTGTTTCTGGGTCTGTTAAATGCTCTGTTCCAAGTAATGCAGGCCAGCAATGCTTTCCGGAATTCACTAATTTTGGTATGGCTCAACGTTGCTTTTCCAAAGATCAGCTGTGACAACGTGTCAGGTGAAGAAATGTACAGCATACACTGAATTTGTCCAGTGTATGTTCGAAGATAGTGAGACATGTATCCATGTGCTTCATTGGCCTGCTACAAATGATTTCAATTACCATGATGGCTTCACGCACAGACTCTGGTGAATTAGTGCTTATTTCCTTTGGCCTAAAGGTGGTAGTATACCTACCTTTCAAGGACATTGTTGTAAATGATGTCACTTCATGTATTTTTCTAATTTGGATGAATATTTTGAGACATGGAAGTGTCTGCACATGCGGGCAACCCTGGGATTTCAGCTATGGCATTTATCTCCCCTCATGCTCCTAGGACAGGCATGTGTGTGTGTGTATGTGTGTGTGTTTTTGCGTATGCATACGAGTGTTTGTAATACCCATAGTGTCATAGTGACCTAATTTCTTTGCTCTTCATTAAAATTCTTAGAGTACCCACTATTTCACACTAATTGAGTATATCCACTTTTTAGGTATGCATAAGAACCCTTGAAAGAAAACCTCTCATTTGGATTGTGTGAATTGATGGAGTGAACCAGGTTGTCATGGGGTTCAGAACTACTCTTCTGTTCAACCATGTAATTCAGTAGATGGAATTAAGAAATTTGCTCAGTAGATAAGGAACTTTGTGTGTGTGTGTGTGTGTGTGTGTGTGATTTGTCTTGTTCAATTTGGAATTCACTGATTTTTAGAATGTATGTTCAAGCCTTGAAGTCACTTTGAGGCACAGCCTTGAGTCACACAGACTGTGTGTGTTCAGTTCCATGAGTACAAGGTATAATCTTTTATACCCCAGAGAATCTTTGGGGAAATGAATGTCCTTTCCGAGTGCTTCATGTTTTTCCACAATTTCTGGTGTTCCTGAAAGCTTCTGTTCACAGGAGAGATGATCATAATTTGTTGAGTAGGGAGTTCAAAGCATTCATGGAGTATACCCTGTGTGTTCCTCTATATTCCTCGGATCAAAGTGAATTAATTTCTTGGTCGACATAAGATGAATACATTGGTCACTTTGATGCTCTTGCCAGCCCCTGAGAGAATTTGTGTGTTTTCATGAAGTTAGGAAAACAATAGGCTGGAATTACTACCCCCTGGTTTCCAGTGTGGTATATTTTGCATCCACACAAGAGAATTTGCACCCAATCATGGGAGATGTAGTTCTGGGAGAGAAATTTCCTCATTCAATGTTATGGGACTTTTCCTGGCTGATTGCAATGAAAACACCTTCAGGTGTTTTTGTACTCACCAGTAGAAACACTTCCTATCCTCCAAAATGCAGCATCTAGATTGGTAGTTGTATGGAACAGGAGAGGAATGTCATCTCAGTTGAGCCTTCACAGGTGAGGAGGGAGACTGGAAGAGATGAGACATCTTCAGATCAGGAGATTTTGCCTGTTACTGGCACCAAAGTGGTGGTGTGCAGGTGAGGGACTTAGTGGGAATTTTACTCAGTGTGACCAATCAAAAAATGCTTGGTTGTAATGTCACAGTGGGCCCACATTACCAGGAACTGGGTGTGTCCATAGGCAGCTCCTTCCTGGCCTGTTACTATGGCAGTTAAGCCACTCAATGGAAGAAGCTAGAGGAAGGTGCCCCTGCTTTATGTGGCAGCTTTCTCAGTTAAGTGTGGCCTGTGGAAAACAGAGACAGGGACAGCAAGAGAACATGGTTGACCTGAGCTCGTCATGATTCTGGAATTGCAAGCACACTGCTAGACCAAGCTATTACCATGCCCCTTGGATTGAATTGTCCACAGGCCTTTTTGCAACTTGGGTATGGAACTCATCAAGCAGAAGACACCTATTTTCATCTCACTGTGGTGCATTGGCTGTCATGAATTCAGGGTCTCACACTGAACACAAGATGTCACGGTTTCATAATTTCTGCCATGCAAGGGAGAATTGAGGTTACATGGAGTCCCAGTCACCTGTTCATCTGACGTCACTTGTTCTCTATCCATCAGGATACATTGAACAAGAATGTGAATGTTGGACGAAATTTCCCTGAGTAAGCTGTGTATCCTGGGGTTCATATTTCTATGAATTTCAGCATAAGGCAATATTTCTATCAAAGAAATCCAGCTGATATGAAATAATCCTGTGACTTCTGAGTGAGTTCCAGGCATTCATCTTGTTACCAGAGATTAATACATATAACTACTTTCTGTTCTTTTAGAATTATACGTATCTATGAAAACTACAACATTAGATAGTGAATTGTGAGTGAAATGAATGCATATTCCAAATGTAAACTGGGAAAGATGGGAGAAATACTATGACATACAGAGCAAGACAAAAAACTCCTAGCAGACCTTTAATCATCTGATTAAGTTGGTTATAAATTTTGAGTTACGTTTTTCTATGAAATTTGTAATAATATACATATATATATACATATATACAACATATATATGTATGTATATATATCCCACTAAGGTCAAAAATGATTATTTTTTTTAATTAAAAATAGTGATAGATGGGGAATAATCCTTTGAATTGCAGAGTAAAATCCAGGACTTCAAGGTAGTTCCAGACATACAACTGAAGATGAAGGTAGCCTTGAAACAGGGTTATAAAATATGGTAAACTGTCAATTGAAAGCTGTAATCTCACACAGAGATGTGAGGAATTGCCCAGTAGAACCATGAAAGTGTTCGGGACCGAGATGATAAGTACCATGCAGAGATAAGCACCCATTCCTGCCTTTCTTTGTCTCCACATGTAAATAAACTTTCCAAAGCAGGACTCCCCTGCTGTTCTTATCTAAACCTTTGATCTCTAACCCACTACTAGCCCTACTTTATGGGAGAGCACATTCCTTGTAACCTGATACCCTGCACTGCCTTTTAAATATCCTGTGAACCCTATCTTCAGGGCTCAAACACAGGTACATGTCTGGGCCACTAGCATAAAATTAAAATCTGAGTTTCCACTCCTCTGAGTGTTGCTTGGTTTCTCCTCTTACTCTATTGCCACAACATATGGAGGCCACAACGAGATTCCAACCAACTTGCCCCTTGTGCCACCAGCTGGTGGCTGGGCTGCATCAGAACAGAGAGGGACATGGGACTGAACGAGGTGGGGTGCCACCCTATGGTATTCCGGGTCTTCCTTCATCCTGGTGCCCCAACTCTCTGAACAGTCTTGACCCGGCTTGGACTCCAAGGAGAAGTGGACCAACTCATCTGGCAGTCTCCTCCGGACTTGGTAAGCACCACCCTTGGGAAATCAGTCCTAAGTCAGGTCCCATCCCACTGGACGGAAGAGGAGCTTGATCCACTCCCAGGAAACTCCGAGAAGAGTTCCACAGGTCTTCAGTCAGGTCCTGTCCCACTGGACAGAAGGGGAGCTTAATCCACTTCCAGGAACCTCCTAGAGGAGTTCCACAGGTCAGTGACTTCTCCCAGAGGGGGAAGGAAACTTTCATAACTTCGGTGTGAATGTGTGTGTGTGTGTGTGTGAATTTGTTTAAAGCATGGGCAAAATTTAATCTGCTCCTGGAATTCCAGCTCATTTTATGTGCGCTTAAGTTGACATTTTTTTCTGGCATGATTAATTTATAAAACTTTTTTTGTATGTATGTAAACATCTTAAAATGGTTCTTAAATTGCTACTATAAGGTTAATATGATACTCAAGGTAAGAAAACCAGGATATTTGTTTTAAAGATCTTTGTTATAAACTGCTTAGGTTTTTACATTTAAATATGTAAACATCTTAGGGATGATTCTTATTATAGAGTAAATGTAAAAGTTACTTCTCTGTTCTACTGTTACCTTAAACAACAACAACAAAAAAAACAGTTTTTCAAACTTATTTTAGTTAGGTGCCACTAGGATGCAGACATTCAGGGGTTAACACTCTAGCATAGCCAGGAAGAAAAAAAAAGAGGCTACAGTTTGCAACAAAACCTTGGAATTTAGGTAGCTAAAATGACCTTAGCCTTTTCATTCTGTCATAAATAAAATCTGGGATTTAATTCTCTCTTATAATATATGGGTGTATTAACAAATGAGCTTTCTATAAATTGCTTTTATACAAAAAAAATTCAGGGTTACTTTCTTTATTTTCACATGAAAATGTAAGGCTCTAAGTTAAAAGATTTTATGAGTTATTATAAACAAGTAACAAAATATATAAAAGGTATTAAGGATATGTTTTTTTCAAAATAAATAAAGGGTTAAAAGAGTATTTTTAGATAAAGAGGAGGATAAAGACCAGCTCCCCAGAGGATACGAAATAAATTGTGACAAAGACACAGAGTAAATTGTCATAATATGATACAACTTATAGATGGTATATAACTGGTTAAAGTTAACTAAAATTCAGTTAGATTAAAGATTTTGTAACTTCAAAATTTAATGTACTGATGTTAAACTAAAATTTAATTCTCTAAGCTCTTAACAAGTCTACCTTAAAAATATTATATTGATCTAGATAACATTTACAAAAAATATTGTCTAATAACAGTTTTGTTTTGTCAAGATAACTCAGAAATTTTTGATACTACAGGTTAATCCATAAATTTGTCAAGAGAACAAGAGTTTATTAAAACAAAGAGAGACAAGAGGCAGCTGAGCACAGGGAATACTGCTGCACTGATATGAGGGTTAAGACGGATTTACTCATGTAAAACCAAAGTGCACCCTCCAGGTAAGATAAAAATAAATAAATAAATAAAAACTCCAGAAGGAGCACTACACTGGAAGTCAAGATCTCTAGATTTTATTAGACATAACAGAGTGGAGGTGTTAGTCCTACTCCTTCCACATGGCAGGTGGAGGGAATTTTTCCCTGAGATCACCAGAATGGGGCTGTTATTTTAGGGGGGTTAAATTGACTGCAGGTTGATGGGATTCTGCTATATGTCAAGAGCCATCTGTTAATGTCAACAATCTGGGATATGATTTCTTATCAACATCTGAGCCATGATTCTTGGCCACTATGTTTCCTAACTCCACACTTAGTCTCCATAAATATTTACCTGTGTTCTCTGGTGACTTTGTCAAGGTTTTAACTACTACGATAACTGAGTCATGTTCATTTAAGAGTTTGTCCCAGATGCGCAAATCCTAATGTGGAAACACAAGAAATATGAAAAAACAAAACAGCTCCCATCTTGTCCAGAACCATTGTTTAATGGTTAGTGTTGCTAGAAGATATAATCCACATATATTCACACAGCTCAGAAAGTATAAGGACTGTAGATAACAACCACCATTTTGAATCTTTACTCACATTCCTGTGTGAGGAGCAGAAAATGTAAAAAAAAAAAAAAAGAGTTGATTAATGTTGGGGTTAACAATGAGGACAGCCATGTTAGGACTAGACCCTCCCCCTTTCAGAGGGCTCACCTTTGTCATGCTGGATATATGCCAGGGACAGCTGGGCAGACAGTGACTTTCCTGGTACTTTTCCATTAGCCCCCTATGTCTAGCCCAAGCCTGTACACGGCAATGGGCTCTTGCTCTCTTGCTGGGGTCCCCCTCCACAGGACTTCTGCCTAAGTAATAAACCCTGTACCAGTGTTTTAGCTGTCTCTGTGCCTATTCCATGCCTCTTATTTTCTAACAGTTATGTAAAACTTTGTAAATGACCTCATGGTTAAATAACTGTTGTCTTGGATGATTCTAATACACTTTGTACCCTGAGCTAGTTTGTGACTGGGCTGTTTGGGTTTACTAAAACTGTTCTTTCCCTGTACAGCTGATAAAAATCTAAAGTTTTACTTCAAGAGCAACAACTAAATTAATATGTGTATTAACCTCAATAGAGTTGTGATGTTGTTGCTGGTTCTTTGTTGCTTAAATTTGGCCAAAAGGGTCCAGTTGACACTGGCTCCCACCTGACCTGCTCTTTATTCCCTTCCAACGTGGGACTGAAACCAAACAAACAGTATCCAGGAAAAAGTAGCCAATCAAGAAAGATCTTCAGTCTACAGCCATACTACCCTGAAAGTGCCCGATCTCATCTGATCTTGGAAGCTAATCAGGGTCAGGCCTGGTTAGTACTTGGATGGAAGACAGATCGTCAGAAGAGACTGTTCAGAGACTAACAATTTGGAGACAAGGGAGGGGAAATGCCATAAAAGTCCCAATGGAGTCATTGGTGCCAGACCTCTCAAAGTTAACCAAGGCCAAGAGGATTAAAGAAATGGTTCTTGCACATGTGTGCTATCTGACATTAAAGCTTTTCCAGAAACAAACTCATATTTTTAGACAGGGTCTTCTACTAAAATAGAGACAAAATAACTACTTTTACTGGATCTAAACATGTCCTTTAATACTTAAACATGATGTTTTTAACTTTAAAAAAATAACAAGTTTTCTTGGACATATATACTGACAGTATATTGTTGCCAAGGTAATTCTACTCAGTTTAAAAAAAAGATATGATACATAAAAGATTAAAGGGAAACTACTCCAACCCAGTTGGACGAGTCCCCATCTAGTAATGTTAGCAGGTCTTAGGGCTGTTGAAGTTACATGTGTCACTCCTGGGACTCATCACTCCTGGATAAAAGGACAGCCGCCCCTGCAGAGCCCAATGTCTGACAGGCTCTCTGTGACTCAACTAAACCCCCTCAGATTAAGGTTCCAGAGAACTTCACAACAGTGTGCTATCACTGGAAAGATCTCCAGCCTTGCCCCAGCCACATCCCAGAAGCTGGTTGGTCAACACACAGTAGAAGCCTGAGGATTCATTCAGCAGGACACAAATGTATCCTCTTCTCTTTCACTCATACCTCATCCTGCTGATTAGCATTATGCAATCTGTTTGCACGAGGACTGGCTATCACTGCTCCCCAAGGTTGGAATGTAGGCCAGAGATTACTGCTGGCCTTCTGTTATCTTCTCATAGTTGGAAGACTTACTGCTGTTTGGTGTCATCTGTAGCCCAAACCCCAGTCTCAGGCATGAGGTCTCTGATGTGTTATTGCCTTCTGAATCTGCTACATTTTGAGGTTGTCCAACTGGGAGGCTGGGATGACTGCTCAGCCTGCATGAGGCCGCTTTCCTTCCAGGGAAAACTGAGGTATGCTTTCACCTTTTATCAGTATCTGTCACCCGTGTGCAGCATATCAATCTCTGAATGCACCAGGAGAGGGATGATTTACTATAAAGGAAGCTGATAGCCTAACTGGGTTGCAAAAACAAAGACATTATAGGGCATATGGGTTGCTGTGAGAGAGACAGGGACCCCTTAAAGTCATGGAGCAGGGGAGGAAATAAACCTCCTTGTGTCAGCCTACCCTTCCACCCCACTCACATATTGGTTTACTAAGGGGAGAGCCACAGATCTAGAGAGGCCACCCAGAGGTGATTACCAAGGTGTACCTGGACCAGTAAAAGACATTGATCTGCCACCACCATGACCCCACATTAAAGCTTCCTTCTAGGACAGGAATCCTTATCTTGGAATCTCAATTGCACAGCTACTGCCATTAGATGTACAGTTGACAGGCTATGGTACATCAGCCTGGGAATCTTCCTTGTCTGAAGGACCCTTACTTATCAGTGCTTGCCAGCTAACTGGAAGGGCATTTGCACATTAACATTCCTCACCTCAGATGAACATAGTGCCTAACAATCAGACCCCCACCACCACCTTTAATGGCTCATATGCGGTAGAAGAGAGCTATTCAATTCATACCTTTATTAATTGGACTGGGGATAATGACTGGGAAAGGAACAGGCATAGGAGGGACTGCCTGGTCAGTCGCCTACTATAATCAATTATCTGTGGATCTAACAAATGACATAGAACAAGTGGCTTGGTCTATAGTGACCATGGAGGACCAGCTGAACTCTCTAGCATCAGTGGTTCTCCAAAACCAGACAGGGTTGAATTTACTCACTGCCAAAAAGGAGGGCTTTGATTTTTCTTAACACAGAGTGTTGTTTTATGTAAAGCATATAGAAATAGTCAGAGATACAGCTGATTCCATTATCTGACCCTCTCCTTATGCTTCTATAGGCACTTGTGTTTGCTGTATGCCTTTTTAACGCTATAACTAACTTCATTAGCTTGCAAATGGAGGTGATAAAGTTACACCTCCTGGTAACACAATATAGGTCTTTGGGCCAAGAAGAACCTTATAAGATTTCTAAAGTCTAGTGTTGATGCTTGTCCACAAGTGAAAAAAGCACAAAAGGCGGGAATGAAGAGGAAGATAGCCTTGAAACAGGATTGTAAAACATGATAAACTGTCTATTAAAAGCTGTAACCTCAGACAGAGCTGTGAGGAATTGCCCAGTACAGCCATGCAAAAGTTCAGGATCGAGATGAAAGGCACCATGCAGAGAAAAGCACCCATTCCTGCCTTTCTTTGTCTCCACTTGTAAATAAAGTTTTGAAAGCAGGACTCCCCTGCTGTTCTTATCTAAACCTTAGATCTCTAACCCACTACTAGCCCTACTTTATGGGTGAGCACATTCCTTGTAACCTGATACCCTGCACTGCCTTTTAAATATCCTGTGAACCCTTTGTTCAGTGCTCAGACACAGGTACATGTCTGGGCCCGCTAGAGTAAAATTAAAATCTGAGTTTTCAACTCCTCCAAATTTTGCTTGGTTTCTCCTCTGATGATATTGCCACAACACAACTTTCAAACTAATTTCATTTTATAATGGGACATACTTTTGTAGGAAATTCTGAATAATAAAGACAGCATCATACAGTAACATTAATATTTCATCTCGAAATATACCAGTTACAGAAGTGGAGCAATCCTGTGAAAGACTTGCTGTAGCCTATTAGCTGAACTAACTGCCAAATATTCCACTTTCCTATTACTATGAATTTAAAGGGGAAATTCATAATTCTACTAAACTCATTAGGATATCTACAGCATTATTAGGTAAATGTGATCTGAATTTTCTCAAACGTAAAAGTGGTGTTAGCTGGAAGTAACTGGTGAAATGTACCCTCTATTCCAAGACTTGATAGAACACCAGAGATAAAACCTTCTAAAGCTGTTGGTTTTTAAACATGAGTAACTGAATTCTATGAAACTCATCCTTACATGAAATTATGAGGTGGAAGCAATGTTTCTCAACATGAAAAATGGAGATAGGTTGGGAAAAATCCAGAGAAATGCTCAGTGAATTCCAGGAATTGAAGATCTGCACTGACATCAACCATCAAACTATGTGATAGTAGAATGGGGTTCATTTGAGTCTATGAAATTGAAGCATAAAATGAAGTTATGAACAAACATGAAATAATCTCCTTATCAAAACGAGGAGTGATTTGGAGCTATCCTGTGACATATGTACTGAGATAAATGATTTGACCTGTTGTCAGATATTCAACATATTACCCAAGTTGTGTCTAGTATCAGAGTTACATAATTCTATGAAATTCATACTACCTCACATTAAGACAAAATGAGTGTTACTCCCATTGATGTATGATGCTAGGAAAGGAAGTATCCTGTGAAATATACACTTAATTGCAACAGAAGGATATATTTCCTAGATACTAAACCTAATGACTGAGGTGGTTATAGAGTGGGCACAACATGTTTTTTAAGCATTTCCCAGTTTTAAATACATTCTTGTGAGCTAAATATTGTTTCTTCTCTAGAAAACCATGATACATGGGGAGAATATAAGTTGATTTTTCCTGGCAGAACTTCAACCATCTAAGATTGTTTATAAAAGAAGTTACTTTATCTATGCAACTCAGAGTCCTGTATGCAGTAGTACGGGCCAAAATTAACCATTCTCCCAATTAAAAGCAGTGAAAGCTGCACAAACAGTCCAGTTTCCTGAAGATCATGAAAAGTTGGAGCTACTAAAAAGAACTTTACTTAGATGAAAGCCCATACATTCACTGACACCAGAATACTGAATGTTAATGGAACTAAGTCATACTGTGGGTGTATTTGTGTGTAGGGCCACTGGTGTGGTTTCAAAATATTTCCTATTTCTGTGTCTGATAAGTGCTCTGTTCCAAATAATGCAAGTCAGCAGGGCTTCCTGGAAGTCACTAATTACGGTATGGCTCAACGTTGCTATTCCAAAGATCAGCTGTAACAACTTGTCAGGTGAGGAAATGTACAGCATCCATTGAGTATGTCTAGTGTATGTTCGAAGATCTTGAGACATATATCCATGTGCATCATTGGCTTGCTACAAATGATTTCAATTACAGTGATGGCTTCACGCATAGACTCTGGTGAACTAGTGCTTATTTCTTCCTCGGCCTAAAGGATGTAGTATACCTTCCTTCCAAGGACATTGTTGGAAGTGATATCACTTCGTGTATTTTTCAAAGATGGATGATTATTTTGAGACACGAAAGTGTTCGCACATTTGGGCAACCCAGGGATTTCAGCTATTGTGCTTCTCCTCATTCTTCTAGGACAGTGGTGTTTGTGTGTGTGTGTGTGTGTGTGTGTGTGTGCGTAATGCATACAAGTCTGTGTAATATCCATTGTGTCAAAGTGAACTAATTTCTTTGCTCTTTATAACAATTCTTAGAGTACCCACTATTTCACACTCATTGAGTATATCCAATGTGCAGGTATGCATAATAATCCTTCAAAGAAAACCTCTCATTCGGATGTGGGAATTGATGGAGTGCACCAGGATGTCCTGTTGTTCAGCGACTTTTGGTCTATTTAACGTTGTAACTCAGCTGATGGTAGTTAAGAAATTTGCTCACCAGTTAACGAACAGTATATCACCACTTTTTGTGCGTGTGTATGTGTGTGTGTATATGTGATTTTTCTTGTTCAATTTGGAATTCAATGATATTAGAATGTATGTTCAAGCCTTGATGTCATTTTGAGACAGAGCCTTGAGTCACACTGACTGTGTGTGTTCAGTTCCATGATGAAATGGTGTACTCTTTTGTACCTCAGGGAATCTTTGCAGAAATGAATGTCCTTTCCTAGTGCTTCATGGTTTGCTACAATTTCTGCTGTTTCTGAAAAATTCTATTCACATGAGAGATGATAACAATTTCACTGAGTAGGGAGTACTAAGCATTCATGGAGTATACCCTGTGTGTTCCTTTATTGTCCTCGGGTCAAAGTGAATTTCTTGGTCCACATAAAATGAATACAGTAGTCACTTTGATGCTCTTGCCAGCCAGTGAGAGAATTTGTGTGTTTTGATGAAGTTAGGAAAACAAAAGCCTGGAATTACAACCCCCTGGTTTCCAGCGTGCTGTATTTTACATCCACACAAGGGAATATGCACCATTGATGGGAGATGTAGTTCTGGGAGAGAAATTTCCTCATTCAAAGTTTTTTGACCTTCCTGGCCGATTGCAATACAAAGGGCTTGAGGTGTTTTTGTACTCACCCATAGAAACACTTCCTATCCTCCAAAATGCACCTTCTATATTGGTATTTGTATGGAACAGGAGAGGAATATCATCTCAGTTGAACCTTTAGAAGGTGGGGAGGGAAAGTGGAGGAGATGAGCCATCTTCAGATCAGAGGATCTTGCCTGTTACTGCCACCAAAATGGTTGGAGTACGTGGGCAGCGGCCTTAGCAGAATGCTTATGCTGTCTCACCAATCAGAAAAAAATTGGTTGTGATGTCACAGTTTGCCCACATCACCAGGAACTGGGAATGTCCTAGGTTCCTCCTGCATGGACTGTTGCTATGTCAGCCAAGCCAGTCAATGGAAGTAGATGAATGAAGGTGTCCCTGCTTTGTGTGGCAGCTTTCTCAGTTAAGCATACCTGAGGAAAAATGGAGACAGGGACAGCAACAGAACATGGTTGACCTGAGCTCGTCAGGATTGGGGAATTCCAAGCACACTGCTAGCCAACATACCCCAACGTTAGAATTGTCCAAAGGCTTTTTTGCAACTTGGTTCTGGAACTCACCAAGCAGATTGGTCTTTCTTCATCTCATTGTGGTTCATTGGCTGTCATGAATTAGGGTCTCATCCTGAACACACGATTTCACAGTTTGATAATAGCAGACAGGCAAGGAAGGAATGAGGTTACATGGAGTTCCAGTCACATGTTGATCTGACATCACTTGTTCTCTACCATCAGGGTACCTTGACAAAGGAAATGAATGTTGGACGAAATTGCCCTCAGTGAGCTGTGTTTCCTTGTTTTCATATTTCTATGAGTTTTGTCATAAGGCAATATTTCTATCAAGGAAATCCATCCAAAATGAAATAATGTGTGACTTACTGAGTGAGATCCAGGCATTCATCTTGTTACCAGACATCAAACCTTATAATAACTTTCTGTTCTTTTAAAATTACACATTTCCATGGAAATTACAACCTTAGATACTGAATTGTGAGTTAAATGAGTGTTTATATCACATGAAAACCGGGAAAATGGCAGAAATATGATGACATACAGAGGAAGACAAAAAACTCCTAGCAGAACTTTAATCATCTGATTAAGTTGGTTTTAAATTTGAGTGACGTTTTTCTATGAAATTTGGAATAATATATATATATATGTACATATATAGAACATATATATGTATGTATGTATATCTCACTAAGGGAAATAATGAGCATTTTTTAAATTAAAAATGGTGCTAGATGGGGAGTAATCCTTGAAAATGCAGAGTAAAATACAGGACTTCAAGGTAGTGTCAGACATTTAACCTTCAAACAAATTTTATTTAAGAATGGGAAATACATTTGAGGGAATTCTGAATAACAAAGACAGCATCTTGCAGGAACATTAACATTTCTATGCGAAAAATACCAGTCACAGAAGTGGACCAATCCTGTGAAAGACTTCCTGAAGCTTATTAGCTGAACTAACTGCCAAATATTTAACCTTCCAATTACCATGAATTTAAACAGGAATTTCATGTTTCTATTAAACTCAGAATATCTACAGCATTATGAGGTAAATGTGATCTGAATTTTTTCAAACTTAAAAGTGGTGAAGCTGGGAAGTAACTGGTGAAATTTACCCTCTATTCCAAGGCTTGATAGAACACCAGAGAAAAAACCTTCTAAATTTGTTGGTTTTTAAATGTGTAACTGAATTCTATGAAACTCACCATAAGGAGAAATTATGAGATGAAAGCAATGTTTCTCAAACTAAAAAATGGAGATAGGTGGGGAAACATCCAGATAAATGCACAGTGAACTCCTAGAATTGAAGGGCTGGACTGACATCAATCTTCAACTATGTGGGTAGTAGAATCGGTCTTACTTGATTGTATGAAATTAAATCATAAAATGAAGTTATGAACAAACATGAAATTTTCCCCTTATGAAAACCAGGAGTGCTGGGGAGTTATTCTGTGACATATGTACTGAGGTCAATGATTTGAACCTGTTGCCAGATATTCAACATACTACACAAGTTGTTTCTAGTATCATTGTAACATATTGCTATGAAATTATTCTTACTGTAGCATTAAGGCCAAATGAATGTTACTCACATTGAAGTATTATATGCTAGGAAGGAAAGTATCCTGTGAAAAAACACTCAATTGCAGCAGTAGGACATATTTTCTAAGTACTAAACCTAATGACTGAGCTGGTTTTAGAATGGGCACAACATATTTTTAAGTATTTCCCAGTTTTAACTACATTGTTGTGAGGTAAATAATTGTCTCTTCTCTAGAAAGCCATGATACATGGAGAGAATGTAAGTTGATTTTTCCTGGCAGAACTTCAACCATCTAAGATTGTTTAAAAAAGAAGTTACTTTGCCTATGCAATTCAGAGTCCTCAACATTTCTATTCCAAAGATCAGCTGTGACAACCTGTCAGGTGAGGAAATGTACAGCATTCATTTAATATGTCCAGTGTATGTTTGAAGAGCTTGAGACATGTATCCATGTGCATCATTGGCTTGCTAGAAGTGATTTCAATGACAGTGGTGACTTCACGCATAGACTCTGGTGAATTAGTGCTTATTTCTTCATTGGCCTAAAGGTGGTAGTATACCTACATTCCAAGGACATTGTTGGAAATGATGTCACTTCATGTATTTTTCTAAGTTGGAAGATTACTTTGAGACATGAAAGTGTTTGCACATTCAGACATCCCCGGGATTTCAGCTATTGTGCTTAAATCTCCTCATGCTCCTAGGACAGGTGTGTGTGTGTGTGTGTGTTTGCATACACATACAAGTGTGTGTAATACCAATAGTGTCATAGTGAAGTAATTTCTTTGTTGTTTATGAAAATTCTTAGAGTACCCATTATATCACATTCAATGAGTATATCCATTCTTTAGGTATGCATAAGTCCATGAAAGAAAACCTCACATTCAGACTGTGGGAAATCATGGAGTGCACCAGGCTGTCCTGGGGCTCAGTGACTTCTTGTCTGTTCAACGTTGTAATTCAGTACATGGAATTAAGAAATTGCTCACTAGATAATGAACAGCATATCAGCACTTTGTGTGTCTGTATGTGTGTGTCTGTGTGTGTGTGTGATTTTTCTTGTTCAATTTGGAATTCACTGATTTTTAGAATGTATGTTCAAGCCTTGAATTCACTTTGAGGCACACTCTTGAGTCGCAATGACTGTGTGGGTTTAGTTCCATGAAGAAAACGTCTACTCTTTTGTACACCAGAGAATCTTTGCGGAAATGAATGTACTTTCCCAGTGCTTCATGGTTTGCTGCAATTTCTGGTGTTCCTGAAAGCTTCTGTTCACAGAAGAGATGATAACAATTTCACTGAGTAGGGAGTACTAAGCATTCATGGAGTACACCCTGTGTGTTCCTCTATAGTCCTCGGATCAAAGTGCATTAATTTCTTGGTTGATATAAAATGAATACATTGGTCACTTTGATTCTCTTTCCAGTCCCTGAGAGAATTTGTGTGTTTTGATGAAATTAGGAAAACAAAAGCCTGGAATTACAACCCCCTGGTATCCAGTGTGCTATATTTTGCCTCCACAAAAGGGAATATGCACCCAATGATGGGAGACATAGTTCTGGGAGTGAAATTTCCTCATTCAATCTTATTTGACTTTTCCTGGCTGATTGCACTGCAAAAGACTTGAGGTGTTTTTGTACTCACCAGTAGAAACACTTCCTATCTTCCAAAATGCAGCTTCTAGATTGGTAGTTGTATGGAACAGGAGTGGAATGTCATCTCAGTTGAACCTTGAAAAGGTGAGGAGGGAATCTGGAGGAGATGAGCCATCTTCATATCAGAAGATCTTGCCTGTTACTAGCACCAACGTGCCTGGTGTGTGGAGGGAGAGGGGCCTTTGTGGGAGTGCTTCACAGTCTGACCAATCAGAAAAGGCTTGGTTGTGATATCACAGTGGACCCACATCTCCAAGTACTGGTAGTGTCCATAGGCAGCTCCGCCTGGCCTTTTGCTATGGCAGCCAAACTAGTCCATGGAATAAGCTGGAGGAAGATGCACCTGCTTTCTGTGGCAGTTTTCTCAGTTAAGTGTGGCCTGGGGAAAACGGAGACAGGGACAGCAACAGAACTTGGTTGACCTGACCTCGTCAAGCTTGACGAATTCCCAACACACATCTAGCCCAAGCTACCATGCCCAATGGTTTGAATTGTCCACAGGCCTTTGTGCAACCTGGATCTGGAACCCACCAAGCAGAACAGACCTCTCTTCATCTCACTGTGGTGGATCAGCTGTGATGAATTCAGGGTCTCACTCTGAACACACCATGTCACAGTTTGATATTTGCAGCCACACAAAGCAGGAATGAGGTTACTTGGAGCCCCAGTAACCTGTTGATCTGACATCACTTGTTCTCTAGCCATCAGTGTACATTGACTAAGGAAATGAATGTTGGACGAAATTGCCGTGAGTAAGCTGTGTTTCCGGGGGTTCATATTTCTATGAATTTCAGCATGAGGCAATATTTCTATCAAAGAAACCCAGCCGATATGAAATAATCCTGTGACTTACTGAGTGACTTCCAGGCATTCATTTCTTTCCAAAGATTAATAAATATAACTACATTCTGTTATTTTAGAATTTTATGTTTCTATGAAAATTACAACATTAGATAGCAAATTGTGAGATAAATGAATATATTTTCCAAATGAAAACTGGGAACGATGGGAGAAATACTATGACATACAGAGCAGGACCAAAATCTCCTAGCAGACGTTTAATCATCTGATTAACTTGATTTTAAATTTCGAGTGAAAAATTTCTATAAAATTTGTAATAATATACATATATATGTATGTGTATAGAAAATACATATGTATGTATATTTGTATCAGTAACGGTAAAAATGAGCACTTTTTTAATTAAATATTGTGCTAGATGGGGAGTAATCCTGGGAAATGCACAGTAAAATCCAGGACTTCAAGGTAGTGTCAGACATTCAACTTTCAAATGAATTTCATTTTAGAATGGGAAGTACTTTTATAGGAAATTCTGAATACAAAATACAGCATCATGCTGTAACATTAATACATCTACTCAAAAAATACCAGTCACAGAAGTGGAGCAATCCTGTGAAAGTCTTGCTGAAGCCTATTAGCTGAACTAACTGCCAAATATTCAACTTTCCTATTACTATGAATTTAAACGGGAAATTCATGTTTCTATTAAACTCATTAGAATATCTACAGCATTATGAGGTAAATGTGATCTGAGTTTTTTCCAACTTAAAAGTGGCGGTACCTGGGAACTAACTGGTGAAATGTATCCTCTATTCTAAGACTTGGTAGAACACCAGAGAGAAAACCTTCTAAAGCTTTTGGTTTTTAAACATGAGTAACTGAATTCTATAAAACTCACCATAACGCAAAATTATGAGGTGGAAGCAATGTTTCTCAAAATGAAAAACGGAGATGGGTGGGGAAAATCCACATAAATGCACAGTGAATTTCAGGAATTGAAGGGCTGGACTGACATCAACCGTCAAACTATGTGGGCAGTAGAATGGGGCTTACTTGATTCTGTGAAATTAAAACATAAAATGAAGTTATGAACAAACTTGAACTTTTCTCCTTATCAAAACCCGAGGTGATTGGGAGTTATCCTGTGACATATGTACTGAGATCAATGAATTGAATCTGTTGCCAGATATTCAACATATTACCCAAGTTGTTTGTAGTATAAGAGTTACATGTTTCTATGAAATTCATCCTACCTCAGCATTAAGGCCAAATGAGTGTTACTCCCATTGAAGTCTGCTCCTAGGAAAGGAAGTATCCTGTGAAATATACATCCAATTGCAGCAGTAGGACATATTATCTAGATAATAAACCAAATTACTGATTTGGTTTTAGAATGGGCACAACATATTTTTAAGTATTTCCAAGTTTTAAAAACACTGTTGTGACCTAAGTAATTGTTTCTTCTCTAGAAAGCCATGATACACGGGGAGAATATAAGCTGAATTTTTCTGGCATACCTGCAAGCATCTAACATGCTTTATAAAAGAAATTGCTTTATCTATGCAATTCAGAGTCCTGTATGTAGTAAAATGGGCTAAAATTAACCACTCTCAATAACAAGCAGTGAAAGATGGATAACAATTTAGTTTCCTGAAGATCATTAAAACTTGGAGCTTGTAAAAAGAACTTTACTTAGATGAAAGCCCATACATTCACTGACACCAAATACTGCATATTCGTGGAACTAAGTCACACTGTGGGTGTTTTTGTATGTCTGGCCACTGGTGTGTTTTCCAAATATTTCCTGTTTCTTTGAATGTTAAATGCTCTGTTCCAAATAATGCAAGTCAGCAATGCTTCCCGGAAGTCACTAATTTCAGTATGGCTCAACGTTGCTATTCCAAAGATCAGCTGTGACAACTTGTCAGGTGAGCAAATGTACAGCATTTATTGAGTATGTCCAGTGTATTTTCGAAGATCTTTAGACATGTATTTGTCTTGCTACAAATGATTTCAGTTACAATGATGGCTTCACCCACAGACTCAGGTGAATTAGTGCTTATTTATTCGTTGACCTAAAGGTGGTAGTATACCTTCCTTCCAAGGACATTGGCGGAAAAGATATCACTTCACGCATATTTCTATGTTGGATCTTGAGACATGAAAGTGTCCGCACATTCGGGCAATCCAGGATTTCAGCTACCGCGCTTATCTCTCCTCATGCTCCTAGGACAGGGGTGTGTGTGTGTGTGTAACACCAATAGTGTCATAGGGAAGTAATTATTTGTTCTTTATAAAAATTCTTAGAGTACCCACTATTTCACACTGATTGAGTATTTCCACTGTTTAGGTATGCATAAGATTCCTTGAAAGAAAACCTCTCATTCATATTGTGGGAATTGATGGAGTGCACCAGGCTATCTTGGGTTCAGTGACTACTTGTCTGTTGAATCTTGTAATTCAGAAGATTGAAGACAAAAAATTTGCTCTCTAGATAACGAACAGCATATCAGCACTTTGTGTGTGTGTGTGTGATTTTTCTTGTTAAATTTGTAATTCACTGATTTTTAGAATGCATTTCAAGTCTTGAAGTCACATTGAGAAACATCCTTGAGTCGCACTGACTGTGTGTGTTTGGTTCCATGAGAAAAAGGTGTACTCTTTTGTACCCCAGAGAATCTTTTCAGAAATGAATGTCCTTTCTGAGAGCTTCATGTTTTTCTACAGTATGTGGTGTTCCTGAAAGCTTCTGTTCACAGGAGAGATGTTAACAATTTCACTGAGTATGGAGTACTGAGCATTCATGGAGTACACCCTGTGTGTTCCTCTATAGTAGTTGGATCAAAGTGCATTAATTTCTTGGTCAACATAAAATGAATACATTGGTCACTTTGATGCTCTTGCAAGTCCCTGAGAGAATTTGTGTGTTTTGATGAAGTTAGGAAAACAAAAGCCTGGAATTACAATCCCCTGGTTTCCAGTGTGCTATATTTTGCATCCATGCAAGGAATATGCACCCAATGATGGCAGATGTAATTCTGGGAGAGAAATTTCCTCATCCAATGTTATGGTACTTTTTCTGTCTGATTTCCCTGCAAAGGGCTTGAGGTGTTATCGTACTCACCAGTAGAAACACTTCCTAATCTCCAATATGCAGCTTCAAAACTGGTAGTTGTATGGAACAGGAGGGAATGTCATCTCAGTTGAACTTTGAAAAGGTGAGGAGGGAAATTTGCAGAGATGAGCCATCTTCAGATCAATAGATCTTGCCTGTTACTGGCACCAAAGTGCCTGGTGTGTGGATGAGAAGGGGGCTTAGTGGGAGTAGTTACACAGTGTGACCAATCAGAAAACACTTGATTGTGATGTCACAGTCAGCCCACATCAACAGGAACTGGGAGTGTCCATACCATGCTCCTGCCTGGCCTGTTGCTATGGCAGTCAAGCCAGACAATGGAAGAAGCTGGAGGAAGGTGCCCCTGCTTTGTGTTTCAGCTTTCTCAGTTAAGTGTGGTCTTTGGAAAATGGAGACAGGGACAGCAACAGACCATGGTTGAAGTGAGCTCATCAGGATTTGGGAATTCCAAACACACTGCTAGTCCAAGCAGCCATGCCCCATAGTTTGAATTGTCCACAGGCCTTTGTGCAACTTGGGTCTGGAACTCACCAAGCAGAACAGGCCTCTCTTCATCTCACTGGGGTGCATTGGCTGTCATTGGATTCAGGGTCTCACCCTGAACACATGATGTCACGGTGTGATAATAGCAGACCACAAGGCAGGAATGAGATTTCATGGAGTTAGAGTCACCTGTAGATCTGACATCACTTGTTCTCTAGACATAAGGGTACATTGACCAAGGAAATGAAAGTTGGATGAAATTGCCCTGAGTAAGCTGTGTTTCCTGGTGTTCATATGTCTATGAATTTTGGCATAAGGCAATATTTCTATCAAAGAAATCCAGCTGATATGAAATAATCCTGTGACTTAGTGAGTGAGATCCAGGCATTCATCTTGTTTCCAGAGATTAATACTTATAAGTACTTTCTCTTCTTTTAGAATTACACGTTTCTTTGAAAATTACAAGATTAGATGCTGAATTGTGAGTAAAATGAATGTTTATTCCAAATGAAAACTGGGAAAGATGGGAGAAATACCATGACATACAGAGCAAGACAAAAAACTCCTAGCAGACTTTAATCATCTGATTAAGTTGGTTTTAAATTTCAGGTTATGATTTTCTATGAAATTTGGAATAATATACATGTGTATATGTATTCATGCAAGTATACAACATATATATGTATGTACATATATCTCTGTAGGAGCAATAATGAGCATTTTTTCCTTTAAAAATGGTACAAGATGAGGAGTAATCCCTTGAAATGTAGAGTAAACTCCAGGACTTCAAAGTAGTGTCAGACTTTCAACCTTCAACCTAATTTCATTTTAGAGTGGGAAGTACTTTTGTATAAAATTCTGAATAATAAAGACAGCATCATACAGTAACATTAATATTTCTACTCAAAATATACCAGTCACAGAAGTAGAACAATCCTGTGAAAGACTTCCTGAAGACTATTAGCTGAACTAACTGCCGAATATTCAACCTTCCTATTACTATGAATTTAAATGGGCATTTCATGTTTCTATTAAGCTCATTAGAATATCTACAGCATTATGAGGTAAATGTGATTTGCAATTTTTCAAACTGAAAAGTGGTGATATCTGGGAAGTAACTGGTGCAATGTACCCTGTATTCAAAGACTTGATAGAACACCAGAGAGAAAACCTTCTAAAGCTGTTGGTTTTTAAACATGAGTAACTGAATTCTATGACACTCACCATAAGGCAAAATTATGAGTTGAAAGCAATGTTTCTCAAAAGTAAAAATGTAGATAGGTGGTGAAAGATCCAGAGAAATGCACTGTGAATTCCAGGAATTGAAGGGCTGGACTGACATCAAGCATCAAACTATGTTGGTAGTAGAATGGGGTTTATTGATTTTATGAAATTAAACCATAAAATGAAGTTAGGAACAAACATGAAATTTTCTTCTAATCAAAACTAGGAGTGATGGGGAGTTATTCTGTTACATATGGACTGAGATCAATGATTTGAACCTGCTGCCAGATATTCAACGTATTACCCAAGTTGTTTCTACTATCAGACTTACATGTTTCCACAAAATTCATTTCACCTCAGCATTAAGGCCAAATGAGTTTTACTCCCATTGAAGTATGATGCTAGGAAAGGAAGTGTCCTGTGAAATATACACTCAATTGCAGCAGTAGGACATATTTCCTACATACTAACCGTAATGACTGAGTTGGTTTTAGAATGGGCACAACATATTTTTATGTATTTCCCAGTTTTAAATACATTGTTTTGAGCTAAATAATTGTTTCTTCTCTAGAAAGCCATGATGTATGGGGAGAATGTAAGTTGATTTTCATGGGAGAACTTCAACCATCTAAGATTGTTTATCAAAGAAGTTACTTTATTTATGCTATTCAGAGTCTTTTATCTAGTATTATGGGCTAAAATTAGCCATTCTCCCAATTACAAGAGTCAAAGATGGCAAAAAATCCACTTTCCTGGTGATCATTAAAAATTGGAGCTCCTAAAAAGAACTTTACTTAGATAAAAGCCCATACATTCACTGACATTAGAATACTGAATATTCATGGAACTAAGTCACACTGTGGGTGTATTTGTGTGTGTGTCTGCTGGTGTGGTTTCAAAATATTTCCGTTTCTCTCTCTGTTCAATGCTCTGTTCCAAATAATGCAAGTCAGCAATGCTTCCCGGAAGTTACTAATTTTGATATGGCTCAATGTTTCATCCCAACGATCAGGTGTGACAAAATGTCAGGTGAGGAAATGTATAGCAATCATTGAATATGTCCACTATATGTTCGAAGATCTTGAGACATGTATCCATGTGCATCATTGGCTTTTTACAAATGATTTCAACTACAATGATGGCTTCATGCGTAGACTCTGGTGAATTAGTGCTTATTCCTTCATTGCCCTAAAGGTGGTAGTATACCTTCCTTCCAAGGACATTATTGGAAATGATATCACATCATGTATTTTTCTAAGTTGGACGATTATTTTGAGACAGGAATGTGTCTGCACATTTGGGCAACCCTGGGATTTCAGCTATTATGCTTACCTCTCCTCATGCTTCTAGGACAGGGGTTTGTTTGTGTGTGTGTGTGTGTTCGTGTATGCATATGAGTGTTTGTAACACCATAGTGTCACAGTGAACTAATTTCTTTGCTCTTTATAACAATTCTTAGAGTACCCAGTATTCACACTCATTGAGTATATGCACTGTTAGGTATGCATAACAATCCTTTAAAGAAAACCTTTCATTCTCATTGTGGGAATTGATGGAGTGCACCACGGTGTCCTGGGGTTCAGTTACTTCTGGTCTCTTCAAAGCTGTAATTCAGTAGATGGAAGTTAAGAAATTTGCTCACTAGGTAGTGAACAGTATATCACCATTTTGTGTATGTGTTTGTGTGATTTTTCTTGTTCAATTTAGAATTCACTGATTTTTAGAATGTATGTTTAAGCCTGGAAGTCACGTTGATGCACAGCCTTGGGTCTCACTAACTGTGTGTGTTCAATTTGATGAAAAAATGTGTACTCTTTTGTTCCCAAGAGAATCTTTGGGGAAATGAATATGTTTTCCAAGTGCTTCATGGTTTTCCACAATTTCTGGTGTTCCTGAGGCTTCTGTTCACAGGAGGGATGATAACAATTTCATTGAGTAGGAAGTACTAAGAATTCATGGAGTATACACTATGTGTTACTCTATAGTCCTCAGATCAAAGTGCATTAATTTCTTGGTTGATATAAAATGAATACGTTGGTCACTTTGAGGCTCTTTCCAGCCCCAGAAACAACATGTGTGTTTTGATGAAGTTAATGAAAAAAAAGTCTGGAATTACAATGCCCTTGCATCCAGTGTGCTATATTTTGCATTCACAAAAGGGAATATGCACCCAATGATGGGAGATGTAGCTCTGGGAGAGAAATTTCCTCATCCAATGTTACTGGACTTTTCCTGTCTGATTGCACTGCAAAGGGCTTGAGGTGATTTTGTACTCACAAGTAGAAACACTTCCTATCCTCCAAAATGCAGCTTCTAGATTGGTAGTTGTATGGAAGAGGAGAAGAATGTCATCTCAGATGAACCTTGAAAAGGTGAGGAGGGAAACTGAAGGAGTTGAGCCATCCTCAGATCAGAAGGACTTGGCTGTTACTGGCTACAAAGTGGCTGGATTGTGGAGAGGGAGGGGCCTTACTGGGAGTGCTTACGCACTCTGACCAATCAGAAAAGTCTTAGTTTTGATGTCACAGTGGGCCCATATCACCAGGAACTGGGAGTGTCCCTAGGCAGCTCCTGCCTGGCCAGTTGCTATGGCAGCCAAGCCAGTCAAAGGAAGAAGCTGTGCTTTGTGTAGAAGCTTTCTCAGTTAAGTGTGGCCTGGGAAAAATGGAGACAGGGAAAGCAGCAGAACATGGTTGACCTGAGCTCGTCCAGATTGCATAATTCGAAACACACTGGTAGCCCAAGCTAACAGGCCCAACGTTTGAATTGTCCACAGGCCTTTGAGCAACATGGGTTTGGAAATCACCAAGCAGAACAGGCCGCTCTTCAACTCACTTTGGTGCATTGGCTGTCATGAATTCAGGATCTCATGCTGAACACACAATGTCACAGTTTGATAATAGCAGACACGCAAGGCAGGAATGAGGTTACATGGAGTCCCAGTACCCTGTTGAACTGACATCACCTGTTCTCTAGCCATCCGGGTGCATTGACTAAGGAAATGAATGTTGGACAAAATTGCCCTGAGTAATCTGTGCTTCCTCCAGTTCATATTTCTATGAATTTCAGCATAAGGCAATAATTCTATCAAAGAAATCTGGCTGATACGAAATAACCTTGTAACTTACTGAGTGAGTTCCAGATCTTCATCTTCTTACAAGAGTACTTATGAGTACTTTCTGTTCTTTTACAATTACACTTTTCTATGAAAATTACATTAGATACTGAATTGTGAGTTAAATGAATGTTTACTACAAATGAAAACTGGGAAAGATCGAGAAATACTATACAGAGCAAGACAAAAAACTCCTAGCAGACCCTTAATCATCTGATTAATTTTGTTTTCAATTTCGACTTACATTTTTCTATGAAAGTTGGAATAATAATCATGTATATATATATATATATATATATATATATATTCATATGTACAGCATACATATGTACGTATATATATCTCAGTAGGACCAAATATGAGCATTGCTTTTTTTAAATTAAAAATGGTCGTAGAAGGGGAATAATACTTTGATATGCAGAGTAAAATCCAGTACTTCAAATTAGTATCAGACATTCAATCTTCAAACTAGTTTTGTTTTAGAATGGGAAGTACTTTTGTAGGAAATTCTGAATAGTAAAGACAGTATCAGGCAGTAACATTAATACTTCTACTCAAAAAATAGCAGTCACAGAGGTGGAGCAAACCTGTGAAAGACTGGCTGAAGCCTATTAGCTGAACTAACTGCCAAATATTCAACCTTCCTATTACTATGAATTTAAATGGGAAATCATATTTCTATTAAGCTTATTAGAATATCTAAAGCATTATGAGGTAAATGTGATCTGAATTTTTTCCAACTTAAAAGCGGTGATAGCTGGGAAGTAACTGGTGAAGTGGACCCCCTATTCCAAGACTTCATAGAACACCGGAGAGAAAATCTTCTAAAGCTGTTGGTTTGTAAACATGAGTAACTGAATTCTATGAAACTCACCATAGTGTGAAATTATGAGCTGAAAGCAATGTTTCTCAAAATTAAAAAATGGAAATGAGTGCAGAAAAATCCAGAGAAATGCACTGGGAATTTCGGGAATTGAATGGCTGGACTGACATCAACCATCAAACCATGCATGTAGTAGAATGAGGATTACTTGATTCTATGAAATTAAAGCATAAAATGAAGTTATGAACAAACATAAAATTTTCTCCTAATCAATACCAGAGGTGATTTGGAGTTATCCGGTGACATATGAACTGAGATAAATGATTGGAACCTGTTGCCAGATATTCAACATATTACCCAAGTTGTTTCTTTTATCAGAGTTACTTGGTTCCATGAAATTCATCCTACCTCAGCATTGAGGCCAAATGAGTGTTACTCCCATTGAAGTTTGATGCTAGGAAAGGAAGTATCCAGCGAAATACACACTCAATTGCAGCAGTAGGACATATTTTCTAGATAATAAACCCAATTACTGATTTGGTTTTAGAATGGGCAAAACATATTTTTAAGTATTTCCCAGTTTTAAATACATTGTGTGAGCTAAGTAATTGTTTCTTCTCTAGAAAGGCATGATACACGGGGAGAATATAAGTTGATTTTTTCAGACAGAACTTCAACCATCTGTGATTGTTTATAAAAGAAATTAATTTATCTATGCAATTCAGAGTCCTGTATGTAGTATTATGGGCCAAAATTGCCCATTCTCCCAATTACAAGCAGTGAAAGAGGGCCAAAAATCCAGTTTCCTGGTGATCAATAAAAATTGTAGCTACTAAAAAGAACTTTACTTAGATGTGGGGCTGCTGGGGTGGTTTCCAAATATTTCCTATTTCTGTGTCTGTTAAATGCTGTGTTCCAAATAATGCAAGTCAACAATGCTTCCCAGAAGTCACTAATTTCGGCATGGCTCAAGATTGCTATTCCAAAGATCAGCTGTGACAACCTGTCAGGTGAGGAAATGTACAGTATTCATTGATATGTCCAGTGTATGATCGAAGATCTTGAGACATGTATCCATGTGCATCTTTGCCTTCCTACAAATGGTTTTAATTACAGTGATGGCTTCATGCATGGTCTCTGGTGAATTAGTGCTTATTTCTTCATTAGCCTAAAGGTGATAGTATACATTCCTTCCAAGTACATTGTTGGAAATGATGTCACTTCATGTATTTTTCTAAGTTGGGTGATGTTTTGAGACATGAACGTGTCCGCATATTCGGGCAACGCTGGGATTTCAGCTATTGCGCTTATCTCTCCTCATGCTTCTAGGACAGTTGTGAGTGTGTGTGTGTGTTTGTGTGTGTGTTTGTGTATGCATACGAGTGTGTGTAATACTCATAATGTTACAGTGAACTAATTTCTTTGCCCTTTACAAAAATTCTTTGAGTACCCACTATTTCACACTCATTGAGTATGTCCACTATTTAGGTATGCATAAGAATCCTTGAAAGAAATTCTCTCATTCGGATTGTGGGAATTGATGGAGTGCACGAGGGTGTCCTGGGGTTCAGTGACTTCCGGTCTGTTCAGCGTTGTAATTCAGCATATGGAAGTTAAGAAATTTGCTCAATAGGTAACAAACAGTATATCAGCACTTTGTGTCCGTTTATGTGTGTTTGTGTGTACCTGTGTGTGCTTTTTCTTGTACAATTTGGAATTCACTGATTTTTAGAATGTATGTTCAAGGCTTGAAGTGACTTTGAGGCACAGCTTTGAGTCGTACTGACTGAGTGTATTCAGTTCCATGACAAAATGTGAACTCTTTTGTACCCAGAGGATCTTTGCAGAAATGAATGTCCATTGCAAGTGCTTTATGGTTTTCCACAATTTCTGGTGTCCCTGAAAGCTTCTATTCACAGGAGAGATGATAACAATTTCACTGAGTAGGGAGTACTAAGCATTCATGGAGTATATCCTGTGTGTTACTCTCATCAAAGTGCATTACGTTCTTGGTTGATATAAACAAATACTTTGGTCACTTTGACACTCTTGCCATCCACAGAGAGAGTATGTGTATTTTGACGAAGTTGGGAAAACAAAAGTCTGAAATTACAACTCCCTCATTTCCAATGTGCTATATTTTTCCACACAAGGAAATATGCACAAAATGATGGGAGATGTAGTTCTGGGAGAGAAATTTCCTCATTCAATGCTATTTGACTTCTCCTGCTGATTGCACTGCAAAGCGCTTGAGGAGTTTTGTACTCAGCAGTAGAAACACTTTGGATACACCAAAATGCAGGTTGTAAATGGCAGTTGTATGGAATAGGAGAGGAATATCATCTCAGTTGAACCTTGAAAAGGTGAAGAGGGAAACTTGAGAAGATGAGCCATCTTCAGATCAGAAGATCTTGCCTGTTTCTGGCACCAAGTGGCTAAAGAGTGGATGGGGACAGGCCTTAGCGGGAGTGCTTATGCAGTATGACCAATCAGAAAAGACTTAGTTGCAATGTCACAGTGGGCCCACATCACCAGGAACTGGGAGTGTCCATAGGCAGCACCTGTCTGGCCTGTTGCTATGGCAGCCAAGACAGTCAATGGAAGAAGAAGCTGGAGGAAGGTTCCCCTGCTTTATGTGGAAGCTTTCTCAGTTAAGTGTAGCCTAGGGAAAACGGAGGCAGGGACAGCAACAGAACATGGTTGACCTGAGCTCGTCAGGATTGGGAAATTCCAAACACACTGCTAGCCCAAGCAACAATGCCGCATGGTTTGAATTGTCCACAGGCCTTTGTGCAACTTGGGTCTGGAACTCAACAAGCAGAACAGGCCTCTCTTCATCTCACTGTGGTGCATCAGCTGTCATTGGATTCAGGGTCTCACCCTGAACACACGATGTCATGGTTTGATAATAGCCATGCAAGGCACGAATGAGGTTACATGGAGTCCCAGTCACCTGTTGACCTTATATCACGTCTTCTTTAGCCATCAGGGTACATTGACCAAGGAAATGAATGTTGGATGAAATTGCCCTGAGTAAGGTGTGTTTCCTGGGGTTCATATTTCTATGAATTTTGGCATAAGGCAATATTTTTATCAAAGAAACCCAGTTGATATGAAATAATCCTTTGTGTTACTGAGTGAGTTCCATGCCTTCATCTTGTTACCAGAGTTTAATACATATAACTACTTTCTGTTCTTTTGGAATTATACGTTTCTATGAAAATTATAACATTAAATAGTGAATTGTGAGTTACATGATGTATATTCCAAATGAAAATCGGGAAAGATGGGAGAAATACTATGACATACAGAACAAGACAAAGACTCCTAGCAGACCTATAATCATCTGATTAAGTTGGTTTTAAATTTTAAGTGACGTTTTTCTATGAAACTTGGAATAATATACATATATATCTACATATATATGACATATATATGTATGTATATACATCTCACTAAGGGCATTTTTTTATTAAAAATAGTGCATGATGGGGTGTAATACTTGGAAATGCAGAGTAAAATCCAGGAATTCAAAGTAGTGTCAGACATTCAACTTTCAAATGAAATTCACTTTAGAATGGGAAGTCCTTTTGTAGCATCATGCGGTAACATTTATATTTCTACTTGAAAAATACCAGTCCCAGAAGTGAAGCAATCCTGTGAAAGAGTTGCTGAAGCCTATTACCTGAACTAACTGCCAAATATTCAACCTCCCTCTATTATGAATTTAAACGGGAAATTCATGTTTCTATTAAATTAATTAGAATATCTACAGCATTATTAGGTAAATGTGATCTGAATGTTTTCAAACATAAAAGTAGTGCTAGCTGGGAAGTGACTGGTGAAATGTACCCTCAATTCCAGGAATTGATAGTACACCAGAGAAAAAAACCTTCTAAATCTTTGGTTTTTAAACATGAGTCACTGAATTCTATGAAATTCACCATAACGCAAAATTATGAGGTGGAAGCAATGTTTCTCAAAATGAAAAACCGATATAGGTGGGGAAAAATCCAGAGAAATGCACAGTGAATTCCAGGAATTGAAGGGCTGGACTGACATCAACTGTCAAGCTATGTGGGTAGAAGAATGGGGATTACTTGATTCTAGGAAATTGAAGCATAAAATGAAGGCATGAACAACATGATATAATCTCCTATTCAAACCCAGGAGTGATTTGGAGTTATCCTGTGACATATGTACTGAGATCAATGATTTGAACTTGTTGCCAAATATCCAAAATGTTACCCAAGTTGTTTCTCGTATCAGAGTTACATATTTCTATGAAATTCATGCTACCTCAGCATTAAGGGCAAATGAGTGTTACTCCCATTGAAGTATGATGCTGGGAAAGGAAATATCTTGTGAAATATACACTCAATTGCAGCAGTAGGACATATTTTCTAGATAATAAACCTAATGACTGAGTTTTAGAATGGGCACAATACAATTTAAAGTATTTCCCAGTCTTAAATACATTGTTGTGAGCTTAATAATTGTTTCTTCTCTAGAAAGCCATGATACATGGGGAGAATATAAGTTGATTTTCCAGGCAGAACTTCAATCATCAAAGATTTTTTATGAAAGAAGATACTTTATGTATGCAATTCAAAGTCTTATATGTAGTATTATGGGCTAAAATTAATTCTCCCAATTACAAGCAGTGAAAGATGGCAAACAATCCAGTTTCCAGGTGATCATGAAAAATAGGAGCTAGTAAAAGAACTTTACTTAGATAAAAGCCCATACATTCACTGAAACCAGAATACTGAATATTCATGGAACTGTCACACTGTGGGTGTATTTGTGTGTGTGTCCTCTGGTGTGGTTTCAAAATATTTCTTGTTTCTGTGTCTGTTGAATGCGTTGTTCCAAATAATGCACATCAGCAATGAGTCCTGGAAGTCACTAATTTTGGTGTGGCTCAACGTTGCTCGTCCAAAGATCCCCTGTGAGAACCTCTGAGGTGAGGAAATGTACAGCATTCATTGAATACAGAACAGATGATAACAATTTCACTGAGTAGGGAGAACTAAGTATTCATGGAGTACACCCTGTGTGTTCCTCTATACTCCTTGGATCAACGTGAATTCATTTCTTGGTTGACATAAAATGAATACATTGGTTACTTTGATGCTCTTGCCAGTCCCTGAGAGAATTTCTGTGTTTTGATGAAGTGAGGAAAAGAAAAGACTGGAATTACAAACCCCTGTTTTCCAGTGTGCTATAGTTTGCATCCACACAAGGAAATATGCACCCAGTGATGGGAGATGTAGTTCTGGGAGATGTAGTTCTGGGAGAGAAATTTCCTCATTCAATGTTACTTGACTTTTTCTGGCTGATTGCACTGCAAAGGGCTTGAGGGGTTTATGTACTCACCAGTAGGAACACTTCCTATGCTCAAAAATGCAGCTTCTAGATGGGCAGTTGTATGGAACAGGATTGGAATGTCATCTGTTGAACCTTGAAAAGTTGAGGAGGGAAACGGGAAGAGATGAGCCAACTTCAGATAAGAAGGTCTTGCTGGTTAACTGTCATCAAGGTGGCTGGTGTGTGGAGGGAGAGGGGCCTTAGTGGGACTGCTTCACAGTCTGAAAAATCAGAAAAGGCTTGGTTGTGATGTCACAGTGGACCCACATCACCAAGAACTGGGAGTGTCCATAGGCAGATCCTGCCTGGACTGTTGCTATTTCAGCCAAGCCAGTCAATGGAAGTAGCTGGAGGAAGGTTCCCCTGCTTTGTGTGGAAGCTTTCTCAGTTATGTGTGGCCTGGGGAAAACGGAGACAGGGATAGCAACAGAACATGGTTGACATGAGCTCATCAGGATTGGGGAATTCAAAACACACTGCTAGCCCAAGCAACAATGCCCCATGGTTTGAGTTGTCCACAGGCCTTTGTGCAACTTGTGTCTGGAACTCACCAAGCAGAACAGGCCTTCTTCATCTCACTGTGGTGCATCAGCTGTCATTGGATTCAGGGTCTCACCCTGAACACATGATGTCACGGTTTGATAACAGCAGCCACACAAGGCACGAATGAGGTTACATGGATTCCCAGTCACCTGTTGAGCTGACATCATTTGTTCTCTAGCCAGCAGGGTACATTGACCAAGGAAATGAATGTTGGATGAAATTACCCTGAGTAAGCTGTGTTTCCTGGGGTTCATATTTCTATGAATTTTGGCATAAGGCAATATTTCTATCAAAGAAACCCAGTCGATATGAAATAATCCTTTGTGTTACTGAGTGAATTCCAGGCCTTCATCTTGTTACCAGAGTTTAATACATATAACTACTTTCTGCTCTTTTAGAATTGTACGTTTCTTTGAAAATTACAACATCAGATAGTGAATTGTGAATTAAAGGAAGGTATACTCCAAATGAAAACTGGGAAAAATGGAAGATATACTATGACATACAGAGCAAGACAAAAAACTCCTAGCAGACCTATAATCATATGATTAAGTTGGTTTTAAATTTTAATTGATGTTTTTCTATGAAATTTGGGATAATGTACATATATACAACATATATATGTATGTATATACATCTCAGTAAGGGGAAAAATGAGCATTGTTGCTTTTTTATTAAAAATGGTGCATGATGTGTAGTAATCCTTAGAAATGCAGAGGAAAATCCAGGACATCAAGTTAGTGTCAGACTTTCAACTTTCAAATGAATTTCATGCTCGAATGGGAAGTCCCTTTGAAGGAAATTCTGAATACTAATGACAGCATCATGCAGTAACATTAATATTTCTACTCAAAAAATACCAGTCACAGAAGTGCAGCAATCCTGTGAAAGACTTGCTGAAACCTATTAGCTGACCTAACTGCCAAATATTCAACATCCCTATTACTATGAATTTAAACGGGAAATTCATGTTTCAATTAAATTCATTAGAATATCTACAGCATTATTAGGTAAATAAGAGCTGAAGTTTTTCAAATGTAAAAGTGGTGCTAGCTGTGAAGTAACTGGTGAAATGTACCCGCAATGCCAAGACTTGATAGTACAACAGAGAGAAAACCTTCTAAAGCTTTTGGTTTTTAAACATGAGTCACTGAATTCTATGAAACTCACCATAATGCAAAATTATGAGGTGGAAGCAATGTTTCTCAAAATGAAAAACCGAGATAGGTGGGGAAAAATCCAGAGAAATGCAGTGAATTCCAGGAATTGAAGGGCTGGACTGACATCAACTGTTAAACTATGTGGGTAGAAGAATGGGGATTACTTGATTCTATGAAATTGAAGCATAATATGAACTCATGAACAAACATGAAGTAATCTCCTAATCAAAACCAAGAGTGATTAGGAGTTATCCTCTGACATATGTACTAAGATCAATGATTTGAACTTGTTGCCAAATATTCAACATATTTCCTCAGTTCTTTCTAGTATCAGAGTTACATATTTCTATGAAATTCATCCTACCTCAGAATTAAGGCCAAATGAGTGTTCTCACATTGAATTATGATACTAGGAAAGGAAGAACCCTGTGAAATATACACTCAAATGCAGCAGTAGGACATATTTTCTAGATATTAATCCTAATGACTGAGGTGGTTTAAGAATGGGCACAACATATTTTTAAGTATTTCCCAGTTTTAAATACATTGTTGTGAGCTAAATAATTGTTTCTTGTCTAGAAAGCCATGATACATGGAGAGAATCTAAGTCGATTTTTCCTGGCAGAACTTCAACCATCTAAGATTGTTTATCAAAGAAGTACCTTATCTATGCAATTCAGAGTCCTGTATGTAGTATTATGGGCCAAAAGTAACGATTCTCCCAGTTACAAGCAGTGAAAGCTGGCAAACAATTCATTTCCTTAAGATTATTAAAAATTGGAGCTACTGAAAAGAACTTTACTGGATGAAACCCATACATTCACTGACACCAGAATACTGAACGTTCATGGAACTAAGTCACACTGTGGGTGTATTTGTGTGTGTGGCCTCAAAATATTTCCTGTTTCCGTGTCTGTTAAATGCTCTGTTACCAATAATGCAAGTCAGCGATGCTTCCCAGAAGTCACTAATTTCGGTATGGCTCAACATTGCAATTCCAAAGATCAAGTGTGACAACCTGTCAGGTGAGGAAATGTACAGCATTCATTGAATATGTCCAGTGTATGTTCGAAGATCGTGAGACATGTATCCATGAGCATCATTGGGTTGCTACTAATGATTTCAACTAGGTGATGGCTTCACGGATTGACTCTGGTGAATTTCTGCTTATTTCTTCATTGGCCTATAGGTTGTAGTGTACCTATCTTCCAAGGACATTGCGGGAAATGATGTCACTTCATGTATTTTTCTAAGTTGCATGATTATTTTAACACATGAAAGTGTCCGTACTTTTGGGTAACCCTGGGATTTCAGCTATTTCTCTTATCTCTCCTCGTGCTCCTAGGACAGGGGTGTGTGTGTGTGTGTGTGTGTGTGTGTGTGTGTGTGTGTGTGTGTGTGTTTGTGTGTGTATGTGTGTGTGTTTGTGTATGCATACGAGTGTGTGTAATACCCATAGTGTCATAGTGTACTAACTCCTTTGCCCTTTATAAAAATTCTTAGAGTACCCATTATTTCACACTCATTGAGTATATCCACTGTTTAGGTATGCATAAGAATCCTTGAAAGAAAACCTCACATTCACATTGTGGGAATTGAAGGAGTGCACCAGGCTGTCCTGGGGTTCAGTGACTTCTACTCTGTTCAATGTTTTAATTCAGTAGATGGAATTGTGAAATTGCTCACTAGATAACAAACAGTATATCAGCACTTTTGTGTGTGTATGCATGTGTCTGAGTGTGTGTGTGTGTGTGTGTGTGATTTTCTTGTTTAATTTGGAATTCACTGATTTTTAGAATGCATGTCCAAGCCTTGAATTCACTTTGAGGAGCAGCCTTGAGTCGCACTGACTGTGTGTGTTGAGTTCCATGAGGAATAGTTGTACTCTTTTGTACCCCAGAGAATCTTTGCGGAAATAAATGTCCTTTCCGAGTGCTTCATGGTTTGCTACAATTTCTGGTGTTCCTGAAAGCTTCTGTTCACAGAACAGATGATAACAATTTCACTGAGTAGGCAGGACTAAGCATTCATGGAGTACACCCTGTGTGTCCCTCTATACTCCTTGGATCAATGTGAATTCATTTCTTGGTCGACATAAAACGAATACATTGGTCACTTTGATGCTCTTGCCAGCCCCTGAGAGAATTTCTATGTTTTGATGAAGTGAGGAAAACAAAAGCCTGGAATTACAAACTCCTGGTTTACAGTGTGCTATATTTTTCATCCACCACGGTGCACATCAGTGATATGAAGTGAGGCCTGTTCTGCCTCATGATAAAGTGACTTTTTTGGAAATAATCTTAGATGTTGAAGTTCTGCCAGGAAAAATCAACTTTATTCTCCCAATGCATCATGCCTATCTATAGCAGAAACAATTATTCAGCTCAAAACAATGTGTTTAACACTGGGAAATACTTAAAAATATATTGTGTCTATTCTAAAACCACCTCAGTCATTAGGTTTGGTATATACAAAACACGTCCTACTGCTGCAATTGAGTGTATATTTCACAGGATAGTTCACTATATAGTTCACTGTGACACTATGGGTATTACACACATTTGTATGCATGCACAAACACACACACACACACACACACACACACACACACACACCATGTCTTAGAAGCATGAGGAGAGATAAGCGAAATAGATGAAATCCCTGGATTGCCCAAAAGTGGGGACACTTTCATTTCCAAAAATCGCCCAACTTAGAAAAATACATGAAGTGACATCATTTAGAACAATGCCCTTGGAAGGAAGATATACTACCGCCTTTAGGACAATGAAGAAATACACACTAATTCACCTGAGTCTATGGGTGAAGCCATCACCGTAATTGAAATCATTTGTGCAAGCCAATTATGACATGCATACATGTCTCAAGATCTTTGAACATACACTGGACATATTCAATGAATGCTGTACATTTCCTCACCTGACAGGTTGTCACAGCTGAACTTCTGAATAGCAACGTTGATCCATACCGAAATTAGTGAATTCCGTGAAGCACTGCTGACTTGCATTATTTGGAACAGAGCATTGAACAGACACAGAAATAGGAAATATTTGGAAACCACACCAGCGGCCAAACACACAAATACACCCACAGTGTGACTTAGTTCCATGAATATTCAGTATTCTGGTTTCAGTGAATGTATGGGCTTTCATCTAAGTAAAGTTCTTTTTAGTAGCTCAAATTTTTAATGATCTCCAGGAAACTGGATTGTTTGCTATCTTTCACTGCTTGTAAATGGGAGAATGATTAAATTTAGCCCATAATACTACATATAGGACTCTGAATTGCATAGATAAAGTAACTACTTTTATAAACAATCTTAGATGGTTGAAGTTCTGCCAGGAAAAATCAACTTATATTCTCCCCTTGTATTATGGCTTTGTAGAGAAGAAACAATTATTTAGCTTATTTAGCTCAGAACAATATATTTAAAACTGGGAAAAATATGTTGTGCCCATGCTAAAACCATCTCTGTCATTAGTTTCAGAATGTACGAAATATGTCCTACTGCTGCAATTGAGTGTATATTTCACAGGATTCTTCCTTTCCTAGCATCATACTTCAATGGGTGTAACACTTATTTGGCCTTAATGCTGAGATAGGATGAATTTCATAGAAAAATTTAACCCTGATACTAGAAACACCTTGTGTAATATGTTGAATATCTGGTAAAAATTTCATATCACTGATCTTAGTACATATGTCACAGGAAAACTCCCAATCACTCTTGGGTTTGATAAGAAGAAAAGTTCATGTTTGTTCATAACTTCATTTTATCATTCAAATTCATACATTCAAATAAGCCCCATTCTACTACCCATATAGTTTGACGGTTGATGTCAGTCCAGCACTTCAGTTACCCATGTTTAAAAACCAACAGCTTTAGAAGGTTTTCTGTCTGGTGATCTATCAAGTCTTGGCATAGAGGGTACATTTCACCAATTACTTCCCAGCTATCTCCACTTTGAAGTTTGAAAGAATTCAGATCATTTTTACCTCATAATGCTGTAAATATTCTAATGAGTTTAATAGCAATATGAATTTCCCGTTTCAATTCATAGTAATAGGAAGGTAGAATATTTGGCAGTTAGTTCATCTAATAGGCTTCAGCAAGCACTTCACAGGATTGCTCTACTTTTGTGACTGGTAGTTTTTGAGTAGAAATATGAATGTTACTCCATGATGCTATCTTTATTATTCAGAATTTCCTACAAAAGTACTTCCCATTCTAAAATGAAACTACTTTGAAGGTTGTATGTCTGACACTACCTTGAAGTCCTGGATTTTACTCTGCATTTTAAAGGACTACTCTCCATCTAGTACAATTTTTAATTAAAAAAACAGTGCTCATTTTTGCCTCTACTGAGATATATATATGTACATATATATGTTGTATATATATATATATACATATATGTATATTATTCCAAATTTTATGGAAAAACATAACTCAAATTTAAAAGCAACTTAGATGATCAAAGGTCTGCTATCAGTTTTATGTCTTGCTCTGTATGTCATAGTATTTCTCTCATCTTTCCCAGTTTTCATTTGGAATAAACATTCATTTATCTCACAATTCAGTATCTAATGTTGTAATTTTCATAGAAATGTGTAATTCTAAAAGAATAAAAAGTACTTCTAAGATTTAATCTGTGATAACAGTATGAATGCCTGGAACTCACTCAGTAGGTCACAGGATTATTGCATATTGGCTGGATTTCTTTGATAGAAATATTGCCTTATACCAAAATTCATAGATATATGAACTCCAGGAAACACAGCTTACTCAGGGCAATTTTGTCCAACATTTATTTCCTTGGTCAATGTACCCTGATGGCTAGAGAACAAGTGATGTGAGATCAACAGGTTATTGGGACTCCATGTAACCTTATTCCTGCCTTGCATGTCTGCTATTATCAAATCGTGACATGTTGTTTTCAGGTTGAAAACAGGAATTCATGACAGCCGATGCACCACAGTGAGATGAAGCGAGGCCTGTTGTGCTTGGTGAGTTCCACACCAAGTGGCACAAAGGCCTGTGGAGAATTCAAACAATGAGGCATGGTAGCATGGGCTAGAAGTGTGTTGGGCATTCCCCAAGCAGGACGTACTCAGGTCAACCATGTTCTGTTACTGTCCCTGTCTCCATTTTCCCCAGGCCAAGCTTAACTGAGAAAGCTTCCACACAAAGCAGGGATACCTTCCTCCAGAGTCATCCATTGACTGGCTTGGCTGCCATAGCAACAGGTCAAACAGGAGCTCCCAGTTCCTGGTGATGTGGGTCCACTGTGACATCACAAGAAAGTCTTTTCTTATTGTTCAGACTTCATAAGTAATCCCCCTAAGGTCACTCCCCCTCACACACCAGCTAAATTTATGCCAGTAACAGGAAAGTGCTTCTGATCTGAAGATGGCTCATGTCCTCCAGTTTCCCTCCTCCCCTTTTCAAGGTTTACTGAGATGACATTCCTCTCCTGTTCCATACCACTACCAATCTAGAAGCTGCATTTTTTATGGTAGGAAGTGTTTCTAATGGTGAGTATAAAAACACCTGAATAACTTTGCAGTGCAATCAGCAAGGAAATGTCAAATAACATTGAAAGAGTTGATTATTCTCCCAGAAATGCAAAGAAATTAGTTCACTATGACACTAGGTGTATTACACACACTCATATGCATATGCAAACACACACTCCCACACACACAACTGTCCTAGATTCATGAGGAGAGATAAGCACAATAGCTAAAATCCAGGGGTTGCCTGAATGTGCAAACACTTTCATGTTTCAAAATAATCATCGAACATACAACAAAACATGAAGTGAAATCATTTCCAACAATGTCCTTGGAAGAAAGGTATACTACCACCTTTAGGCCAATGAAGAAATAAGCACGAATTCTCCAGAGGCTATGTGTGAAGCCATCACTGTAAGTGAAATCATTTGTAGCAAGCCAATGATGCACGTGGATACATGTCTCAAGATGTTCAAACATACACTGGACATATTCAATGAATGCTGTACATTTCCTCACCTGACAGGATGTCACAGCTGATCTTTGGAATAGCAAAGAGTTATTTAGCTCACATCAATGTATTTAAAACTGGGAAATACTTAAAAAAATATTGTACACATTCTAAAATCACCTCAGTCATTAGGTTTAGTATCTAGAAAATATGTCCTACTGCTGCAATTGAGTGTATATTTCACAAGATACTTCCTTTCCTACCATCATGCTTCAATGCGAATAACACTCATTTGGCCTTAATGCTGAGGTAGGATGAATTTCATAGAAATATGTAACTCAGATGGTAGAAACAAGTTGGGTAATATGTTGAATATTTGGCAACAATTTAAAATCATTGATCTCAGTATATATGTCACAGGATATCTCCCCATCACTCCTGGTTTTGATTAGGGGAAAATTTCATATTTATTCATAACTTCATTTTATATTTTAATTTCATAGAGTTAAGTAAGCCCCATTCTACTACCAACATAGTTTGACGGTTGATGTCAGTGCAGCCCTTCAATTCCCTGAATTCACTGTACATTTCTCTGGATTTTTCCCACCTATCTCCATTTTTAATTTTGAGAAACTTTGCTTCCACATCATAATTTCGTGTTATGGTGAGTTTCGTAGAATTCAGTTACTCATTTTAAAAACAAACAGCTTTAGAATGTTTTTGCTCTGGTGTTCTATCAAGTCTTGGAATAGAGGGTAGATTGCACCAGTTATTTCCCAGCTAGCACCACCTTTAAGTTTGAAAAAATTCAGATCACGTTTACCTCATAATGGTGTAAGATATTCTAATTAGTTTAATAGAAACATGAATTTCCTGTTTAAATTCATAGTAATAGGGAGGTTGAATATTTGGCAGTTAGTTCAGCTAATAGTCTTCAGCAAGTCTTTCACAGGATTGCTCCACTTCTGTGACTTTTATTTTTCAAGTAGAAATATTACTGTTACTGCATGATGCAGTCTTCATTATTCAGAATTTCCTACAAAACTACTTCCCATACTAAAATGAAATTCATTTGAATGTTTAATGTCCGACACTACCTTGAAGTCTTGGATTTTTCTCTGCATTTCAAAGGATTACTCCTATCTAGCATCATTTTTAATTAAAAAAATGCTCATTTTTGCCATTAGTGAGATATATATACATATATGTTGTATATATGTATATACATATCTGCATATTATTCCAAATTTCAAAGAAAAACATCACTTGAAATTTAAAACCAAGTTAATCAGATGATTAAAGGTCTGCTAGGAGTTTTTTGTCTTCCTCTGTATGTCATAGTATTTCTCCCATCTTTCCCGGTTTTCATTTGGAATATACGTTCATTTAACTCAGAATTTACTATCTAATCTTGTAATTTTCATAGAAACGTATAGTTCTAAAAGAACAGAAACTAGTTATATGTATTAATCTCTGGTAACAAGATGAACGCCTGGAACAAACCTAGGAAGTCAAAGGATTATTTCATATCACCTGGGTTTCTTTGACAGAAATATTGCCTTATACCAAAACTCATAGAAATATGAACCCCAGGAAACACAGCTTACTCAGGACAATTTCATCCAACATTCATTTCCTTGGTCAATGTACCCTGATGGCTGGAGAACAAGTGATGTCAAAACAACAGGCGACTGGGACTCCATGTCACCTCATTCCTGCCTTGCGTGGCTGCTATTATCAATCCGTGACATTTTGTGTTCAGGATGATGCCCTGATTTCATGACACCTGATGCAGCAAAGTGAGATGAAGAGAGGTAAGTTATACTTTTTGAGTTCCAGACCCAAGTTGCACAAAGTCCTGTGGACAATTCAAACCATGGGCCATGGTAGCTTGGGCTAGAAGTGTGTTTGGAATTCCCCAATCCTGACGAGCTCAGGTCAACCATGCTCTGTTGCTGTCCCTATCTCCGTTTTCCCCAGGCTACACTTAACTGAGAAAGGTACCACAAAAAGCAGGGGCACCTTCCTCCAGCTTCTTTCACTGACTGGCTTGGCTGCCAAAGCAACATGCCAGACAGGAGATGCCTCTGGACACTCCCAGTTCCTGGTGATGTGGGCCCACTGTGACACCACAAACAAGTCTTTTCTGACTGGTCAGACTGCATAAGTACTCCCGATATGGCCCCTCCCCCTGCACACCAGCCAATTTGGTGCCAGTAATAGGCAAGTTCTTCTGATCTAAAGATGGCTCATCTCCAGTTTCCCTCCACACCTTTTCAAGGTTCTACTGAGATAACATTCCTCTCCTGTTCCATACAACTACCAATATGTAAGCTACATTTTGGAAGATAGGAAATGTTTCTACTGGTGAGTAGAAAAACATCTGAAGCCCCTTGCAGTGCAACTAACCAGGAAAAGTCCCATAACATTGAATGAGGAAATTTCTCTCCCAGAACTACATCTCTGATCATTGGGTGCATATTTCCTTGTGTGGAGGCAAAATATACCACACTGGAAACCAGGGGGTTGTAATTCCAGGCTTTTGTTTTCCTAACTTTATCAAAACACGCAAATTCTCTCAGGGGCTGGCAACAGCATCATAGTGACCAATGTATTTATTTTATGATGACCAAAACTTAATTAACTTTGATCCGAGGACTATAGAGGAACATACAGGGTGTACTCCATGAATGCTTAGTACTCCCTAAACAGTGATATTATCATGTCTCCTGTGAACAGAAGCTTTCAGGAACACCAGAAATTGTAGCAAACCATGAAGCACTCAGAAAGGACATTCATTTCTTCAAAGATTCTCTGGGGTACAAAAGAGTACACTTTTCCTCAAAGAACTGAACACATAAGTCAGTGCGACTGAAGGCTATACCTCAAAGTGAATGCCAGGCTTGAACATACATTCTAAAAATCAGTGAATTCCAAATTGAAGTAGGAAAATCACAAACACACACACACAAAGACACACAAAGGGCTGATATACTGTTCGTTATCTAGTGAGCAAATTTCTTAATTCCATCTACTGAATTGAACAGATGAGAAATCACTGAAACCCAGGACACCCTGCTGCACTCCATCAATTCCCACAATCCTAATGAGAGATTTTCTTTCAAGGATTCTTATTCATACCTAAATAGTAGATACTCAATGAGTGTGAAATAGTGGGTACTCTAAGAATTTTTATAAAGAGCAAAGAAATTAGTTCACTATGACACTATGGGTATTACACACTCATATGCATAAGCAACACACACACACACACACACACACACACACACACACACACACACACTACTGTCTAGGAGCATGAGGAGAGATAAGCACCATAGGTGAAATCTCAGGGTTACCCGAATGTGCCGACACATTCACGTCTCAAAATAATCATTCAACTTAGAAAAGTACATGAAGTGACATCATTTCCAACAATGTCGTTTAAAGGAAAGTATCCTACCACATTTAGGCCAATGAAAAAAAGCAGTAATTCACCAGAGTCTATGCGTGAAGCCATCACTGTAATTGAAATCATTTGTAGCGAGCCAATGATGCACATGGATACATGTCCCAAGGTCTTAGAACATACACTGGACATATTCAATGAATGCTGTACATTTCCTACCTGACAGTTTTTCACAGCTGATCTTTGGAATAGCAACGTTGAGCCACACCAAAATCAGTGTTTTCCGGGAAGAGTAGCTGATTTGCATCATTTGGAACAGAGCCTTTAACAGACACAGAAACCGGAAATATTTTGAAACCACACCAGCGGCCACCCACACAAGAACACCCACAGTGTGACTTAGTTCCATGAACATTCAGTACTCTGGTGTTAGTGGATGTATGGGGTTTCATCTAAGTAAAATTCTTTTTAGTAGCTGCAATTTTTAATTATCTTCAGGAAACTGGATTGTTTGCCATCTTTCACTGCTTGTAAATCGGAGAATGGTTAATTTTAGCCCATAATACTACATATAGGAATCTGAATTGCATAGATAAAGTTACTTCTTTTATAAACAATCTTAAATGGTTGAAGTTCTGCCAGGAAAAATCAACTTATATTCCCCCCATGTCATGGATTTCTAGAGAAAAAACAAATATTTAGCTCACAACAATGTATTTAAAACTGTGAAATACTTAAAAATATGTTGTGCCCATTCTAAAACCACCACAGTCATTAGATTCAGTATCTAGAAAATATGTCCATCTTCTACAATTGAGTGTATATTTCACAGGATACTTCCTTTCCTAGCATCATACTTCAATAGGAGTAACAGTCATTTGGCCTTAATGCAGAGTTAGGATGTATTTCATAGAAATATGTAACTCAGAAACTAGAAATAACTTGCATAATATTTTGAGTATCTGGCAACAGGTTCAAATCATTGATCTCAATACATATGTCACAGGATAACTCCCCATGGTTCTCATCTAGTACCATTTTAATTTAAAAAAAACAAAGCTCATTTTTGTCCTTAGTGAGATATATATATATATATACATACATATATATGATGTATAAAAGTATATATATGTATATTATTTCAAATTTCATAGAAAAACGAAAATCGAAATTTAAGACCAACTTAATCAGATGATTAAAGGTCGCCTTAGAGTTTTTGTCTTGATCTGTTTGTCATAGTATTTCTCCCATCTTTCCCGGTTTTCATTTAGAATATACATTCATTTAACTCACAATTCACTATGTAATGTTGTAATTTTCATAGAAACATATGATTCTAAAAGAACAGAAAGTAGTTATACGTATTAATCTCTGGTAACAAGAAGAATGACTGGAACTCACGCAGTAAGTCACAGGATTATTTCATATCAGCTGGATTCTTTAATAGAAATATTGGCATATGTAGAAATTCATAGACATATGAACCCAAGGAAACACAGCTTACTTAGGGCAATTTCTTCCAACATTCATTTCCTTGGTCAATGTACCCTGATGGCTAGAGAACAAGTGATTTCAGATCAACAGGTGACTGGGGCTCCATGTAACCTCATTCCTGCCTTGCATGGCTGCTATTATCTAACCATGACATCGTGTGTTCAGGGTGAGACCCTGAATTCATGAAGGTAGATGCAGCACAGTAAAATAAAGAGAGGCCTGTTCTGCTTGGTGAATTCCGGACCCAAGGTGCACAAAGCCCTGTGGACAATTCAAACCATGGGGTATGGTAGTTTGGGCTAGCAGTGTGTCTGGAATTACCAAATCCTGACAAGCTCAGGTCAGCCATGTTCTGTTCCTGTCCCTGTCTCCGTTTTCTCCAGGCCACACCTAACTGAGAAAGCTGCCACACAAAACATGGGTACCTTCTTCCAGCTTCTTCCATTGTCTGGCTTGGCTGCCATAGCAACAGGCCTGTCAGGAGCTGCCAATGGACACTCCCAGTTCCTGGTGATGTGGGCCCACTGAGACATCACAACCAAGTCTTTTCTGATTGGTCAGACTGCATAAGCACTCCCACTAAGGCCCCTCCCTTACCACACACCAGCCACTTTGGTGCCAGTAACAGACAAGAGCTTCTGATCTGAAGATGGCTCATCTCCTCCAGTTTCCCTCCTCACCTTTAAAGTTTCAACTGAGATGACATTCCTCTCCTGTTCCATATACCTACCAATCTGGATGCTGCATATTGACTGATAGGAAGTGTTTCCACAGGTGAGTACAATAACACCTAAAGCACTTTGAGGTTCAATCAGCCAGGAAAAGTCCCAAAACATTGGATGAGGAAATTTAACTCCCAGAATTACATCTCCCATCATTGAGTGCATATTCCCTTGTGTAGATGCAAAATATAGCACACTGGAAACTGGGTATTGTAATTTCAGGCTGTTTTCCTAACTTCATCAAATTCTCTCAGGGGCTGGCAAGAACATCAAAGTGACCAATATATTCATTTTAGGTCGACCAACAAATTAATTCAGTTTGATCCGAGGACTATAGAGGAACACACAGGGTTTCTCCATGAATGCTTAGTACTCCCTACTCAGTGAAATTGTTATCTTTTCTCCTGTGAACAGAACCTTTCAGGGGCACCAGAAATTGTAGCAAACCATGAAGCACTCGGAAAGGACATGTATTTCCACAAAGATTCTCTGGGGTACAAAAGAGTACACCTTTTCCTGATGGAACTGAACACAGACAGTCAGTGCGACTCAAGGCTGTGCCTCAAAGTGACTTCTAGCCTTGAACATACATTCTGAAAATCAGTGAATTGCAAATTGAACACGAAAAATCACACACACACACACACACCTTTCCTGGGAGCATGAGGAGAGGTAAGCGCAATAGCTGAAATCCTGGGGTTGCTCAAATGTGCAGACACTTTCATGTCTCAAAATAATCATCCAACCTAGGAAAATACATGAAGTAACATCATTTCAAAAAATGTCCTTGGAAGGAAGGTATATACCACCTTTAGGGCAATGAAGAAATAAGCACTAATTCACCAGAGTCTATGCATGAAGCCATCACTGTAACTGAAATCATTTGTAGCAAGCCAATGATGCACAAGGATACATTTCTCAAGATCTTCGAACATACACTGGACATATTCAATGAATTCTGTACATTTCCTCACCTGACAGGTTGTCACACCTGATCTTTGGAATAGCAACCTTAAGTCATACCTAAAGTAGTGACTTCCGGGAAGCACTGCTGACTTGCATAATTTGGAACAGAGAACTTAACAGACACAGAAACAGGAAATATTTTGAAAGCACACCAACGATCACACACGCAATTATACCCACAGTGTGACATACTTCCATGAACATTCAGTATTGTGGTGTCAGTGAATGTATGGGCTTTCATCTAAGTACAGTTATTTTTAGTAGCTCCACTTTTTAATGATGTTCATGAAACTGGATTGTTTGCCATCTTTCACTGCTTGTAATTGGGAGAATGGTTAATTTTAGCCCATAATACTACATTCAGGACTCTGAATTGCATAGATAAAGTAACTTCTTTTATCAACAATCTTAGGTGGTTGAAGTTCTGCCAGGAAATATCAACTTATATTCTCCCCATGTATCATGGCTTTCTAGAGAAGAAACAATTATTTAGCTCTCAACAATGTATTTAAAAATGGGAAATACTTAAAAATATGTTGTACCCATTCTATAACCACCTCAGTCATTAGGTTTAGTATCTAGAAAATATGTCCTACTGCTACAATTGTTTGTATATTTCACAGGATACTTCCTTTCCTAGCATCATACATCAATAGGAGTAACACTCATTTGGCCCTAATGCTGAAGTAGGATTAATTTCATAGAAATATGTAACTCTGATACTAGAAACAACTTGGGTGAAATGTTGAATATTTGGCAGAAGGTTCAAATCAATGATCTCAGTACATATGTCACAAGACAACTCCCCATCGCTCCTGATTTTGATAAGGAGAAAATTTCATGTTTGTTCATAACTTCATTTTATTCTCAATTTCATAGAATCAAGTAAGCCCCATTTACTACCCACATAATTTGACAGTGGGTGTCAGTCCAGCACTTCAGTTCCAGGAATTCACTGTGCACTTCTCTGGATTTTTCCCCACCTATCTCCATTTTTCTTTTTGAGAAACATTGCTTCCAACTGATAATTTCGTGTTATCGTCAGTTTCATAGAATTCAGTTACTCATGTTAAAAAAAAACAGTTTTAGAAGGTTTTCTCTCTGGTGTTCTGTCAAGTCTTGGAATAGAGGGTACATTTCACCTGTTACTTCCCAGCTATCACCACTTTTAAGTTTGAAAAAATTCAGATCACATTTACCTCATAATGCTGTAGATATTCTAATGAGTTTAATAGAAACATGAACTTCCCATTTAATTTCATAGTAATAGGAAGTTTGAGTATTTGGCAGTTAGTTCAGCTAATAGGCTTCAGCAAGTCTTTCACAGGATTGCTCCACTTCTGTTGCTGGTATTTTTTGAGTAGAACTATTAATGTTACTGCATGATGCTGTCTTTATTATTCAGAATTTACCACAAAAGTACTTCCCATTCTAAAATGAAATTAGTTTGAAGGTTGAATGTCTGACACTGCCTTGAAGTCCTGGATTTTACTCTGCATTTCAATGGATTACTCCCCATCTAGTACCATTTGTAATTTAAAAAAACAATGCTCATTTTTACTCCTACTGAAGCATACATACGTACATATATATGTGGTGTATATGTATGTACATCTATATATATATAGAAGTATATTATTCCAAATTTCATAGAAAAATGTAATTCAAAATTTAAAACCACCTTAATGAGATGATTGAAGGTCTGCTAGGAGTTTTTTGTCTGCTTTCTATATCATAGTATTACTCCCATCTTTCATGGTTTTCATTTGGAATAAACATTCATTTAGATCACAATTCAGTATCTAATGTTGCAATTTTCATAGAAACTTGTAATTCTAAATGAGCAGAAAGTACTTATAAGTATTAATCTCTGGTAACAAGATTAAAACCTGGAATTCACTCTGTAAGTCACTGGATTATTTCATATCGGCTGGATTTCTTTGATAGAAGTATTGACTTATGAATAAATTCTTAGAAATATGAACCCAAGGAAACACAGCTTACACAGGGCAATTTCGTCCAACATTCATTTCCGTAGTCAATCTACCCCGATGGCTAGAGAACAAGTGATGTCAGATAAACAGGTGAGTGGGAAACCACGTAACCTCATTCCTGTCTTGTGTGTCTGGTATTATCAAACCTGACATGGTGTGTTAGGGCTGAGACCCTGAAATCATGAAAGCCGAAGCACCACAGTGAGATGAAGAGAGGCCTGTTCTGCTTGGTGAATTCCAGACCCAAGTTGCACAAAGGCCTGTGGACAATTCAAACCATGGGGCATGGTATTTGGGCTAGCCGTGTGTTTGGAATTCCCCAATCCTGACGAGCTCTGGTCAACCATGTTCTGCTACTGTCCCTGTCTCAGTTTACTGCAGGCCACACTTCTCTAAGAAAGCTGCCACAAAAATCGGGGGCAACTTCTTCCAGTTTCATCCATTGACTTGTTGGCTATCATATCAACAGGCTAGGCCGGAGCATCCTATGGACACTCCCAGGTCCTGGTGATATGTGCCTACTATGACATCACAACCAAGCCTTTTCTTTGGTCAGACTGTGAAGCACACCAGCTAAGGTCCCTCTCCCTCCACACACCAACCACTTTGGTGCCAGTAACAGACAAGAGCTTCTGATCTGAAGAGGCTCATCTCCTCCAGTTTCCTTCCTCACCTTTTCAAGGTTCAACTGAGATGACATTCCTCTCCTGTTTCATACAACTACCAATCTAGAAGCTGCATTTTGGAGGACAGGAAGTGTTTCTACTGGCGAGTACAAAAACACCTCAAGCCCTTTGCAGTGCAATCAGCCAGGAAAATTCCCATAACATTGAATGAGGAAATTTCTCTCCCAGAAATACATCTCCCATCATTGGGTGCAGATTCCCTTGTGTGGATGCAAAATATAGCACACTGGAAACCAGGGGCTTGTAATTCCAGTCTTTTGTTTTCCTCACTTCATTAGAACACACAAATTCGCTCAGGGGCTGGCAAGAGCATGACAGTGACCAATGTATTCATTATATGTCGACCAAGAAATTAATTCACTTTGACCTGAGGACTATAGAGGAACACACAGGTTGTACTCCATGAATGCTTAGTACTCCCTACTTAGTGAAATTGTTATCATCTGTTCTGTGAACAGAATCTTTCAGGAACAGCAGAAAGTGTAGCAAACCATGAAGCACTAGTAAAACATTCATTTCCGCAAAGATTCTCTTGGGTACAAACACTTACTACATTTCCTCGTGGAACTGAACAAACACAGTCAGTGCGACTCAAGGCTGTGACTCAAAGTGAATTCAAGGCTTGATTATGCATTGTGAAAATCAGTGAATTCCAAATTGAACAAGAGAAGTCACACACACACACACACAAACACACACATACACACACACAAAGTGCCGATATACTGTTCATAATCGAGTGAGCAAATTTCTTACTAACACCTACTGAATTACAAGGTTGAACACACGAGAAGTCACTGAACCCAAGGACACCCTGGTGCACTCCATCAATTCCCACAATCCTAATGAGAGGCTTTCTTTCAAGGATTCTTATGCATACCTAAACAGTGGATAAACTCAATGAGTGTGAAATAGTGGGTACTCTAAGAATTTTTATAAATAGTAAAGAAATTAGTTCACTTTTACACTATGGGTATTACACACACTCCTAGGTATACATAAGCACACACACACAAACTCACACCCCTCTCCTAGGAGCATGAGGAGAGATAAGTTTAATAGCTGAAATCCTGGGGTTGCCCAAATGTGTGGACATTTACATGTCTCAAAATAATCATCCAACTTAGAAAAATACATGAAGTGAACTCATTTCCAACAATGTCCTTGGAAGGAATGTATACTACCACCTTTAGGGCAATGAAGAAATAAGCACTAGTTCACCAAAGTCTATCCCTGAAGCTCTCACTGTAGTTGAAATCAATTATAGCAAACCAATGATGCAAATAGATACAAGTCTCAAGATCTTCGAACATACACTGGACATATTCAATGCATGCTGTACGTTTCCTCACCTGACAGGTTGTCACACCTGATCTTTGGAATAGCAAACACCATTTTTAATAAAAAAAAAACAATGCTCATTTTTGCCCATATTGACATATATATATACATACTTATATATGTTGGATATATGTGTATATATATGTGTATATTATTCCTCATTTCATAGAAAAACGTAACTCGAAATTTAATTCCAACTTAATCAGAACATTAAAGGTTTGCTAGGAGTTTTTTGTCTTGCACTGTATGTCATATTATTCCTCCAATCTTACCCAATTTTCATTTGGAATACACATTCATTTAACTCACAATTCACTATCTAATGTTGTAGTTTTCATAGAAACATAATTCTAAAAGAACAGAAAGTAGTTATATGTATTAATCTCTGGTAACAAGATGAACAACTGGAACTCACTCAGTGAGTCACAGGATTATTTCATATTGGCTGGATTTCTTTGCTAGAAATATTGCCTTATGCAGAAATTCATAGAAATATGAACCCCAGGAAACACAGCTTACGCAAGGCAATTTTGTCCAACATTCATTTCCTTGGTCAATGTACCCTGATGTCTAGAGAACAAGTAATGTCAAATCAACAGGTGACTGGGACTCCATATAACCTCATTCCTGCCTTGCGTGTCTGCTATTATCAAACAGTGATGTCCTGTGTTCAGGGTGAGACCCGGAATTCATGAGAGTCAATGCACCACAGTGAGATGAAGAGAGGCTTGTTCTGCTTGGTGAGTTCCAGACCCAATTTGCACAAAGGCCTGTGGACATTTAAACCATGGGTCATGGTAGTTTGTTGTAGCAGTGTGTTAGGAATTCCCCAATCCTGACGAGCTCAGGTCAATGATATTCTGTTCCATCCCTGTCTCAATTTTCTACCGGCCACCCTTAACTGAGAAAGCTTCCATACAAAGCAGGGGCACCTTCCTCCAACATCTTCCATTGATTGTCTTGGCTGCCATAGCAACAAGCCAGGCAGGAGCTGCCTATGGACATTCCCCATTACTGGTGATGTGGGCCCACTGTGACATCAAAACCAAATCGTTTCTGATTGGCCAGACAGCATAAGCATTCCTGCTAAGGCCCCTTTCCCTGCACACAGCCGCCACTTTTGTGCCAGTAACAGGCAAGGTCTTCTGATCTGAGGATGGCTCATCTCCTCAAGTTACCCTCCTCACCTTTTCAAGGTTCAACTGAGATGACATTCCTCTCCTGTTCCACAAATCTACCTTTCTGGAAGCTACATTTTGGAATATAAGAAGTGTTTCTACTGGTGAGTACAAAAACACCTCAAGCCCTTTGCTGTGCAATCAGCCAGGAAAAGTCCAATAACATTGAATGAGGAAATTTCTCTCCCAGACCTACATCTCCCATCATTGGATGCATATTCCATTGCGTCGATGTAAAATATAACACAATGGAAACTAAGGGGTTGTAATTCAAAGCTTTTGTTTACCTAACTTCATCCATACACACAAATTCTCTCTGGGGCTGTCAAGAGCATCACAGTGACAAATGTATTCATTTTATGTCGAAGAAGAAATTAACTCACTTTGATCCGAGGACTATAGAGGAACACACAGGATATAATCCATGAATGCTTTGTACTCAATTCTCAGTGAAATTGTTATCATCTCTCCTGTGAACAGATGCTTTCAGGAACACCAGAAATTGTAGCAAACCATGAAGTACTCAGAAAGGACATTCATTTCCACAAAGATTCTGTGGGGTACAAGAGAGTACAACTTTTCCTCATGGGACTGAACACACACAGTCAGTGCGACTCAAGGCTGTGCCTCAAAGTGACTTCAAGGCTTGAAAATACATTGTAAGAGTCAGTGAATTCCAAATTGAACAAGAAAAATAACATACACATACCTACACAAGTGCTGATATACTGTTCGTTATATAGTGAAGATATTTCTTAACTTCCATATACTGAATTACAACGTTGAAGAGACCAGAAGTCACTGAACCCCAGGACAACCTGGTGCAGTCCATCATTTCCCACAATCCGAATGAGAGGTTTTCTTTCAAGGATTCTTATGCATACCTAAAGAGTGGATATACTCAATGAGTGTGAGATAGTGGGTACTCTAAGAATTTTTATAAAGAGCAAAGAAATTTGTTCACTATGACACTATGGGTATTACACACACTCGTATCATATACAAACACACACACATACCCTTGTCCTACAAGCATGAGAAGAGTTAAGGGCAATAGCTTATATCCCAGAGTTGCCCGAATGTGCGGACACTTTCATGTCTCAAAATAATCATCCAACCTAGAAAAATACATGAAGTGACATCATTTCCAACAATGTCCTTGCAAGGAAGGTATACTTCCATATTTAGGCCCATGAGGAAATAAGCACTAATTAATCAGAGTCTATGCATGAAGCCATCACTGTAATTGAAATCATTTCTAGCAAGCCAATGATGCACATGGATACATGTCTCAAGATCTATGCAAATGCACTGGACATATTCAATGAATGCTGTATATTTCCTGTCCTCCAGACAGGTTGTCAAAGCTGATCTTTGGAATAGCAACGTTAAGCCAAACCGAAATTAGTGAATTCTGGGAAGCATTGCTGACTTGCATTATTTGGAACAGAGCATTTAACAGACACAGAAACAGGAAATATTTGGAAACAACTCCAGCGGCCATGCACACAAATACAGCCACAGTGTGACTTAGTTACATGAATATTCAGTATTCTGGTGTCAGTGAATGTATGGGCTTTCATCTAAGTAAAGAATTTTTACTACCTCCAATTTGTAATGATGTTTAGGAAACTGGATTTTTTGCCATCTTTCTCTGCTTGTAATTGGGAGAATGGTTAATTTTAGCCCATAATACTACATATAAGACTCTGAATTGCATAGATAAAGGAACTTCTTTTATACACAATCTTAGATGGTTGCAGTTCTGCCAGGAAAAATCAACTTATATTCCCTCCTTGTATCAAGGCTTTCTAGTGCAGAAACAATTTTGTAGCTTACAACAATGTATTTAAAACTGGGAAATACTTAAAAATATGTTGTTCCCATTCTAAAACCACCTCAGTCATTAGGTTTAGTATCCAGATAATAGGTCCTGCTGCTGCATTGAGTGTATATTTCACAGGATACTTCCATTCCTAGCATCATACTTCAATGGGAGTAACACTCCTTTGGCCTTAATGCTGAGGTAGGATGAATTTTATGGAAACATGTAACTCTGATGCTAGAAACAACTTGGGTAATATGTTGAATATCTGGAAACAGGTTCAAATCATTGATCTGAGCACATATGTCACAGGATAACTCCCCATCACTCCTGGTTTTGATTAGGAGAAGATTTCATGTTTGTTCATAACTTCATTTTATGCTTCAATTTCATAAAACCAAGTAAGGCCCATTCTACTACCCACATAGTTTGACGGGTGATGTCAGTCCAGCCCTTCATTTCCCTGTTTCACTTTGCATTTCTCTGGATTTTTCCCCACCTATCTCCGTTTTTCATTTTGAGAACATTACTTCCACCTCATAATTTTGCATTATGGTGAGTTTCATAGAATTCAGTTACTCATGTTTAAAAACCAACAGCTGTAGAAGGTTTTCTCTCTGGTGTTCTATCATTCTTGGAATACAGGGTACATTTCACCAGTTACTTCCCAACTACCACGACTTTTAAGTTTGAAAAAATTTAGATCACATTTACCTCATAATGCTGTAGATATTCTAATAAGTTCAATAGAAACATGAATTTCCCGTTTAAATTCATAGTAATAGGAAGGTTGAATATTTGGCAGTTAGTTCAGCTAATAGACTTCAGCAACTCTTTCACAGGATGGCTCCACTTCTGTGACTGGTATTTTTTGAGTGGAAGCATTAATGTTACAGCATCATGCTGTCTTTGGTATTCAGAATTTCCTACAAAAGTACTTCCCATTCTAAAATGAAATTCATTTGAAGGTTGACTGTCTGACACTACCTTGAAGTCCTGGATTTTACTCTCCACTTCCAAGGATTACTCCCCATCCAGCACCATTTTTAATAAAAAGAAAACAATGCTCATTTTTGCCCTTAGTGAAATAAACATACATACATATACATGTTCTATATATGTATATTTTTCCAAATTTCATAGAAGAACGTCACTTGAAATTTAAAATCAATTTAATCAAATGATTAAAGGCCTGCTAGGAGTTTTTTCTCTTGCTCTGTATGTCAAAGTATTTCACCCATCTTTCTCGGTTTTCATTTGGAATATACATTCATTTAACTCACAATTCACTATCTCAGGTAATTTTCATAGAGACATATAATTCTAAAAGAACACAAAATAGTTACATGTATTAATCTCTGGTCACAAGATGAATGCCTTGAACTCACTGAGTAAGTAACAAGAGTATTTCATATCGGCTGGGTTTCTTTGATAGAAATATTGCCTTACACCGATATTCATAGAAATATGAACCCCAGGAAACTCATAGAAATATGAACCCCAGGAAACACAGCTCACTCAGGGCAATTTCATCCAACATTCATTTCCTTGGTAAATGTACCCTGATGACTACAGAACAAGTGATGTCAGATGAAGAGGTTACTGGGACTCCATGTAACCTCATTCCTGCCTTGTGTGGCTGCTATTATCAAAACGTGACTTCGTGTGTACAGGGTGAGACCCTGAGTTCATGACAGCCCATGCACCACAGTGAGATGAAGAGAGGCCTGTTCTGCTTGGTGAGTTCCACACCCAAGTTGCACAAAGGCCTGTGGACAATTCAAACCATGGAGCATGGTAGCTTGGGGTAGCAATGTGTTTGGAATTCTCCAGTCCTGACAAGCTCAGGTCAACCATGTTCTGCTGCTCTCCCTGTCTCCGTTTTCCCCAGGCCACACTTAACTGAGAAAGCTGCCACACAAAGCAGGAGCACCTTCCTCCAGCTTCTTCCATTGACTGGCTTGGCTGCCATAGCAACAGGCCAGGCAGGAGCATCCTATGGACACTCCCAGTTCTTGGTGATGTGGGCCTACTGTGTCATCACAAATAAGTATTTTCTGATTGGTGAGACTGCATAAGCACTCCCTCTAAGATCCCTATCCATCACACAGCAGCTACTTTGGTGCCAGTAATAGGCAAGAGCTTCTGATCTGAAGATGGCTCATGTTCTCCTGGTTCCCTCCTTACCTTTTCAAGGTTCAACTCAGATGATAGTCCTCTCCTTTTCCATACAACTACGAATCTAGAAGTTGCATTTTGGAGGATAGGAAGTGTTTGTATTGGTGAATACAAAAACACCTCAAGCCCTTTACAGTTCACTCAGCCAGGAAAAGTCAAATAATATTGAAAGAGGAAATTTCTCTCCCAGAAATACATCTCCCTTCCCTGAGTGCATATTCCCTTGTGTGGATACAAAATACATCAGACTCAAAAACAGGGGATTGTAATTCCAGGCTTTTGTTTAACTAACTTCATCAAAACACACATATTCTCTTTGGGGCTGGCAAGAGCATCAAAGTGACCAATGTATTCATTTTATATCAACCAAGAAATTAATGAACTATGATCTGAGAACTATAGTGCAACACACAGGGTATACTCCATGAATACTTAGTACTCCCTTCTCAGTGAAATTGTTATCATCTCTCCTGTGAACAGAAGCTTTCAGGAACACCAGAAATTGTGGAATCCCATGAATCACCTATAAAGGACATTCCACAGAAGCACAGCAACTAAGAGACAGCATAGATAAATGGGACCTCATAAAACTAAAAAGCTTGTGTTCATCAAAAGAAATGGTCTCTAAACTGAAGAGAACACCCACAGAGTGGGATAAAATATTTGCCAGCTACACATCAAAGGACTGATAAGCAGACTATATAGGGAACTTAAAAAACTAAATTCTTCCACAATTAATGAACCAATAAAGAAATGGGCAAGTGAACTAAACAGACCTTTCTCAAAAGAAGAATTCAAATGGCCAAAAAACACAGGAAAAAATGCTCACCATCTCTAGCAATAAAGGAAATGCAAAATAAAACCACACCAAGATTCCACTTCACCCCTGTTAGAATAGCCATAATTAGCAACACAATGAACAATAGGTTCTTTTAGAATTACATGTTTCTATGAAAATTACAACATTAGATACTGAATTATAATTTAAATGAATGTTCAATCCAAATGAAAACAGGGAAAATGGGAGATATATTATGGCATAGAGAACAAGACAATAAACTTCTAGCAGTCCTGTAATCATCTGATTAAGTTGGTATTAAATTTCGAGTTAGGTATGTTCTCCCTCATATGTGGACATTAGATCAAGGGCAAACACAACAAGAGGATTGGACTTTGAGCACATGATAAAAGCAAGAGCACACAAGGGAGGGGTGAGGATAGGTAAGACACCTAAAAACTAGCTAGCATTTGTTGCCCTTAACGCAGAGAAACTAAAGCAGATACCTTAAAGCAACTGAGGCCAATAGGAAAAGGGGAACAGGTACTAGAGAAAAGGTTAGATCAAAAAGAATTAACCTAGAAGGTAACACCCACGCACAGGAAATCAATGTGAGTCAATGCCCTGTATAGCTATCCTTATCTCAACCAGCAAAACCCCTTGTTCCTTCCTATTATTGCTTACATTCTCTCTACAACAAAATTAGAGATAAGGGCAAAATAGTTTCTGCTGGGTATTGAGGGGGGGAGAGGGAGGGGGCGGAGTGGGTGGTAAGGGAGGGGGTGGGGACAGGGGGCAGAAATGAACCAAGCCTTGTATGCACATATGAATAATAACAGAAAAATGAAAAAAAAATTTCGAGTTAGGCTTTTCTTTGAAATTTGGAATAATAAACATATATATATATACATATATAAAGCATATATATGTACATACATGTATCTCAGTAGGAGCAAAAATGAGCATTTTTTTTTTTACTTAAAAATGGTACTAGATGGGGAGTAGTGCTTTGAAATACAGAGTAATATCCAGGACTTCAAAGTAGTGTCAGACATTCAACCTTCAAACTAATTTCATTTGAGAACGGGAAGTACTTTTGTAGGAAATTCTGAATAATAAAGACAACATCATGCAGTAAGATTCATATTTCTACTCAACAAATACCAGTCACAGAAATGGAGCAATCCTGTGAAAGACTTGCTGAAGCCTATTAGCTGAACTAAATGCCAAGTATTCAACCTTTGTATTACTATGAATTCAAACGGGAATTTCTTGTTGCTATTAAACTCATTAGAATATCTACAGCATCATGAGGTAAATGTTATCTGAATTTTTTCAAATGTAAAAGTGGTGAAACCTGGGAAGTAACTGGTGAAATGTACCCTCTATTCTAAGACTTGATAGAACACCAGTGAGAAAACCTTCTAAAGCTGTTGGTTTTTATTCATGAGTCACAGAATTCTATGAAACACACCATAATGCGAAATTATGATCTGAAAGCAATGTTTCTCAAAATGAAAAATGGAAATAGGTGGGGAAAAATCCAAAGAAATGCACAGTGAATTCTGGGAATTGAAGGGCTGGACTGACATCAACAGTCAAACAATTTGGGTAGTAGAATGTGGCTTATTTGATTCTATGAAATTAACCAATAAAAAGAAATTTTCTCCTTACCAAAACCAGGAGTGATGGGGAGTTGTCCTGTGAAATATGTACTGAATCTATGATTTGAACCTGTTGGCAGATATTCAACATATTACCCAAGTTGTTTCTAGTATCAGAGTTATATGTTTCCATGAAATTCATGCTAACTCAGCATTAAGGACAAATGAATGTTACTCCCATTGAAGTATGATGCTAGGAAAGGAAGTATCCGGTGAAAAATACACTCAATTGCAGCAGAAGGACATATTTTCTTGATACTAAAACTAATGACTGAGGTGGTTTTATAATGGGCACAACATATTTTTAAGTATTTCACAGTTTTAAATCATTTTGGTGAACTAAATAATTGTTTCTTCTCTAGAAAGCCATGATACGTGGGGAGAATATGAAGTGATTTTTACTGGCAGAACGTTAACCATCTAAGACTGTTTATAAAAGAAGTTACTTTATCTTTTCAATTCAGAGTCCTATATGTAGTATTATGTGCTAAAATTAACCATTCTCCCAATTACAAGCAGTGAAATATGGCAAACAACCCAATTTCCTGCTGATCATTAAAAATTGGAGCTACTAAAAAGATCTTTACTTAGATGAAAGCCCATACATTCACTGACACCAGAATCCTGAATACTCATGGAACTAAGTCACACTGTGGGTGTATTTTTGTGTCTTCCCACTGGAGTGGTTACACAATATTTCCTGTTTAAGTGTCTCTTAAATGCTCTCTTCCAAATAATGCAAGTCAGCAATGCTTTGCAGAAGTCACTAATTTCGGCATGGCTCAATGTTGCTATTCCAAAGATCAGCTGTGACAACCTGTCAGGTGAGGAAATGTACAGCATTCATTGAATATGTCCATTGTATGTTTGAAGATCTTGAGACATGTATCCATGTGCATCATTTGCTTGCTACAAATGATTTCAATTACAGTGATGGCTTCACGCATAGTCTCTGTTTAATTAGTGCTTATTATTCATTGGCCTAAAGGTGTTAGTATACCTTCCTTCCAAGGACATAGTTGGAAATGATTTTACTACATGTATTTTTCAAAGTCGTATGATTATTTTGAGACATGAAAGTGTCCACACATTAGTGCAACCCAGGGATTTCAGCTATTGTGCTTATCTCTCCTCTTGCTCCTAGGCCAGGGGTGTATGTGTGTGTGTTTGTATATGCATAAGGGTGTGTGTAATACCCATAGTGTCACAGGTAACTAATTTCTTTGCTCTTTATAAAAATTCTTACAGTACAAACTACTTCACACTCATTGAGTATATCCGCAGTTGAGGTATGCATAAGATCCTTGAAAGAAAATCTCTCATTCAGATTGTGGTAATTGATTGAGTGGTCAGGGTGTGCTGGGGTTCAGTGACTTCTTGTCTGTTCATAGTTGTCATTCAATGGATGGAAGTTAAGAAATTTGCTCACTAGGTAACAAACAGTATATCATCACTTTGTGTGTGTTTATGTGTGCCTGTGGGTGTGTGTTTGTTTGTGCCTTTTGTTGTTCAGTTTGGAATTCTCTGATTTTTAGAATGTATGTTCAAGCCTTGAAGTCACTTGAGGCACAGCCTTGAGTCACACTGACTGTGTGTGTTCAGTTCCATGAGAAAATGTGCACTCTTTTCTACCTGAGAGGGTCTTTTCAATAATGAATGTCTTTTACAAGTGCTTCATGGTTTTCCACAATTTCTTTTGTTCCTGAAAACTTCTGTTCACAGGACAGATGATAACAATTTCACTGAGTAGATAGTACTAAGCATTCATGGAGTATACCCTGTGTGTTACTCTATAGTCCTCAGATCAAAGTGCTTTAATTGTTTGCTCAATATAAAATGAATACATTGGTCACTTTGATACTGCTTCCAGCCCCAGAGAGAATATATGTGTTTTGATGAAGTTAGGAAAGCAAAAGACTGGAATTACAACCCCCTGATTTCCAGTGTGCTATATTTTGCATCCACACAAGGGAATATGCACCCAATGATGGGAGATGTAGTTCTGGGAGAGAAATTTCCTCATCCAATAATATGGGATTTTTCCTGGATGATGGCACTAGAAAAGGCTTGAGGTGTTTTTGTACTCACCAGTAGAAACACTTCCTGTCCTCCAAAATGCAGCTTCCAGATTGGTAGTTGTATGGAACAGCAGAGGAATGTCATCTCAGTTGAACCTTGAGAAAGTGAGGAGGTTAACTGGAGGATATGAGCAATCTTCAGATCAGAAGATCTTGTTTGTTACTGGCACCAATGTGGCTGGTGTGTAGAGTGGGAGGGGCCTTACCAGGAGTGCTTATTCAGTCTCACCAATCAGAAAAGGCTTGGTTGTGATGTCACAGTGGGAACACATCAGCAGGAACTGGGAGTGTCCATCGGCAGCTACTGCCTGGCCTGTTGCTATGGCAGCCAAGCCAGTCATTGGAAGATGCTGGAGGGAGGTGCCCCTGCTTTGAGTGGAAGCTGTCTCAGTTAACTGTGGCCTTCGGAAAATGGAGACACGGACAGCAACTGAATATGTTTGATCTGAGCTCGTCAGGTTGGCGAATTCCAAATACACTGCTAGCCCAAGCTACCATGCCCCATGGTTTGAAATCTCCACAGGCATTTGTGCAACTTGGGTCTGGAACTCACCAAGCAGAACAGGCCTCTCTTCAAATCACTTTGCTACATCGGCTGTCATGAATTCAGGGTCTCACCCTGAACACAGGATATCATGGTTTGTAAATAGCAGACCCGGAAGGCAGGAATGAGGTTTCATGGAGTCCCAGTCATTTGTTGATCTGACATCACTTATTCTCTAGCTATCAGGGTACATTAACCAAGGAAATGAATGTTGGATGAAATTGACCTGAGTAAGCAGTGCTTCCTGGAATTCATATGTCTATGAATTTCAGTGAATGGCAATATTTCTATCAAAGAAATCCAGCCGATATGAAATAATCCTGTGATTTACTCAATGAGTTCCTGACGTTCATCTTGTTACCAGAGATTAATACTTACAAGTACTTTCTGTTCTTTCAGAATTACACGTTTCTACGAAAATAACAATATAGGATACTGAATTGTCAGTTAAATGAACTTTTATTGCAAATAAAAACGAGGAAAATGGGAGAAATACTATGACATACTGAGCAAGACAAAAAATTCCTAGAAGACCTTCAATCATCTGATTAAGTTCGTTTCAAATTTCGAGTTCGGTTTTTTGCTGAAATTTGGAATTATATATATATATATATATATATGTATATATATATATATGCACATATATATATCTCAGTATGAGCAAAAATGAGCATTGGATTTTTTTAGTTAAAAATTGTACTTGATGGGGTTTAATCCTTTGAAATGCAGAGTAAAATCCAGGATTTCAAGGTAGTGTCAGACTTTCAACATTCAAACTAATTTCATTTTAGAATGGGAAATACTTTTGTAGGAAATTCTGAATAATAAACAGAGCATCATGCAGTAACATTAATATTTCCACTCGAAAAATGCCAGTCATAGAAGTGGAGTAATCCTTTGAAACATTTGCTGATGCCTTTTAGCTGAACTAACTGCCAAATATTCACCTTTCCTATTACTATGAATTTAAACAGGAAATTCATGTTTCTATTAAACTCATTAGAATATCTACAGCATTATGAGGTAAATGTGATCTGAATGTTCCCAAACTTAAAAGTAGTGATAGCTGGGAAGAAACTGGCGAAATGTACCCTCCATTCCAAGACTTGATAGAACACAAGAGAGAAAACCTCCTAAAGCTGTTGGTTTGTAAACATAAGTAACTGAATTCTGTGAAACTCCCCATAATGCGAAATTATGAGTTGAAAGCAATGTTTCTCAAAATTAAGAATGGAGGTATATGGGGAAAAATTCAGAGAAATGCACAGTGAATTCAGGGAATTGAAGGGCTGGACTAACATCAATCTTCAAACTATGTGGGTAGCAGAATGGGGATTACTTGATTCTATGAAATTAAAGCCTAAAATGAAGTTATGAACAAACATGAAATTTTCTCCTAATCACAATCAGGAGTATTTGGAGTTATCCTGTGTCATCTTTGCTGAGATCAATGATTCGAATCTGTTGCCAGATATCCAACATATAACCCAAGTTGTTTCTAGTTCAGAGTTACATGTTTCTATGTAATTCATGCTACCTCAGAATTAAGGCCAAATGAGTGTTACTCCCATTGAAGTCTGATGCTAGGAAAGGAAGTATCCTGTGAAATATACACTAAATTGGAGCAGTAGGACATATTTTCTAGATACTAAACCTAATGACTGAGGTAGCTTTAGAATGGGCACAAATATTTTTAAGTATTTCCCAGTTTTAAATACATTGTTGAAGCTAAATAATTGTTTCTTCTCTAGAAATCTTTGGTACATGTTGAGAATACTAGTTGATTTTTCCTGGCAGAACTTCAAACATCTAAGATTGTTTATAAAAGAAGCTACTTTATTTTTGCAATTCAGAGACCTGTATGTAGTATTATGGGTCAAAATTAACCATTCTCCCAATTACAAGCAGTGAAAGATGGCAAAAAATCCAGTTTCCTGAAGACCATTACACAACAAGGGGATTGGACTATGAGCACATTATAAAAGCGAGAGCACACAAGGAAGGGGTGAGGATAGGTAAGACACCTAAAAAAAAAAACTTGCTAGCATTTGTTGCCCTTAATGCAGAGAAACTAAAGCAGATACCTTAAAGCAACTGAGGCCAATAGGAAAAGGGGAACAGGTACTAGAGAAAAGGTTAGATCAAAAAGAATTAACCTAGAAGGTAACACCCACACACAGGTAATCAATGTGAGTCAATGCCCTGTATAGCTATCCTTATCTCAACCAGCAAGAACCCTTGTTCCTTCCTATTATTGCTTATACTCTCTCTACAACAAAATTAGAAATAAGGGCAAAATAGTTTCTGCTGGGTATTGGGGGGGGAGAGGGAGGGAGTGGAGTGGGTGGTAAGGGAGGGGGTGGGGGCAGGGGGGAGAAATGACCCAAGCCTTGTATGCACATATGAATAATAAAAGAAAAATGAAAAAAAAATTGGAGCTACTAAAAAGAACTTTACTTGGATGAAAGCTCATGCATTCACTGACACCAGAATACTGAATGTTCATGGAACTAAGTCACACTGTGGGTGTATTTGTGTGTGTGGCCTTTGGTGTGGTTTCAAAATATTTCCTGTTACTGTGTCTGTTAAATACTCTTGTCCAAATAATGCAAGTCAGCAATGCTTCCCAGAAGTCACTAAATTCAGTATGGTTCCATATTGCTATTCCAAAGATCAGCTGTGACAACCTGTCAGGTGAGGAAATGTACAGCATTCATTGAATATGTCAGAGTATGTTCATCGATCTTGAGACATGCATCCATGTGCATCATTGGCTTGCTACAAATGATTTCAATTACAGTGATGGCTTCATGCATAGAGTCTGGTGAATTAGTGCTTATTTCTTCATTGGCCTAAAGGTGGTAGTATACCTTCCTTCCAAGGACCTTTTTGGAAATGATGTCAGTTCATGTGTTTTTGTACGTTGGATGATTATTTTGAGACCTGAAAGTGTCTGCACATTCAGGCAACCCCGGGATGTCAGGTATTGTGCTTATCTCTCCTCATACTCCTAGGACAGGGGTGTGTGCATGTGTGTGTGTGTATGTGTGTGTGTGTGTGTGTGTGTGTGCTTGCATATGCATACGAATGTGTGTAATACCCATAGTGTCATAGTGAACTAATTTCTTTGCTCATTATAAAAATTCTTAGAATACTCACTATTTCACACTCACTGAGTATATCCACTGTTTAGGTATGCACAAAATCCTTGAAAGAAAACCTCACATTCGGATTGTGGGAATCAATGGAGTGCACAAAGTTATCCTGGGGATCAGACTTCTTGTCTGTTCAGCGTTTTAATTCAGTAGAGGCATTTAAGAAATTTGCTCACTAGATAACGAACAGTATCTCAGCACTTTGTGTGTGTGTGTTTGTGTGTGATTTTTCTTGTTCAGTTTGGAATTCACTGATTTTTAGAGTTTATGTTTAAGCCTTGAATTCAATTTGAGGCACAGCCTTCAGTTGCTCTGACTGTGTGTGTTCAGTTCCATGTGGAAAGGGTATACTCTTTTTTACCCCAAAAATCATTGTGGAAATGAATGTTCTTTCCAAGTGCTTCATGGTTTGCTACAATTTCTGGTGTTCCAGAAAGCTTCTGTTCACAGGAGAGATGATAACAATTTCACTGAGTAGGGAGTACTAAGCATTCATGGATTACACCCTGTGTGTTCCTTTATATTCCTCGGATCAAAGTGAATTAATTTGTTGGTCGACATAAAATGAATACATTGGTCACTTTGATGCTCTTGACAGCCCCTGAGAGAATTTGTGTGTTTTGATGAAGTCAGGAAAACCAAAGCTTGGCATTACAACCCCCTGGTTTCCATTGTGCTATATTTTGCCTCTACACAAGGGAATATGCACCCAATGAAGGGAGATGTACTTCTGGGAGAGAAATCATCTCTTTCAATGTTGTTTGACTTTTCCTGGATGATTGCAGTGCAAAGGGATTCAGGTGTTTTTGTACTCACCAGTAGAAATACTTCCTATCCTCCAAAATGAAGCTTCTAGATTGGTAGTTGTATGGAACAGGAGAGGAATGTCATCTCAATTGAACTTTGAGAAGGTGAGGAGGGAACTGGAGGAGATGAGCCATCTTCAGATCAGAAGATCTTACCTGTTACTGGCACCAAAGTGATTGGATTGTGGAGAGGGAGGGGCCTTAGCAGAAGTGCTTAAGCAGTCTGACCAATCAGAAAAGACTTGGTTTTGATGTCACTATGGGCCCACATCACCAGGAACTGGGAGTGTCCATAGGCAGCTCTTGCCCAGCCTGTTGCTATGGCAGCAAAGCCAGTCAATGGAAGAAGCTGGAGGCAAGTGCCCCTGTTTTGTGTGGAAGATTTCTGAGTTAAGTATGGTCTGGAGAAAACGGAGAAAGAGAGGAAACAGAACATGGCTGACCTGAGCTCCTCCAGCTTGAGGTTATTCGAAGCACACTGCTAGCCCAAGCTACCATGCACCAAGGTTTGAATTGTCCACAGGCCATAGAGCAACTTGGATCTGGAACTCACCAAGCAGAACAGGACTCTCATCATCTCACTATGGTGCATCAGCTGTCATGAATTCAGGGTCTCACCCTGAACACACAATGTCGCAGTCTGATAATAACAGACAAGCAAGGAAGGAATGAGGTTACATGGAGTCCTAGTCACCTGTATCTGACATCACTTGTTCTCTAGTCATCTGGGTACATTGACCAAGGAAATGAATGTTGGAAGAAATTGCCCTGTGTAAGCTGTGTTTACTGTGGTTCATAATTCTATGAATTTCGGGTGAAGGCAATATTTCTATCAAAGAAATCCAGTCAATATGAACTAATCCTGTGACTTACTGAGTGAGTTCCAATCGTTCATCTTGTTACCAGAGATTAAAACTTGTAAGTACTTTCTGTTCTCTTAGAATTACACGTTTCTATGAAAATTACAACATTAGATATTGAATTGTGAGTTAAATGAATGTTTATTTCAAAGGAAAACCAGGAAAGATGGGAGAAATACTATGACATATAGAGCAATACAAAATACAGCATTATGAGGTAAAAGTGGTGATAGCTGAGAAGTAACTGGTGAAATGTACCCTCCATTCCATGACTTCATAGAACAGCAGAGAGAAAACCTTCTAAAGCTGTTGGTTTGAAACCATGAGTAACTGAATTCTATGAAACTCACCATAATGGGAAATTATGAGCTGAAAGTAATGTTTCTAAAAATTAAAAATGGAGATAGATGGGGAAAATCCAGAGAAATGCGCAGTGAATTCCCGGAATTCAAGGGCTGGACTGACATCAACCATCAAACTATGTGGTTGGTAGAATGGGGCTTTCTTGATTCTTGGAAATTAAATCATAAAATAAAGTTATGAACAAACATGAAATTTTCTCCTTATCAAAACCTGGAGGGATGGGGAGTTATCCTGTGTCATATGTACTGAGATCAATGATTTGAACCTGTTTCTAGATATTCAACATATAATGCAAGTTGTTTCTAGTATCAGAGTTACATGTTTCTATGAAGTTCCTCCTTCCTCAGAACTAAGGCCAAATGAGTGTTAATACCAATGAAGTATGATGTTAGGAAAGGAAGCATCCTGTGAAATATGCACTCAATTGCAGACATAGGACATATTTTCTAGAATCTAAACCTAATGACTGAGGTGGTTTTAGAATGGGCACAACAGATTTTTAATTATTTCCCAGTTTTAAATACATTGTTGTGATCTAAATAATTGTTTCTTCTATAGAAAGCCATGATACATGGGGAGAATATAAGTTGATTTTTCGTGGGAGAACTTCAACAATCTAAGATTGTTTATAAAAGAAGTTACTTTATCTATGCAATTCAGAGTCCTGTATATAGTATTATGGGCCAAAATTAACCATTCTCCCAATTACAAGCAATGAAAGATGGCAAACAATTCAGTTTCTGAAGATCATTAAAGATTGGAGCTAGTAAAAACAACTTTACTTAGATGAAAGCCCATACATTCACTGACACCAGAATACTGAAGGTTCATAGAACTAAGTCACACTGTGGGTGGGTGTATTTGTGTGTGTTGCCGCTGATGTGGTTTCAAAACATTTCCTGTTTCTGTGTCTGTTAAATGCTCTGCTCGAAATGATGCAAGTCAGCAATGCTTCCCGGAAGTCACCGATTTCATTATGGCTCAACGTTGCTATTAAAAAGATCAGCTGTGACAACCTGTCAGGTGAGGAAATGTACAGCATTCATTGAACATGTCCAGTGTATGTTCGAAGATCTTGAGTCATGTACCCATGTGCATCATTGGCTTGATACAAATGATTTCAATTACATTGATTGCTTCACGCATAAAATCTGGTGAATTCATGCTTATTTTTTTATTGTCCTAAAGTTGGTAGTGTACATTCCTTCTAAGGACATAGTTGGAAATGATGTCACTTCATGTATTTTTCTAAGTTGAATGATTATTTTGAGACATGAAAATGTCTGCACACTTGGGCAGCATTGGGATTTCAGCTATTACGCTTATCTCTCCTCATGCTCCTAGCGCAGAGGAGATTGAGTGCGTGTGTGTGTTGGTGTATGCATAGAAGCAGGAACATCAAGCACATTGTTTTCCTGTGAGAACTGAGTTAGTTTGTGGAAGGAATCCTTCCTGCAACTTAGGTGTTTCAAGGTGGAGATAGCCTCTGTTTGCTCCAAACAGTTAGAATCAGCAGAGTTGAAGAAACTCATGTATCTCTTCAAAGAAAACCGTGTATGTTAGAAGCTGCAGAATCTAGCGCATTAGTTCATTGTGAGAATGGAGTTAGTTTTAGAATGAGATACTTCCTTGAAGGGTGGGTTTTTCAAGGTGGAGTAGGCCCTCCTTATTCCAAATAGTCCTGTTCTGAGTTGATGAAACACATGTATCTCTCGAGAGAAACTAATGTGTGTTACAAGTACCATCTAGAACTTGGTTTCTTTGTGAGAACTGAGTAAGTTTTGAAAGGAATACTTCATGCAAATTATAGTTTTCATGATTTGGAAAATCTCATTTTATTCCAAATAGGCCTATTCACCTTAGGTGAAGAAACACATTTATCTCACGAAAGAAAATCCTGTGTGTTAGAAGCAGGAGCCTCTTGCACATTGTTTCCCTATTAAAATTGAGTTAGTTTTGAACAGGAATACTTCCTCCAACTTAGGTGTTTCAAGGTGCAGATAGGCCATCTTTATTCCAAATAGGCAGATTCACCTGAGATGAAGAAACACATGTAACTCTCCAAAGAAAACCATCTCTATTAGAAGTTGCAGCATATAGCACATTGTTTCCTTGTGAGAATTTAGTTAGTTTTTGGAAGGAATCCTTCCTGCAACTTATGTTTTTAAAGCTGGAGTTAGGGTCTGTTTCTTCCCAATTGGTATATTCATCTGACTTGATGAAACCCATGTATCTCTCCAAAGAAACCACCAATGTTAAGAGCTGCAGCATCTAGCACATTGTTTTGCAGTGAGAATGGAGTTTGGTATTGAAAGGAAGACTTCCTGCAACGTGGGTTTTCCAAAGTGATGATAGACTCTCTTTGTCCAAATAGGCCTATAGTGCTGTGTTCATGAAACACATATATCTCTCAAAAGAATTCCAGTGTGTTAGAAGCAGTACCACCTTGCACATTGTTTCAAAGTGGGAATTGAGTTAATTGTTGAAAGGAGTACTTCATGCTAATCATGGTTTTCAAGGTGGAAAAGGGCTCATATTGTTCCAAATAGTAATATTCATCTTCATTGAAGAAACACACGTATCTCTCCAAAGAAAACCATCTAGGTTAGAAGCTGCAGCATTTAGTGCGTTGTTTCCCTATGAGAACTGAGTTAGTTTTTCACAGAAAACATCTTTCTCCATTGGTTTTCCATGGCGGTGGCAGGCTCTCCTTCTTCCAGATAGTCCTATGCAGCTGAGTTGATGAAACACATATATCTGTCAAAAGAAACCTATGTGTGTTAGGACCCCTAGCATCTAGCACACTGCTTTCTGTCACAATTGAGTTAGGTTTTAAAAGGAATACTTCCTGTAAATCATGATTTCCAAGGTGGAGAAAGGCTCCTTTTGTTCCAAATAGGCCCATTCATCTAAGTTGAAGAAACATATGTATCTCTCGAAAGAAAACCAACTGTGTTGGAAGCAAGAGCATCTAGCACACTGTTTCCCTGTAAAAATTGAGTTACTTTTTAAAATGAATACTTCATACAAAGTAGACGTTTCAAGGTGGAGATAGCCTCTCTTTGCTCCAAATAGGCCTATTCAACTGAATTGCAGAAACAGACTTGTCTCTCCAAAAAAAAGAACCAAATCTGTTTGAAGCTGCAGCATCTAGCTCATTGTTTCCCTGTGAGACTCAGTTCATCTATGGAAGGAATACTTCCAGGAAATCAGAATTTTTCTATGTTCACAAAAGCTCCTTTTTTTCCAAACAGGCCTATTCATCTATTGTTAAGAAACACATATTTCTCTCGAAAGAAAGACATTGGTCTTAGAAGCAGAGGCAACTAGTACATTGCTTACTTGTAAGATGACTTAGGTTTTCCAAGAAACAGTTCCTCCAACTTAAGTGTTTCTAGGTGGACATCAGCTCCTTTTGCACCAAATAGGCCTATTCAGCAGAGTGTAGAAACACATGTATCTCACCAAAGAAAACCATCTTGTTATAAGCTGCAGCCTCTAGCACATTGTTTCCTTGTGAGAAGGGAGTTAGTTTCTAAAAGGAATACTTCCTGCAATTTGGGTTTTTCAAGTTGGAGATAGGTTCTTTCCTTTCCAAATAGGCCTGTAGAGCTGAGTTGAAAAAACACATGTAGCTCTTCAATGAAATCCATTAGTGTTAGAAGCATTAGCATCTAGTACATTGATTTTCTGTGAAAATTGAATTAGTGTTTAAGGACTACTTCCTGCAACTTAGATGTTTCAAGGTGGATATAGGCTCTGTTTGCTCCAAATTGGCCTGTTCGGGTGAGATGAATGACACATGCATCTATCCAAAGAAAACCATCCATTTAAGAAGCTGCAGCGTCTAGTGCATTGTTTCCCTAAAAGAATTGAGTTATTTTTTGAAAAGAATACTTCGTGCTTGTCATTGTTTTCAAGGACAAGGAGTCTCACTTTGTAGCAAATAGGCCTATTCAGCTACGCTGAAGAAACACATATATCTCTCAAATGGAAACCGTAGGAGTTAGAAGCAGGGGCATTTAGGACATTGTTTCCCTTGAGAATTGAGCTAATTTTTGAAATGAAAACTATCTGAAAATCAGAACTGTCTCCATGGAGAAAGTCTCCTTTTGTTCCAAATTGGCTGATTCAGCTAACTTGAAAAAACACACGTATCTCTCAAAAGAACACCATCTGTGTTAGAAGCAGGAGCATCAATACATTGTATCTCTGTAACAATTGAGTTAGTTTTTGAAAGAATACTTCCTTCAAGTCAGAAACTTCAAGGTGGAGAAAGGTTCATGTGGTTCCAAATAGGCCTATTCACCTAATTTGAAGAAAGGATTGTATCTTTCGAAAGAACAGCATGTTTGTTAGAAGCTGGAGCATCTGGCACATTGTTTCTCTGTAAGAATTGAGTTAGATTTTGGAAAGAATACTTCCTGCTTATCATAGTTTTTAAGGTCGAGAAAGGCTCATTTTTTTCCAAATAGGCCTGTTCCGATAACATGAAGAAACACATGTACATCTCGAAAGAACAGTATCTCTGTTAGAAGCTGGAGCAACTAGCACATTCTTTCCCTGTGTGAGTTGACTTAGTTTTTTAAAGGAATCCTACTTGCAACTTAGGTGTTTCAACGTGGAGATAGGCTCTGTGTGTTGCAAATAGGTATATTCAGCTGAGTTGCAGAAGAAACACATGTATCTCTCCAAGAAAACAATCTATGTTAGAAGCTACAGAATCTAGAACATTGTTTCCTGTGAGAATTGTTTTCGTTCTTCAAATGAATACTACCTGCTACGTGCTTTTCCAAGGTGAAAATAAGCTCTCTTTGTTCCAAAGGCCTATAGAGCAGAGTTGAAGAAACACACATAGCTCTCAAAAGAAACCCATCTATATAAGGAGCAGTATAAACTACCACATTATTTCCCTGTCACAATTGAGTTAGTTTTAAAAGGAATATTTCCTGCAAATATTAGCCTTCAAGATGGAGAAAGACTCATTTGGTTCCAAATAGGCCTATTCAGCTAAGGTGAAGAAACACATGTATCTCAAGAAAGAAAATCATCTGCATCAGAAGCAGTAGCCTCCAGCACATGGTTTCCCTGTTAAAATGCGTAGAGTTTTTCACAGCCAAACTGCCTGTGACTTGGGTTTTGCAAGGTGGAGACAGGCTGCCTTTGTTCCAATTAGGACTATTCGGCTGAGTTGAAGAACAGCCATCTCTCCAAAGAAAGCCATCTATGATAGAAGCTGCAGCATGTAGCACGTTGTTTTCCTGTAAGAATTAAGTTAATTTTTGGAAAGAATACTTCCTGCTTATCATAGTTTTTATGTTCGAGACAGGCTTCTTTTGTTCCAAATAGGCCTATTCAGAGAACATGAAGAAACACATGTACATCTCGAAGGAAAACCACTGTGTTAGAAGTAGGAGCATCTAGCACATTGCTTGCCTGTCTGAATTAAGTTAGGTTTGGAAAGGAATACTTCCTGCAAATCACAAATTTGAAGGTTCAGAAAGGCTCACTGATGCAAATTGGCTTAGTCAGCTAACAAGAAGAAACAAGTGTATCTCTCAAAAGAAAACAAACCCTCTGTGTTAAAAGGAGGACCATCCAGCACATTCTTTCCCAGTAAAACCCGAGTTAGTTTTTGAAAGGATACTTCCTTCAAATCAGAAACTTCAAGGTGGGAAAGTCTCATTTTTTTTCCAAATAGGCCATTTAGCTAAGTTGAAGTAACAACTGTATCTCTTGAAAAAACACCCTTTGTTGTAGAAGCAGGAACATCAAGCACATTGTTTCCTGTGAGAACTGAGTTAGTTTGTGGAAGGAATCCTTCCTGCAACTTAGGTGTTTCAAGGTGGAGATAGCCTCTGTTTGCTCCAAACAGTTAGAATCAGCAGAGTTGAAGAAACTCATGTATCTCTTCAAAGAAAACCGTGTATGTTAGAAGCTGCAGAATCTAGCGCATTATTTCATTGTGAGAATGGAGTTAGTTTTAGAATGAGATACTTCCTTGAAGGTGGGTTTTTCAAGGTGGAGTAGGCCCTCCTTATTCCAAATAGTCCTGTTCTGAGTTGTTGAAACACATGTATCTCTTGAAAGAAACTAATGTGTGTTAGAAGTACCATCTAGAACTTGGTTTCTGTGTGAGAACTGAGTAAGTTTTGAAAGGAATACTTCATGCAAATTATAGTTTTCATGATTTGGAAAATCTCATTTTATTCCAAATAGGCCTATTCACCTTAGGTGAAGAAACATTTATCTCACGAAAGAAAATCCTGTGTGTTAGAAGCAGGAGCCTCTTGCACATTGTTTCCCTATTAAAATTGAGTTAGTTTTGAACAGGAATACTTCCTCCAACTTAGGTGTTTCAAGGTGCAGATAGGCCATCTTTATTCCAAATAGGCAGATTCACCTGAGATGAAGAAACACATGTAACTCTCCAAAGAAAACCATCTCTATTAGAAGTTGCAGCATATAGCACATTGTTTCCTTGTGAGAATTTAGTTAGTTTTTGGAAGGAATCCTTCCTGCAACTTATGTTTTTAAAGCTGGAGTTAGGGTCTGTTTCTTCCCAATTGGTATATTCATCTGACTTGATGAAACCCATGTATCTCTCCAAAGAAACCACCAATGTTAAGAGCTGCAGCATCTAGCACATTGTTTTGCAGTGAGAATGGAGTTTGGTATTGAAAGGAAGACTTCCTGCAACGTGGGTTTTCCAAAGTGATGATAGACTCTCTTTGTCCAAATAGGCCTATAGTGCTGTGTTCATGAAGCACATATATCTCTCAAAAGAATTCCAGTGTGTTAGAAGCAGTACCACCTTGCACATTGTTTCAAAGTGGGAATTGAGTTAATTGTGGAAAGGAGTACTTCATGCTAATCATGGTTTTCAAGGTGGAAAAGGGCTCATATTGTTCCAAATAGTAATATTCATCTTCATTGAAGAAACACACGTATCTCTCCAAAGAAAATCATCTAGGTTAGAAGCTGCAGCATTTAGTGCGTTGTTTCCCTATGAGAACTGAGTTAGTTTTTCACAGAAAACATCTTTCTCCATTGGTTTTCCATGGCGGTGGCAGGCTCTCCTTCTTCCAGATAGTCCTATGCAGCTGAGTTGATGAAACACATATATCTGTCAAAAGAAACCTATGTGTGTTAGGACCCCTAGCATCTAGCACACTGCTTTCTGTCACAATTGAGTTAGGTTTTAAAAGGAATACTTCCTGTAAATCATGATTTCCAAGGTGGAGAAAGGCTCCTTTTGTTCCAAATAGGCCCATTCATCTAAGTTGAAGAAACATATGTATCTCTCGAAAGAAAACCAACTGTGTTGGAAGCAAGAGCATCTAGCACACTGTTTCCCTGTAAAAATTGAGTTACTTTTTAAAATGAATACTTCATACAAAGTAGACGTTTCAAGGTGGAGATAGCCTCTCTTTGCTCCAAATAGGCCTATTCAACTGAATTGCAGAAACAGACTTGTCTCTCCAAAAAAAAGAACCAAATCTGTTTGAAGCTGCAGCATCTAGCTCATTGTTTCCCTGTGAGACTCAGTTCGTCTATGAAAGGAATACTTCCAGGAAATCAGAATTTTTCTATGTTCACAAAAGCTCCTTTTTTTCCAAACAGGCCTATTCATCTATTGTTAAGAAACACATATTTCTCTCGAAAGAAAGACATTGGTCTTAGAAGCAGTAGCAACTAGTACATTGCTTACTTGTAAGATGACTTAGGTTTTCCAAGAAACAGTTCCTCCAACTTAAGTGTTTCTAGGTGGACATCAGCTCCTTTTGCACCAAATAGGCCTATTCAGCAGAGTGTAGAAACACATGTATCTCACCAAAGAAAACCATCTTGTTATAAGCTGCAGCCTCTAGCACATTGTTTCCTTGTGAGAAGGGAGTTAGTTTCTAAAAGGAATACTTCCTGCAATTTGGGTTTTTCAAGTTGGAGATAGGTTCTTTCCTTTCCAAATAGGCCTGTAGAGCTGAGTTGAAAAAACACATGTAGCTCTTCAATGAAATCCATTAGTGTTAGAAGCATTAGCATCTAGTACATTGATTTTCTGTGAAAATTGAATTAGTGTTTAAGGACTACTTCCTGCAACTTAGATGTTTCAAGGTGGATATAGGCTCTGTTTGCTCCAAATTGGCCTGTTCGGGTGAGTTGAATGACACATGCATCTATCCAAAGAAAACCATCCATTTAAGAAGCTGCAGCGTCTAGTGCATTGTTTCCCTAAAAGAATTGAGTTATTTTTTGAAAAGAATACTTCGTGCTTGTCATTGTTTTCAAGGACAAGGAGTCTCACTTTGTAGCAAATAGGCCTATTCAGCTACGCTGAAGAAACACATATATCTCTCAAATGGAAACCGTAGGAGTTAGAAGCAGGGGCATTTAGGACATTGTTTCCCTTGAGAATTGAGCTAATTTTTGAAATGAAAACTATCTGAAAATCAGAACTGTCTCCATGGAGAAAGTCTCCTTTTGTTCCAAATTGGCTGATTCAGCTAACTTGAAAAAACACACGTATCTCTCAAAAGAACACCATCTGTGTTAGAAGCAGGAGCATCAAGTACATTGTTTCTTTGTAACAATTGAGTTAGTTTTTGAAAGAATACTTCCTTCAAGTCAGAAACTTCAAGGTGGAGAAAGGTTCATGTGGTTCCAAATAGGCCTATTCAGCTAATTTGAAGAAAGGATTGTATCTTTCGAAAGAACAGCATGTTTGTTAGAAGCTGGAGCATCTGGCACATTGTTTCTCTGTAAGAATTGAGTTAGATTTTGGAAAGAATACTTCCTGCTTATCATAGTTTTTAAGGTCGAGAAAGGCTCATTTTTTTCCAAATAGGCCTGTTCCGATAACATGAAGAAACACATGTACATCTCGAAAGAACAGTATCTCTGTTAGAAGCTGGAGCAACTAGCACATTCTTTCCCTGTGTGAGTTGACTTAGTTTTTTAAAGGAATCCTACTTGCAACTTAGGTGTTTCAACGTGGAGATAGGCTCTGTGTGTTGCAAATAGGTATATTCAGCTGAGTTGCAGAAGAAACACATGTATCTCTCCAAGAAAACAATCTATGTTAGAAGCTACAGAATCTAGAACATTGTTTCCTGTGAGAATTGTTTTCGTTCTTCAAATGAATACTACCTGCTACGTGCTTTTCCAAGGTGAAAATAAGCTCTCTTTGTTCCAAAGGCCTATAGAGCAGAGTTGAAGAAACACACATAGCTCTCAAAAGAAACCCATCTATATAAGGAGCAGTATAAACTACCACATTATTTCCCTGTCACAATTGAGTTAGTTTTAAAAGGAATATTTCCTGCAAATATTAGCCTTCAAGATGGAGAAAGACTCATTTGGTTCCAAATAGGCCTATTCAGCTAAGGTGAAGAAACACATGTATCTCAAGAAAGAAAATCATCTGCATCAGAAGCAGGAGCCTCCAGCACATGGTTTCCCTGTTAAAATGCGTAGAGTTTTTCACAGCCAAACTGCCTGTGACTTGGGTTTTGCAAGGTGGAGACAGGCTGCCTTTGTTCCAATTAGGACTATTCGGCTGAGTTGAAGAACAGCCATCTCTCCAAAGAAAGCCATCTATGATAGAAGCTGCAGCATGTAGCACGTTGTTTTCCTGTAAGAATTAAGTTAATTTTTGGAAAGAATACTTCCTGCTTATCATAGTTTTTATGTTCGAGACAGGCTTCTTTTGTTCCAAATAGGCCTATTCAGAGAACATGAAGAAACACATGTACATCTCGAAGGAAAACCACTGTGTTAGAAGTAGGAGCATCTAGCACATTGCTTGCCTGTCTGAATTAAGTTAGGTTTGGAAAGGAATACTTCCTGCAAATCACAAATTTGAAGGTTCAGAAAGGCTCACTGATGCAAATTGGCTTAGTCAGCTAACAAGAAGAAACAAGTGTATCTCTCAAAAGAAAACAAACCCTCTGTGTTAAAAGGAGGACCATCCAGCACATTCTTTCCCAGTAAAACCCGAGTTAGTTTTTGAAAGGATACTTCCTTCAAATCAGAAACTTCAAGGTGGGAAAGTCTCATTTTTTTTCCAAATAGGCCATTTAGCTAAGTTGAAGAAACAAGTGTATCTCTTGAAAAAACACCCTTTGTTGTAGAAGCAGGAACATCAAGCACATTGTTTTCCTGTGAGAACTGAGTTAGTTTGTGGAAGGAATCCTTCCTGCAACTTAGGTGTTTCAAGGTGGAGATAGCCTCTGTTTGCTCCAAACAGTTAGAATCAGCAGAGTTGAAGAAACTCATGTATCTCTTCAAAGAAAACCGTGTATGTTAGAAGCTGCAGAATCTAGCGCATTATTTCATTGTGAGAATGGAGTTAGTTTTAGAATGAGATACTTCCTTGAAGGTGGGTTTTTCAAGGTGGAGTAGGCCCTCCTTATTCCAAATAGTCCTGTTCTGAGTTGTTGAAACACATGTATCTCTTGAAAGAAACTAATGTGTGTTAGAAGTACCATCTAGAACTTGGTTTCTGTGTGAGAACTGAGTAAGTTTTGAAAGGAATACTTCATGCAAATTATAGTTTTCATGATTTAGAAAATCTCATTTTATTCCAAATAGGCCTAGTCACCTTAGGTGAAGAAACACATTTATCTCACGAAAGAAAATCCTGTGTGTTAGAAGCAGGAGCCTCTTGCACATTGTTTCCCTATTAAAATTGAGTTAGTTTTGAACAGGAATACTTCCTCCAACTTAGGTGTTTCAAGGTGCAGATAGGCCATCTTTATTCCAAATAGGCAGATTCACCTGAGATGAAGAAACACATGTAACTCTCCAAAGAAAACCATCTCTATTAGAAGTTGCAGCATATAGCACATTGTTTCCTTGTGAGAATTTAGTTAGTTTTTGGAAGGAATCCTTCCTGCAACTTATGTTTTTAAAGCTGGAGTTAGGGTCTGTTTCTTCCCAATTGGTATATTCATCTGACTTGATGAAACCCATGTATCTCTCCAAAGAAACCACCAATGTTAAGAGCTGCAGCATCTAGCACATTGTTTTGCAGTGAGAATGGAGTTTGGTAATGAAAGGAAGACTTCCTGCAACGTGGGTTTTCCAAAGTGATGATAGACTCTCTTTGTCCAAATAGGCCTATAGTGCTGTGTTCATGAAACACATATATCTCTCAAAAGAATTCCAGTGTGTTAGAAGCAGTACCACCTTGCACATTGTTTCAAAGTGGGAATTGAGTTAATTGTTGAAAGGAGTACTTCATGCTAATCATGGTTTTCAAGGTGGAAAAGGGCTCATATTGTTCCAAATAGTAATATTCATCTTCATTGAAGAAACACACGTATCTCTCCAAAGAAAACCATCTAGGTTAGAACCTGCAGCATTTAGTGCGTTGTTTCCCTATGAGAACTGAGTTAGTTTTTCACAGAAAACATCTTTCTCCATTGGTTTTCCATGGCGGTGGCAGGCTCTCCTTCTTCCAGATAGTCCTATGCAGCTGAGTTGATGAAACACATATATCTGTCAAAAGAAACCTATGTGTGTTAGGACCCCTAGCATCTAGCACACTGCTTTCTGTCACAATTGAGTTAGGTTTTAAAAGGAATACTTCCTGTAAATCATGATTTCCAAGGTGGAGAAAGGCTCCTTTTGTTCCAAATAGGCCCATTCATCTAAGTTGAAGAAACATATGTATCTCTCGAAAGAAAACCAACTGTGTTGGAAGCAAGAGCATCTAGCACACTGTTTCCCTGTAAAAATTGAGTTACTTTTTAAAATGAATACTTCATACAAAGTAGACGTTTCAAGGTGGAGATAGCCTTTCTTTGCTCCAAATAGGCCTATTCAACTGACTTGCAGAAACAGACTTGTCTCTCCAAAAAAAAGAACCAAATCTGTTTGAAGCTGCAGCATCTAGCTCATTGTTTCCCTGTGAGACTCAGTTCGTCTATGGAAGGAATACTTCCAGGAAATCAGAATTTTTCTATGTTCACAAAAGCTCCTTTTTTTCCAAACAGGCCTATTCATCTATTGTTAAGAAACACATATTTCTCTCGAAAGAAAGACATTGGTCTTAGAAGCAGTAGCAACTAGTACATTGCTTACTTGTAAGATGACTTAGGTTTTCCAAGAAACAGTTCCTCCAACTTAAGTGTTTCTAGGTGGAGATCAGCTCCATTTGCACCAAATAGGCCTATTCAGCAGAGTGTAGAAACACATGTATCTCACCAAAGAAAACCATCTTGTTATAAGCTGCAGCCTCTAGCACATTGTTTCCTTGTGAGAAGGGAGTTAGTTTCTAAAAGGAATACTTCCTGCAATTTGGGTTTTTCAAGTTGGAGATAGGTTCTTTCCTTTCCAAATAGGCCTGTAGAGCTGAGTTGAAAAAACACATGTAGCTCTTCAATGAAATCCATTAGTGTTAGAAGCATTAGCATCTAGTACATTGATTTTCTGTGAAAATTGAATTAGTGTTTAAGGACTACTTCCTGCAACTTAGATGTTTCAAGGTGGATATAGGCTCTGTTTGCTCCAAATTGGCCTGTTCGGGTGAGTTGAATGACACATGCATCTATCCAAAGAAAACCATCCATTTAAGAAGCTGCAGCGTCTAGTGCATTGTTTCCCTAAAAGAATTGAGTTATTTTTTGAAAAGAATACTTCGTGCTTGTCATTGTTTTCAAGGACAAGGAGTCTCACTTTGTAGCAAATAGGCCTATTCAGCTACGCTGAAGAAACACATATATCTCTCAAATGGAAACCGTAGGAGTTAGAAGCAGGGGCATTTAGGACATTGTTTCCCTTGAGAATTGAGCTAATTTTTGAAATGAAAACTATCTGAAAATCAGAACTGTCTCCATGGAGAAAGTCTCCTTTTGTTCCAAATTGGCTGATTCAGCTAACTTGAAAAAACACACGTATCTCTCAAAAGAACACCATCTGTGTTAGAAGCAGGAGCATCAAGTACATTGTTTCTCTGTAACAATTGAGTTAGTTTTTGAAAGAATACTTCCTTCAAGTCAGAAACTTCAAGGTGGAGAAAGGTTCATGTGGTTCCAAATAGGCCTATTCAGCTAATTTGAAGAAAGGATTGTATCTTTCGAAAGAACAGCATGTTTGTTAGAAGCTGGAGCATCTGGCACATTGTTTCTCTGTAAGAATTGAGTTAGATTTTGGAAAGAATACTTCCTGCTTATCATAGTTTTTAAGGTCGAGAAAGGCTCATTTTTTTCCAAATAGGCCTGTTCCGATAACATGAAGAAACACATGTACATCTCGAAAGAACAGTATCTCTGTTAGAAGCTGGAGCAACTAGCACATTCTTTCCCTGTGTGAGTTGACTTAGTTTTTTAAAGGAATCCTACTTGCAACTTAGGTGTTTCAACGTGGAGATAGGCTCTGTGTGTTGCAAATAGGTATATTCAGCTGAGTTGCAGAAGAAACACATGTATCTCTCCAAGAAAACAATCTATGTTAGAAGCTACAGAATCTAGAACATTGTTTCCTGTGAGAATTGTTTTCGTTCTTCAAATGAATACTACCTGCTACCTGCTTTTCCAAGGTGAAAATAAGCTCTCTTTGTTCCAAAATCCTATAGAGCAGAGTTTAAGAAACACACGTAGCTCTCAAAAGAAACCCATCTATATAAGGAGCAGTATAAACTACCACATTATTTCCCTGTCACAATTGAGTTAGTTTTAAAAGGAATATTTCCTGCAAATATTAGCCTTCAAGATGGAGAAAGACTCATTTGGTTCTAAATAGGCCTATTCAGCTAAGGTGAAGAAACACATGTATCTCAAGAAAGAAAATCATCTGCATCAGAAGCAGGAGCCTCCAGCACATGGTTTCCCTGTTAAAATGCATAGGGTTTTTCACAGCCAAACTGCCTGTGACTTGGGTTTTGCAAGGTGGAGACAGGCTGCCTTTGTTCCAATTAGGACTATTCGGCTGAGTTGAAGAACAGCCATCTCTCCAAAGAAAGCCATCTATGATAGAAGCTGCAGCATCTAGCACGTTGTTTTCCTGTAAGAATTAAGTTAATTTTTGGAAAGAATACTTCCTGCTTATCATAGTTTTTATGTTCGAGACAGGCTTCTTTTGTTCCAAATAGGCCTATTCAGAGAACATGAAGAAACACATGTACATCTCGAAGGAAAACCACTGTGTTAGAAGTAGGAGCATCTAGCACATTGCTTGCCTGTCTGAATTAAGTTAGGTTTGGAAAGGAATACTTCCTGCAAATCACAAATTTGAAGGTTCAGAAAGGCTCACTGATGCAAATTGGCTTAGTCAGCTAACAAGAAGAAACAAGTGTATCTCTCAAAAGAAAACAAACCCTCTGTGTTAAAAGGAGGACCATCCAGCACATTCTTTCCCAGTAAAACCCGAGTTAGTTTTTGAAAGGATACTTCCTTCAAATCAGAAACTTCAAGGTGGGAAAGTCTCATTTTTTTTCCAAATAGGCCTATTTAGCTAAGTTGAAGAAACAAGTGTATCTCTTGAAAAAACACCCTTTGTTGTAGAAGCAGGAACATCAAGCACATTGTTTTCCTGTGAGAATTGAGTTAGTTTGTGGAAGGAATCCTTCCTGCAACTTAGGTGTTTCAAGGTGGAGATAGCCACTGTTTGCTCCAAACAGTTAGAATCAGCAGAGTTGAAGAAACTCATGTATCTCTTCAAAGAAAAACGTGTATGTTAGAAGCTGCAGAATCTAGCGCATTATTTCATTGTGAGAATGGAGTTAGTTTTAGAATGAGATACTTCCTTGAAGGTGGGTTTTTCAAGGTGGAGTAGGCCCTCCTTATTCCAAATAGTCCTGTTCTGAGTTGATGAAACACATGTATCTCTTGAAAGAAACTAATGTGTGTTAGAAGTACCATCTAGAACTTGGTTTCTGTGTGAGAACTGAGTAAGTTTTGAAAGGAATACTTCATGCAAATTATAGTTTTCATGATTTAGAAAAATCTCATTTTATTCCAAATAGGACTATTCACCTTAGGTGAAGAAACACATTTATCTCACGAAAGAAAATCCTGTGTGTTAGAAGCAGGAGCCTCTTGCACATTGTTTCCCTATTAAAATTGAGTTAGTTTTGAACAGGAATACTTCCTCCAACTTAGGTGTTTCAAGGTGCAGATAGGCCATCTTTATTCCAAATAGGCAGATTCACCTGAGATGAAGAAACACATGTAACTCTCCAAAGAAAACCATCTCTATTAGAAGTTGCAGCATATAGCACATTGTTTCCTTGTGAGAATTTAGTTAGTTTTTGGAAGGAATCCTTCCTGCAACTTATGTTTTTAAAGCTGGAGTTAGGGTCTGTTTCTTCCCAATTGGTATATTCATCTGACTTGATGAAACCCATGTATCTCTCCAAAGAAACCACCAATGTTAAGAGCTGCAGCTTCTAGCACATTGTTTTGCAGTGAGAATGGAGTTTGGTATTGAAAGGAAGACTTCCTGCAACGTGGGTTTTCCAAAGTGATGATAGACTCTCTTTGTCCAAATAGGCCTATAGTGCTGTGTTCATGAAGCACATATATCTCTCAAAAGAATTCCAGTGTGTTAGAAGCAGTACCACCTTGCACATTGTTTCCAAGTGGTAATTGAGTTAATTGGTGAAAGGAGTACTTCGTGCTACTCATGGTTTTCAAGGTGGAAAAGGGCTCATATTGTTCCAAATAGTAATATTCATCTTCATTGAAGAAACACATGTATCTCTCCAAAGAAAACCATCTAGGTTAGAAGCTGCAGCATTTAGTGCATTGTTTCCCTATGAGAACTGAGTTAGTTTTTCAAAGGAAACATCTTTCTCCATTGGTTTTCCATGGCGGTGGCAGGCTCTCCTTCTTCCAGATGGTCCTATGCAGCTGAGTTGATGAAACACATATATCTGTCAAAAGAAACCTATGTGTGTTAGGGCCCCTGGCATCTAGCACACTGCTTTCTGTGACATTTGAGTTAGGTTTTAAAAGGAATACTTCTTGTAAATCATGATTTCCAAGGTGGAGAAAGGCTCATTTTGTTCCAAATAGGCCCATTCGTCTAAGTTGAGGAAACATATGTATCTCTCGAAAGAAAACCAACTGTGTTGGAAGCAAGAGCATCTAGCACATTGTTTCCCTGTAAAAATTGAGTTACTTTTTAAAATGAATACTTCATACAAAGTAGACGTTTCAAGGTGGAGATAGCCTCTCTTTGCTCCAAATAGGCCTATTCAACTGAATTGCAGAAACAGACTTGTCTCTCCAAAAAAAAGAACCAAATCTGTTTAAACCAGCAGCATCTAGCTCATTGTTTCCCTGTGAGACTCAGTTCATCTATGAAAGGAATACTTCCAGGAAATCAGAATTTTTCTATGTTCACAAAAGCTCCTTTTTTTCCAAACAGGCCTATTCATCTATTGTTAAGAAACACATATTTCTCTCGAAAGAAAGACATTGGTCTTAGAAGCAGTAGCAACTAGTACATTGCTTACTGGTAAGATGACTTAGGTTTTCAAAGAAATAGTTCCTCCAACTTTAGTGTTTCTAGGTGGAGATCAGCTCCTTTTGCACCAAATAGGCCTATTCAGCAGAGTGAAGAAACACATGTATCTCACCAAAGAAAACCATCTTGTTATAAGCTGCAGCCTCTAGCACATTGTTTCCTTGGGAGAAGGTAGTTAGTTGCTAAAAGGAATACTTCCTGCAATTTGGGTTTTTCAAGTTGGAGATAGGTTCTTTTCTTTCCAAATAGGCGTGTGGAGCTGAGGTGAAAAAACACATGTAGATCTTCAATGAAATCCATTAGTGTTAGAAGCATTAGCATCTAGTACATTGATTTTCTGTGAAAACGGAATTAGTGTTTACGGACTACTTCCTGCAACTTAGATGTTTCAAGGTGGATATAGGCTCTGTTTGCTCCAAATTGGCCTGTTCGGGTGAGATGAATGACACATGCATCTATCCAAAGAAAACCATCCATTTAAGAAGCTGCAGCGTCTAGTGCATTGTTTCCCTAAAAGAATTGAGTTATTTTTTGAAAAGAATACTTCGTGCTTGTCATTGTTTTCAGGGACAAGGAGTCTCACTTTGTACCAAATAGGCATATTCAGCTACGCTGAAGAAACACATATATCTCTCAAATGGAAACTGTAGGAGTTAGAAGCAGGGGCATTTAGGACATGGTTTCCCTTGAGAATTGAGCTAATTTTTGAAATGAAAATCATCTGAAAATGAGAATTGTCTCCATGGAGAAAGTCTCGTTTTGTTCCAAATTGGCTGATTCAGCTAACTTGAAAAAACACACGTATCTCTCCAAAGAACACCATCTGTGTTAGAAGCAGGAGCATCAAGTACATTGTTTCTCTGTAACAATTGAGTTAGTTTTTGAAAGAATACTTCCTTCAAGTCAGAAACTTCAAGGTGGAGAAAGGTTCATGTGGTTCCAAATAGGCCTATTCAGCTAATTTGAAGAAAGGATTGTATCTTTCGAAAGAACAGCATGTTTGTTAGAAGCTGGAGCATCTGGCACATTGTTTCTCTGTAAGAATTGAGTTAGGTTTTGGAAAGAATACTTCCTGCTTATCATAGTTTTTAAGGTCGAGAAAGGCTCATTTTTTTCCAAATAGGCCTGTTCCGATAACATGAAGAAACACATGTACATCTCGCAAGAACAGTATCTCTCTTAGAAGCTGGAGCAACTAGCACATTCTTTCCCTGTGTGAGTTGACTTAGTTTTTTAAAGGAATCCTACTTGCAACTTAGGTGTTTCAACGTGGAGACAGGCTCTGTGTGTTGCAAATGGGTATATTCAGCTGAGCTGCAGAAGAAACACATGTATCTCTCCAAGAAAACAATCTATGTTAGAAGCTACAGAATCTAGAACATTGTTTCCTGTGAGAATTGTTTTCGTTCTTCACATGAATACTACCTGCTACGTGCTTTTCCAAGGTGAAAATAAGCTCTCTTTGTTCCAAAGGCCTATAGAGCAGAGTTTAAGAAACACACATAGCTCTCAAAAGAAACCCATCTATATAAGGAGCGGTATAAACTACCACATTATTTCCCTGTCACAATTGAGTTAGTTTTAAAAGGAATATTTCCTGCAAATATTAGCCTTCAAGATGGAGAAAGACTCATTTGGTTCCAAATAGGCCTATTCAGCTAAGGTGAAGAAACACATGTATCTCAAGAAAGAAAATCATCTGCATCAGAAGCAGGAGCCTCCAGCACATGGTTTCCCTGTTAAAATGCACAGAGTTTTCACAGCCAAACTGCCTGTGACTTGGGTTTTGCAAGGTGGAGACAGGCTGCCTTTGTTCCAATTAGGACTATTCGGCTGAGTTGAAGAACAGCCATCTCTCCAAAGAAAGCCATCTATGATAGAAGCTGCAGCATGTAGCACGTTGTTTTCCTGTAAGAATTAAGTTAATTTTTGGAAAGAATACTTCCTGCTTATCATAGTTTTTATGTTCGAGACAGGCTTCTTTTGTTCCAAATAGGCCTATTCAGAGAACATGAAGAAACACATGTACATCTCGAAGGAAAACCACTGTGTTAGAAGTAGGAGCATCTAGCACATTGCTTGCCTGTCTGAATTAAGTTAGGTTTGGAAAGGAATACTTCCTGCAAATCACAAATTTGAAGGTTCAGAAAGGCTCACTGATGCAAATTGGCTTAGTCAGCTAACAAGAAGAAACAAGTGTATCTCTCAAAAGAAAACAAACCCTCTGTGTTAAAAGGAGGACCATCCAGCACATTCTTTCCCAGTAAAACCCGAGTTAGTTTTTGAAAGGATACTTCCTTCAAATCAGAAACTTCAAGGTGGGAAAGTCTCATTTTTTTTCCAAATAGGCCTATTTAGCTAAGTTGAAGTAACAACTGTATCTCTTGAAAAAACACCCTTTGTTGTAGAAGCAGGAACATCAAGCACATTGTTTTCCTGTGAGAACTGAGTTAGTTTGTGGAAGGAATCCTTCCTGCAACTTAGGTGTTTCAAGGTGGAGATAGCCTCTGTTTGCTCCAAACAGTTAGAATCAGCAGAGTTGAAGAAACTCATGTATCTCTTCAAAGAAAACCGTGTATGTTAGAAGCTGCAGAATCTAGCGCATTATTTCATTGTGAGAATGGAGTTAGTTTTAGAATGAGATACTTCCTTGAAGGTGGGTTTTTCAAGGTGGAGTAGGCCCTCCTTATTCCAAATAGTCCTGTTCTGAGTTGTTGAAACACATGTATCTCTTGAAAGAAACTAATGTGTGTTAGAAGTACCATCTAGAACTTGGTTTCTGTGTGAGAACTGAGTAAGTTTTGAAAGGAATACTTCATGCAAATTATAGTTTTCATGATTTAGAAAATCTCATTTTATTCCAAGTAGGCCTGGTCACCTTAGGTGAAGAAACACATTTATCTCACGAAAGAAAATCCTGTGTGTTAGAAGCAGGAGCCTCTTGCACATTGTTTCCCTATTAAAATTGAGTTAGTTTTGAACAGGAATACTTCCTCCAACTTAGGTGTTTCAAGGTGCAGATAGGCCATCTTTATTCCAAATAGGCAGATTCACCTGAGATGAAGAAACACATGTAACTCTCCAAGGAAAACCATCTCTATTAGAAGTTGCAGCATATAGCACATTGTTTCCTTGTGAGAATTTAGTTACTTTTTGGAAGGAATCCTTCCTACAACTTATGATTTTAAAGCTGGAGTTAGGGTCTGTTTCTTCCCAATTGGTATATTCATCTGACTTGATGAAACCCATGTATCTCTCCAAAGAAACCACCAATGTTAAGAGCTGCAGCATCTAGCACATTGTTTTGCAGTGAGAATGGAGTTTGGTATTGAAAGGAAGACTTCCTGCAACGTGGGTTTTCCAAAGTGATGATAGACTCTCTTTGTCCAAATAGGCCTATAGTGCTGTGTTCATGAAACACATATATCTCTCAAAAGAATTCCAGTGTGTTAGAAGCAGTACCACCTTGCACATTGTTTCAAAGTGGGAATTGAGTTAATTGTTCAAAGGAGTACTTCATGCTAATCATGGTTTTCAAGGTGGAAAAGGGCTCATATTGTTCCAAATAGTAATATTCATCTTCATTGAAGAAACACATGTATCTCTCCAAAGAAAACCATCTAGGTTAGAAGCTGCAGCATTTAGTGCATTGTTTCCCTATGAGAACTGAGTTAGTTTTTCAAAGAAAACATCTTTCTCCGTTGGTTTTCCATGGCGGTGGCAGGCTCTCCTTCTTCCAGATGGTCCTATGCAGCTGAGTTGATGAAACACATATATCTGTCAAAAGAAACCTATGTGTGTTAGGGCCCCTGGCATCTAGCACACTGCTTTCTGTGACATTTGAGTTAGGTTTTAAAAGGAATACTTCCTGTAAATCATGATTTCCAAGGTGGAGAAAGGCTCATTTTGTTCCAAATAGGCCCATTCGTCTAAGTTGAAGAAACATATGTATCTCTCGAAAGAAAACCAACTGTGTTGGAAGCAAGAGCATCTAGCACACTGTTTCCCTGTAAAAATTGAGTTACTTTTTAAAATGAATACTTCATACAAAGTAGACGTTTCAACGTGGAGATAGCCTCTCTTTGCTCCAAGTAGGCCTATTCAACTGAATTGCAGAAACAGACTTGTCTCTCCAAAAAAAAGAACCAAATCTGTTTGAAGCTGCAGCATCTAGCTCATTGTTTCCCTGTGAGACTCAGTTCGTCTATGAAAGGAATACTTCCAGGAAATCAGAATTTTTCTATGTTCACAAAAGCTCCTTTTTTTCCAAACAGGCCTATTCATCTATTGTTAAGAAACACATATTTCTCTCGAAAGAAAGACATTGGTCTTAGAAGCAGTAGCAACTAGTACATTGCTTACTGGTAAGATGACTTAGGTTTTCAAAGAAATAGTTCCTCCAACTTAAGTGTTTCTAGGTGGAGATCAGCTCCTTTTGCACCAAATAGGCCTATTCAGCAGAGTGAAGAAACACATGTATCTCACCAAAGAAAACCGTCTTGTTATAAGCTGCAGCCTCTAGCACATTGTTTCCTTGTGAGAAGGGAGTTAGTTGCTGAAAGGAATACTTCCTGCAATTTGGGTTTTTCAAGTTGGAGATAGGTTCTTTTCTTTCCAAATAGGCCTGTAGAGCTGAGCTGAAAAAACACATGTAGATCTTCAATGAAATCCATTAGTGTTAGAAGCATTAGCATCTAGTACATTGATTTTCTGTGAAAACTGAATTAGTGTTTACGGACTACTTCCTGCAACTTAGATGTTTCAAGGTGGATATAGGCTCTGTTTGCTCCAAATTGGCCTGTTCGGGTGAGATGAATGACACATGCATCTATCCAAAGAAAACCATCCATTTAAGAAGCTGCAGCGTCTAGTGCATTGTTTCCCTAAAAGAATTGAGTTATTTTTTGAAAAGAATACTTCGTGCTTGTCATTGTTTTCAGGGACAAGGAGTCTCACTTTGTACCAAATAGGCATATTCAGCTACGCTGAAGAAACACATATATCTCTCAAATGGAAACTGTAGGAGTTAGAAGCAGGGGCATTTAGGACATGGTTTCCCTTGAGAATTGAGCTAATTTTTGAAATGAAAACCATCTGAAAATGAAAATTGTCTCCATGGAGAAAGTCTCGTTTTGTTCCAAATTGGCTGATTCAGCTAACTTGAAAAAACACACGTATCTCTCCAAAGAACACCATCTGTGTTAGAAGCAGGAGCATCAAGTACATTGTTTCTCTGTAACAATTGAGTTAGTTTTTGAAAGAATACTTCCTTCAAGTCAGAAACTTCAAGGTGGAGAAAGGTTCATGTGGTTCCAAATAGGCCTATTCAGCTAATTTGAAGAAAGGATTGTATCTTTCGAAAGAACAGCATGTTTGTTAGAAGCTGGAGCATCTGGCACATTGTTTCTCTGTAAGAATAGAGTTAGGTTTTGGAAAGAATACTTCCTGCTTATCATAGTTTTTAAGGTCGAGAAAGGCTCATTTTTTTCCAAATAGGCCTGTTCCGATAACATGAAGAAACACATGTACATCTCGCAAGAACAGTATCTCTCTTAGAAGCTGGAGCAACTAGCACATTCTTTCCCTGTGTGAGTTGACTTAGTTTTTTAAAGGAATCGTACTTGCAACTTAGGTGTTTCAACGTGGAGACAGGCTCTGTGTGTTGCAAATGGGTATATTCAGCTGAGCTGCAGAAGAAACACATGTATCTCTCCAAGAAAACAATCTATGTTAGAAGCTACAGAATCTAGAACATTGTTTCCTGTGAGAATTGTTTTCGTTCTTCAAATGAATACTACCTGCTATGTGCTTTTCCAAGGTGAAAATAAGCTCTCTTTGTTCCAAAGGCCTATAGAGCAGAGTTTAAGAAACACACATAGCTCTCAAAAGAAACCCATCTATATAAGGAGCGGTATAAACTACCACATTATTTCCCTGTCACAATTGAGTTAGTTTTAAAAGGAATATTTCCTGCAAATATTAGCCTTCAAGATGGAGAAAGACTCATTTGGTTCCAAATAGGCCTATTCAGCTAAGGTGAAGAAACACATGTATCTCAAGAAAGAAAATCATCTGCATCAGAAGCAGGAGCCTCCAGCACATGGTTTCCCTGTTAAAATGCACAGAGTTTTTCACAGCCAAACTGCCTGTGACTTGGGTTTTGCAAGGTGGAGACAGGCTGCCTTTGTTCCAATTAGGACTATTCGGCTGAGTTGAAGAACAGCCATCTCTCCAAAGAAAGCCATCTATGATAGAAGCTGCAGCATGTAGCACGTTGTTTTCCTGTAAGAATTAAGTTAATTTTTGGAAAGAATACTTCCTGCTTATCATAGTTTTTATGTTCGAGACAGGCTTCTTTTGTTCCAAATAGGCCTATTCAGAGAACATGAAGAAACACATGTACATCTCGAAGGAAAACCACTGTGTTAGAAGTAGGAGCATCTAGCACATTGCTTGCCTGTCTGAATTAAGTTAGGTTTGGAAAGGAATACTTCCTGCAAATCACAAATTTGAAGGTTCAGAAAGGCTCACTGATGCAAATTGGCTTAGTCAGCTAACAAGAAGAAACAAGTGTATCTCTCAAAAGAAAACAAACCCTCTGTGTTAAAAGGAGGACCATCCAGCACATTCTTTCCCAGTAAAACCCGAGTTAGTTTTTGAAAGGATACTTCCTTCAAATCAGAAACTTCAAGGTGGGAAAATCTCATTTTTTTTCCAAATAGGCCATTTAGCTAAGTTGAAATAACAACTGTATCTCTTGAAAAAACACCCTTTGTTGTAGAAGCAGGAACATCAAGCACATTGTTTTCCTGTGAGAACTGAGTTAGTTTGTGGAAGGAATCCTTCCTGCAACTTAGGTGTTTCAAGGTGGAGATAGCCTCTGTTTGCTCCAAACAGTTAGAATCAGCAGAGTTGAAGAAACTCATGTATCTCTTCAAAGAAAACCGTGTATGTTAGAAGCTGCAGAATCTAGCGCATTATTTCATTGTGAGAATGGAGTTAGTTTTAGAATGAGATACTTCCTTGAAGGTGGGTTTTTCAAGGTGGAGTAGGCCCTCCTTATTCCAAATAGTCCTGTTCTGAGTTGTTGAAACACATGTATCTCTTGAAAGAAACTAATGTGTGTTAGAAGTACCATCTAGAACTTGCTTTCTGTGTGAGAACTGAGTAAGTTTTGAAAGGAATACTTCATGCAAATTATAGTTTTCATGATTTAGAAAATCTCATTTTATTCCAAATAGGCCTAGTCACCTTAGATGAAGAAACACATTTATCTCAAGAAAGAAAATCCTGTGTGTTAGAAGCAGGAGCCTCTTGCACATTGTTTCCCTATTAAAATTGAGTTAGTTTTGAACAGGAATACTTCCTCCAACTTAGGTGTTTCAAGGTGCAGATAGGCCATCTTTATTCCAAATAGGCAGATTCACCTGAGATGAAGAAACACATGTAACTCTCCAAGGAAAACCATCTCTATTAGAAGTTGCAGCATATAGCACATTGTTTCCTTGTGAGAATTTAGTTAGTTTTTGGAAGGAATCCTTCCTACAACTTATGATTTTAAAGCTGGAGTTAGGGTCTGTTTCTTCCCAATTGGTATATTCATCTGACTTGATGAAACCCATGTATCTCTCCAAAGAAACCACCAATGTTAAGAGCTGCAGCATCTAGCACATTGTTTTGCAGTGAGAATGGAGTTTGGTATTGAAAGGAAGACTTCCTGCAACGTGGGTTTTCCAAAGTGATGATAGACTCTCTTTGTCCAAATAGGCCTATAGTGCTGTGTTCATGAAACACATATATCTCTCAAAAGAATTCCAGTGTGTTAGAAGCAGTACCACCTTGCACATTGTTTCAAAGTGGGAATTGAGTTAATTGTTCAAAGGAGTACTTCATGCTAATCATGGTTTTCAAGGTGGAAAAGGGCTCATATTGTTCCAAATAGTAATATTCATCTTCATTGAAGAAACACATGTATCTCTCCAAAGAAAACCATCTAGGTTAGAAGCTGCAGCATTTAGTGCATTGTTTCCCTATGAGAACTGAGTTAGTTTTTCAAAGAAAACATCTTTCTCCGTTGGTTTTCCATGGCGGTGGCAGGCTCTCCTTCTTCCAGATGGTCCTATGCAGCTGAGTTGATGAAACACATATATCTGTCAAAAGAAACCTATGTGTGTTAGGGCCCCTGGCATCTAGCACACTGCTTTCTGTGACATTTGAGTTAGGTTTTAAAAGGAATACTTCCTGTAAATCATGATTTCCAAGGTGGAGAAAGGCTCATTTTGTTCCAAATAGGCCCATTCGTCTAAGTTGAAGAAACATATGTATCTCTCGAAAGAAAACCAACTGTGTTGGAAGCAAGAGCATCTAGCACACTGTTTCCCTGTAAAAATTGAGTTACTTTTTAAAATGAATACTTCATACAAAGTAGACGTTTCAACGTGGAGATAGCCTCTCTTTGCTCCAAGTAGGCCTATTCAACTGAATTGCAGAAACAGACTTGTCTCTCCAAAAAAAAGAACCAAATCTGTTTGAAGCTGCAGCATCTAGCTCATTGTTTCCCTGTGAGACTCAGTTCGTCTATGAAAGGAATACTTCCAGGAAATCAGAATTTTTCTATGTTCACAAAAGCTCCTTTTTTTCCAAACAGGCCTATTCATCTATTGTTAAGAAACACATATTTCTCTCGAAAGAAAGACATTGGTCTTAGAAGCAGTAGCAACTAGTACATTGCTTACTGGTAAGATGACTTAGGTTTTCAAAGAAATAGTTCCTCCAACTTAAGTGTTTCTAGGTGGAGATCAGCTCCTTTTGCACCAAATAGGCCTATTCAGCAGAGTGAAGAAACACATGTATCTCACCAAAGAAAACCGTCTTGTTATAAGCTGCAGCCTCTAGCACATTGTTTCCTTGTGAGAAGGGAGTTAGTTGCTGAAAGGAATACTTCCTGCAATTTGGGTTTTTCAAGTTGGAGATAGGTTCTTTTCTTTCCAAATAGGCCTGTAGAGCTGAGCTGAAAAAACACATGTAGATCTTCAATGAAATCCATTAGTGTTAGAAGCATTAGCATCTAGTACATTGATTTTCTGTGAAAACTGAATTAGTGTTTACGGACTACTTCCTGCAACTTAGATGTTTCAAGGTGGATATAGGCTCTGTTTGCTCCAAATTGGCCTGTTCGGGTGAGATGAATGACACATGCATCTATCCAAAGAAAACCATCCATTTAAGAAGCTGCAGCGTCTAGTGCATTGTTTCCCTAAAAGAATTGAGTTATTTTTTGAAAAGAATACTTCGTGCTTGTCATTGTTTTCAGGGACAAGGAGTCTCACTTTGTACCAAATAGGCATATTCAGCTACGCTGAAGAAACACATATATCTCTCAAATGGAAACTGTAGGAGTTAGAAGCAGGGGCATTTAGGACATGGTTTCCCTTGAGAATTGAGCTAATTTTTGAAATGAAAACCATCTGAAAATGAAAATTGTCTCCATGGAGAAAGTCTCGTTTTGTTCCAAATTGGCTGATTCAGCTAACTTGAAAAAACACACGTATCTCTCCAAAGAACACCATCTGTGTTAGAAGCAGGAGCATCAAGTACATTGTTTCTCTGTAACAATTGAGTTAGTTTTTGAAAGAATACTTCCTTCAAGTCAGAAACTTCAAGGTGGAGAAAGGTTCATGTGGTTCCAAATAGGCCTATTCAGCTAATTTGAAGAAAGGATTGTATCTTTCGAAAGAACAGCATGTTTGTTAGAAGCTGGAGCATCTGGCACATTGTTTCTCTGTAAGAATAGAGTTAGGTTTTGGAAAGAATACTTCCTGCTTATCATAGTTTTTAAGGTCGAGAAAGGCTCATTTTTTTCCAAATAGGCCTGTTCCGATAACATGAAGAAACACATGTACATCTCGCAAGAACAGTATCTCTCTTAGAAGCTGGAGCAACTAGCACATTCTTTCCCTGTGTGAGTTGACTTAGTTTTTTAAAGGAATCGTACTTGCAACTTAGGTGTTTCAACGTGGAGACAGGCTCTGTGTGTTGCAAATGGGTATATTCAGCTGAGCTGCAGAAGAAACACATGTATCTCTCCAAGAAAACAATCTATGTTAGAAGCTACAGAATCTAGAACATTGTTTCCTGTGAGAATTGTTTTCGTTCTTCAAATGAATACTACCTGCTATGTGCTTTTCCAAGGTGAAAATAAGCTCTCTTTGTTCCAAAGGCCTATAGAGCAGAGTTTAAGAAACACACATAGCTCTCAAAAGAAACCCATCTATATAAGGAGCGGTATAAACTACCACATTATTTCCCTGTCACAATTGAGTTAGTTTTAAAAGGAATATTTCCTGCAAATATTAGCCTTCAAGATGGAGAAAGACTCATTTGGTTCCAAATAGGCCTATTCAGCTAAGGTGAAGAAACACATGTATCTCAAGAAAGAAAATCATCTGCATCAGAAGCAGGAGCCTCCAGCACATGGTTTCCCTGTTAAAATGCACAGAGTTTTTCACAGCCAAACTGCCTGTGACTTGGGTTTTGCAAGGTGGAGACAGGCTGCCTTTGTTCCAATTAGGACTATTCGGCTGAGTTGAAGAACAGCCATCTCTCCAAAGAAAGCCATCTATGATAGAAGCTGCAGCATGTAGCACGTTGTTTTCCTGTAAGAATTAAGTTAATTTTTGGAAAGAATACTTCCTGCTTATCATAGTTTTTATGTTCGAGACAGGCTTCTTTTGTTCCAAATAGGCCTATTCAGAGAACATGAAGAAACACATGTACATCTCGAAGGAAAACCACTGTGTTAGAAGTAGGAGCATCTAGCACATTGCTTGCCTGTCTGAATTAAGTTAGGTTTGGAAAGGAATACTTCCTGCAAATCACAAATTTGAAGGTTCAGAAAGGCTCACTGATGCAAATTGGCTTAGTCAGCTAACAAGAAGAAACAAGTGTATCTCTCAAAAGAAAACAAACCCTCTGTGTTAAAAGGAGGACCATCCAGCACATTCTTTCCCAGTAAAACCCGAGTTAGTTTTTGAAAGGATACTTCCTTCAAATCAGAAACTTCAAGGTGGGAAAATCTCATTTTTTTTCCAAATAGGCCATTTAGCTAAGTTGAAATAACAACTGTATCTCTTGAAAAAACACCCTTTGTTGTAGAAGCAGGAACATCAAGCACATTGTTTTCCTGTGAGAACTGAGTTAGTTTGTGGAAGGAATCCTTCCTGCAACTTAGGTGTTTCAAGGTGGAGATAGCCTCTGTTTGCTCCAAACAGTTAGAATCAGCAGAGTTGAAGAAACTCATGTATCTCTTCAAAGAAAACCGTGTATGTTAGAAGCTGCAGAATCTAGCGCATTATTTCATTGTGAGAATGGAGTTAGTTTTAGAATGAGATACTTCCTTGAAGGTGGGTTTTTCAAGGTGGAGTAGGCCCTCCTTATTCCAAATAGTCCTGTTCTGAGTTGTTGAAACACATGTATCTCTTGAAAGAAACTAATGTGTGTTAGAAGTACCATCTAGAACTTGCTTTCTGTGTGAGAACTGAGTAAGTTTTGAAAGGAATACTTCATGCAAATTATAGTTTTCATGATTTAGAAAATCTCATTTTATTCCAAATAGGCCTAGTCACCTTAGATGAAGAAACACATTTATCTCAAGAAAGAAAATCCTGTGTGTTAGAAGCAGGAGCCTCTTGCACATTGTTTCCCTATTAAAATTGAGTTAGTTTTGAACAGGAATACTTCCTCCAACTTAGGTGTTTCAAGGTGCAGATAGGCCATCTTTATTCCAAATAGGCAGATTCACCTGAGATGAAGAAACACATGTAACTCTCCAAGGAAAACCATCTCTATTAGAAGTTGCAGCATATAGCACATTGTTTCCTTGTGAGAATTTAGTTACTTTTTGGAAGGAATCCTTCCTACAACTTATGATTTTAAAGCTGGAGTTAGGGTCTGTTTCTTCCCAATTGGTATATTCATCTGACTTGATGAAACCCATGTATCTCTCCAAAGAAACCACCAATGTTAAGAGCTGCAGCATCTAGCACATTGTTTTGCAGTGAGAATGGAGTTTGGTATTGAAAGGAAGACTTCCTGCAACGTGGGTTTTCCAAAGTGATGATAGACTCTCTTTGTCCAAATAGGCCTATAGTGCTGTGTTCATGAAACACATATATCTCTCAAAAGAATTCCAGTGTGTTAGAAGCAGTACCACCTTGCACATTGTTTCAAAGTGGGAATTGAGTTAATTGTTCAAAGGAGTACTTCATGCTAATCATGGTTTTCAAGGTGGAAAAGGGCTCATATTGTTCCAAATAGTAATATTCATCTTCATTGAAGAAACACATGTATCTCTCCAAAGAAAACCATCTAGGTTAGAAGCTGCAGCATTTAGTGCATTGTTTCCCTATGAGAACTGAGTTAGTTTTTCAAAGAAAACATCTTTCTCCGTTGGTTTTCCATGGCGGTGGCAGGCTCTCCTTCTTCCAGATGGTCCTATGCAGCTGAGTTGATGAAACACATATATCTGTCAAAAGAAACCTATGTGTGTTAGGGCCCCTGGCATCTAGCACACTGCTTTCTGTGACATTTGAGTTAGGTTTTAAAAGGAATACTTCCTGTAAATCATGATTTCCAAGGTGGAGAAAGGCTCATTTTGTTCCAAATAGGCCCATTCGTCTAAGTTGAAGAAACATATGTATCTCTCGAAAGAAAACCAACTGTGTTGGAAGCAAGAGCATCTAGCACACTGTTTCCCTGTAAAAATTGAGTTACTTTTTAAAATGAATACTTCATACAAAGTAGACGTTTCAACGTGGAGATAGCCTCTCTTTGCTCCAAGTAGGCCTATTCAACTGAATTGCAGAAACAGACTTGTCTCTCCAAAAAAAAGAACCAAATCTGTTTGAAGCTGCAGCATCTAGCTCATTGTTTCCCTGTGAGACTCAGTTCGTCTATGAAAGGAATACTTCCAGGAAATCAGAATTTTTCTATGTTCACAAAAGCTCCTTTTTTTCCAAACAGGCCTATTCATCTATTGTTAAGAAACACATATTTCTCTCGAAAGAAAGACATTGGTCTTAGAAGCAGTAGCAACTAGTACATTGCTTACTGGTAAGATGACTTAGGTTTTCAAAGAAATAGTTCCTCCAACTTAAGTGTTTCTAGGTGGAGATCAGCTCCTTTTGCACCAAATAGGCCTATTCAGCAGAGTGAAGAAACACATGTATCTCACCAAAGAAAACCGTCTTGTTATAAGCTGCAGCCTCTAGCACATTGTTTCCTTGTGAGAAGGGAGTTAGTTGCTGAAAGGAATACTTCCTGCAATTTGGGTTTTTCAAGTTGGAGATAGGTTCTTTTCTTTCCAAATAGGCCTGTAGAGCTGAGCTGAAAAAACACATGTAGATCTTCAATGAAATCCATTAGTGTTAGAAGCATTAGCATCTAGTACATTGATTTTCTGTGAAAACTGAATTAGTGTTTACGGACTACTTCCTGCAACTTAGATGTTTCAAGGTGGATATAGGCTCTGTTTGCTCCAAATTGGCCTGTTCGGGTGAGATGAATGACACATGCATCTATCCAAAGAAAACCATCCATTTAAGAAGCTGCAGCGTCTAGTGCATTGTTTCCCTAAAAGAATTGAGTTATTTTTTGAAAAGAATACTTCGTGCTTGTCATTGTTTTCAGGGACAAGGAGTCTCACTTTGTACCAAATAGGCATATTCAGCTACGCTGAAGAAACACATATATCTCTCAAATGGAAACTGTAGGAGTTAGAAGCAGGGGCATTTAGGACATGGTTTCCCTTGAGAATTGAGCTAATTTTTGAAATGAAAACCATCTGAAAATGAGAATTGTCTCCATGGAGAAAGTCTCGTTTTGTTCCAAATTGGCTGATTCAGCTAACTTGAAAAAACACACGTATCTCTCCAAAGAACACCATCTGTGTTAGAAGCAGGAGCATCAAGTACATTGTTTCTCTGTAACAATTGAGTTAGTTTTTGAAAGAATACTTCCTTCAAGTCAGAAACTTCAAGGTGGAGAAAGGTTCATGTGGTTCCAAATAGGCCTATTCAGCTAATTTGAAGAAAGGATTGTATCTTTCGAAAGAACAGCATGTTTGTTAGAAGCTGGAGCATCTGGCACATTGTTTCTCTGTAAGAATAGAGTTAGGTTTTGGAAAGAATACTTCCTGCTTATCATAGTTTTTAAGGTCGAGAAAGGCTCATTTTTTTCCAAATAGGCCTGTTCCGATAACATGAAGAAACACATGTACATCTCGCAAGAACAGTATCTCTCTTAGAAGCTGGAGCAACTAGCACATTCTTTCCCTGTGTGAGTTGACTTAGTTTTTTAAAGGAATCGTACTTGCAACTTAGGTGTTTCAACGTGGAGACAGGCTCTGTGTGTTGCAAATGGGTATATTCAGCTGAGCTGCAGAAGAAACACATGTATCTCTCCAAGAAAACAATCTATGTTAGAAGCTACAGAATCTAGAACATTGTTTCCTGTGAGAATTGTTTTCGTTCTTCAAATGAATACTACCTGCTATGTGCTTTTCCAAGGTGAAAATAAGCTCTCTTTGTTCCAAAGGCCTATAGAGCAGAGTTTAAGAAACACACATAGCTCTCAAAAGAAACCCATCTATATAAGGAGCGGTATAAACTACCACATTATTTCCCTGTCACAATTGAGTTAGTTTTAAAAGGAATATTTCCTGCAAATATTAGCCTTCAAGATGGAGAAAGACTCATTTGGTTCCAAATAGGCCTATTCAGCTAAGGTGAAGAAACACATGTATCTCAAGAAAGAAAATCATCTGCATCAGAAGCAGGAGCCTCCAGCACATGGTTTCCCTGTTAAAATGCATAGAGTTTTTCACAGCCAAACTGCCTGTGACTTGGGTTTTGCAAGGTGGAGACAGGCTGCCTTTGTTCCAATTAGGACTATTCGGCTGAGTTGAAGAACAGCCATCTCTCCAAAGAAAGCCATCTATGATAGAAGCTGCAGCATGTAGCACGTTGTTTTCCTGTAAGAATTAAGTTAATTTTTGGAAAGAATACTTCCTGCTTATCATAGTTTTTATGTTCGAGACAGGCTTCTTTTGTTCCAAATAGGCCTATTCAGAGAACATGAAGAAACACATGTACATCTCGAAGGAAAACCACTGTGTTAGAAGTAGGAGCATCTAGCACATTGCTTGCCTGTCTGAATTAAGTTAGGTTTGGAAAGGAATACTTCCTGCAAATCACAAATTTGAAGGTTCAGAAAGGCTCACTGATGCAAATTGGCTTAGTCAGCTAACAAGAAGAAACAAGTGTATCTCTCAAAAGAAAACAAACCCTCTGTGTTAAAAGGAGGACCATCCAGCACATTCTTTCCCAGTAAAACCCGAGTTAGTTTTTGAAAGGATACTTCCTTCAAATCAGAAACTTCAAGGTGGGAAAATCTCATTTTTTTTCCAAATAGGCCATTTAGCTAAGTTGAAATAACAACTGTATCTCTTGAAAAAACACCCTTTGTTGTAGAAGCAGGAACATCAAGCACATTGTTTTCCTGTGAGAACTGAGTTAGTTTGTGGAAGGAATCCTTCCTGCAACTTAGGTGTTTCAAGGTGGAGATAGCCTCTGTTTGCTCCAAACAGTTAGAATCAGCAGAGTTGAAGAAACTCATGTATCTCTTCAAAGAAAACCGTGTATGTTAGAAGCTGCAGAATCTAGCGCATTATTTCATTGTGAGAATGGAGTTAGTTTTAGAATGAGATACTTCCTTGAAGGTGGGTTTTTCAAGGTGGAGTAGGCCCTCCTTATTCCAAATAGTCCTGTTCTGAGTTGTTGAAACACATGTATCTCTTGAAAGAAACTAATGTGTGTTAGAAGTACCATCTAGAACTTGCTTTCTGTGTGAGAACTGAGTAAGTTTTGAAAGGAATACTTCATGCAAATTATAGTTTTCATGATTTAGAAAATCTCATTTTATTCCAAATAGGCCTAGTCACCTTAGATGAAGAAACACATTTATCTCAAGAAAGAAAATCCTGTGTGTTAGAAGCAGGAGCCTCTTGCACATTGTTTCCCTATTAAAATTGAGTTAGTTTTGAACAGGAATACTTCCTCCAACTTAGGTGTTTCAAGGTGCAGATAGGCCATCTTTATTCCAAATAGGCAGATTCACCTGAGATGAAGAAACACATGTAACTCTCCAAGGAAAACCATCTCTATTAGAAGTTGCAGCATATAGCACATTGTTTCCTTGTGAGAATTTAGTTACTTTTTGGAAGGAATCCTTCCTACAACTTATGATTTTAAAGCTGGAGTTAGGGTCTGTTTCTTCCCAATTGGTATATTCATCTGACTTGATGAAACCCATGTATCTCTCCAAAGAAACCACCAATGTTAAGAGCTGCAGCATCTAGCACATTGTTTTGCAGTGAGAATGGAGTTTGGTATTGAAAGGAAGACTTCCTGCAACGTGGGTTTTCCAAAGTGATGATAGACTCTCTTTGTCCAAATAGGCCTATAGTGCTGTGTTCATGAAACACATATATCTCTCAAAAGAATTCCAGTGTGTTAGAAGCAGTACCACCTTGCACATTGTTTCAAAGTGGGAATTGAGTTAATTGTTCAAAGGAGTACTTCATGCTAATCATGGTTTTCAAGGTGGAAAAGGGCTCATATTGTTCCAAATAGTAATATTCATCTTCATTGAAGAAACACATGTATCTCTCCAAAGAAAACCATCTAGGTTAGAAGCTGCAGCATTTAGTGCATTGTTTCCCTATGAGAACTGAGTTAGTTTTTCAAAGAAAACATCTTTCTCCGTTGGTTTTCCATGGCGGTGGCAGGCTCTCCTTCTTCCAGATGGTCCTATGCAGCTGAGTTGATGAAACACATATATCTGTCAAAAGAAACCTATGTGTGTTAGGGCCCCTGGCATCTAGCACACTGCTTTCTGTGACATTTGAGTTAGGTTTTAAAAGGAATACTTCCTGTAAATCATGATTTCCAAGGTGGAGAAAGGCTCATTTTGTTCCAAATAGGCCCATTCGTCTAAGTTGAAGAAACATATGTATCTCTCGAAAGAAAACCAACTGTGTTGGAAGCAAGAGCATCTAGCACACTGTTTCCCTGTAAAAATTGAGTTACTTTTTAAAATGAATACTTCATACAAAGTAGACGTTTCAACGTGGAGATAGCCTCTCTTTGCTCCAAGTAGGCCTATTCAACTGAATTGCAGAAACAGACTTGTCTCTCCAAAAAAAAGAACCAAATCTGTTTGAAGCTGCAGCATCTAGCTCATTGTTTCCCTGTGAGACTCAGTTCGTCTATGAAAGGAATACTTCCAGGAAATCAGAATTTTTCTATGTTCACAAAAGCTCCTTTTTTTCCAAACAGGCCTATTCATCTATTGTTAAGAAACACATATTTCTCTCGAAAGAAAGACATTGGTCTTAGAAGCAGTAGCAACTAGTACATTGCTTACTGGTAAGATGACTTAGGTTTTCAAAGAAATAGTTCCTCCAACTTAAGTGTTTCTAGGTGGAGATCAGCTCCTTTTGCACCAAATAGGCCTATTCAGCAGAGTGAAGAAACACATGTATCTCACCAAAGAAAACCGTCTTGTTATAAGCTGCAGCCTCTAGCACATTGTTTCCTTGTGAGAAGGGAGTTAGTTGCTGAAAGGAATACTTCCTGCAATTTGGGTTTTTCAAGTTGGAGATAGGTTCTTTTCTTTCCAAATAGGCCTGTAGAGCTGAGCTGAAAAAACACATGTAGATCTTCAATGAAATCCATTAGTGTTAGAAGCATTAGCATCTAGTACATTGATTTTCTGTGAAAACTGAATTAGTGTTTACGGACTACTTCCTGCAACTTAGATGTTTCAAGGTGGATATAGGCTCTGTTTGCTCCAAATTGGCCTGTTCGGGTGAGATGAATGACACATGCATCTATCCAAAGAAAACCATCCATTTAAGAAGCTGCAGCGTCTAGTGCATTGTTTCCCTAAAAGAATTGAGTTATTTTTTGAAAAGAATACTTCGTGCTTGTCATTGTTTTCAGGGACAAGGAGTCTCACTTTGTACCAAATAGGCATATTCAGCTACGCTGAAGAAACACATATATCTCTCAAATGGAAACTGTAGGAGTTAGAAGCAGGGGCATTTAGGACATGGTTTCCCTTGAGAATTGAGCTAATTTTTGAAATGAAAACCATCTGAAAATGAAAATTGTCTCCATGGAGAAAGTCTCGTTTTGTTCCAAATTGGCTGATTCAGCTAACTTGAAAAAACACACGTATCTCTCCAAAGAACACCATCTGTGTTAGAAGCAGGAGCATCAAGTACATTGTTTCTCTGTAACAATTGAGTTAGTTTTTGAAAGAATACTTCCTTCAAGTCAGAAACTTCAAGGTGGAGAAAGGTTCATGTGGTTCCAAATAGGCCTATTCAGCTAATTTGAAGAAAGGATTGTATCTTTCGAAAGAACAGCATGTTTGTTAGAAGCTGGAGCATCTGGCACATTGTTTCTCTGTAAGAATAGAGTTAGGTTTTGGAAAGAATACTTCCTGCTTATCATAGTTTTTAAGGTCGAGAAAGGCTCATTTTTTTCCAAATAGGCCTGTTCCGATAACATGAAGAAACACATGTACATCTCGCAAGAACAGTATCTCTCTTAGAAGCTGGAGCAACTAGCACATTCTTTCCCTGTGTGAGTTGACTTAGTTTTTTAAAGGAATCGTACTTGCAACTTAGGTGTTTCAACGTGGAGACAGGCTCTGTGTGTTGCAAATGGGTATATTCAGCTGAGCTGCAGAAGAAACACATGTATCTCTCCAAGAAAACAATCTATGTTAGAAGCTACAGAATCTAGAACATTGTTTCCTGTGAGAATTGTTTTCGTTCTTCAAATGAATACTACCTGCTATGTGCTTTTCCAAGGTGAAAATAAGCTCTCTTTGTTCCAAAGGCCTATAGAGCAGAGTTTAAGAAACACACATAGCTCTCAAAAGAAACCCATCTATATAAGGAGCGGTATAAACTACCACATTATTTCCCTGTCACAATTGAGTTAGTTTTAAAAGGAATATTTCCTGCAAATATTAGCCTTCAAGATGGAGAAAGACTCATTTGGTTCCAAATAGGCCTATTCAGCTAAGGTGAAGAAACACATGTATCTCAAGAAAGAAAATCATCTGCATCAGAAGCAGGAGCCTCCAGCACATGGTTTCCCTGTTAAAATGCACAGAGTTTTTCACAGCCAAACTGCCTGTGACTTGGGTTTTGCAAGGTGGAGACAGGCTGCCTTTGTTCCAATTAGGACTATTCGGCTGAGTTGAAGAACAGCCATCTCTCCAAAGAAAGCCATCTATGATAGAAGCTGCAGCATGTAGCACGTTGTTTTCCTGTAAGAATTAAGTTAATTTTTGGAAAGAATACTTCCTGCTTATCATAGTTTTTATGTTCGAGACAGGCTTCTTTTGTTCCAAATAGGCCTATTCAGAGAACATGAAGAAACACATGTACATCTCGAAGGAAAACCACTGTGTTAGAAGTAGGAGCATCTAGCACATTGCTTGCCTGTCTGAATTAAGTTAGGTTTGGAAAGGAATACTTCCTGCAAATCACAAATTTGAAGGTTCAGAAAGGCTCACTGATGCAAATTGGCTTAGTCAGCTAACAAGAAGAAACAAGTGTATCTCTCAAAAGAAAACAAACCCTCTGTGTTAAAAGGAGGACCATCCAGCACATTCTTTCCCAGTAAAACCCGAGTTAGTTTTTGAAAGGATACTTCCTTCAAATCAGAAACTTCAAGGTGGGAAAATCTCATTTTTTTTCCAAATAGGCCATTTAGCTAAGTTGAAATAACAACTGTATCTCTTGAAAAAACACCCTTTGTTGTAGAAGCAGGAACATCAAGCACATTGTTTTCCTGTGAGAACTGAGTTAGTTTGTGGAAGGAATCCTTCCTGCAACTTAGGTGTTTCAAGGTGGAGATAGCCTCTGTTTGCTCCAAACAGTTAGAATCAGCAGAGTTGAAGAAACTCATGTATCTCTTCAAAGAAAACCGTGTATGTTAGAAGCTGCAGAATCTAGCGCATTATTTCATTGTGAGAATGGAGTTAGTTTTAGAATGAGATACTTCCTTGAAGGTGGGTTTTTCAAGGTGGAGTAGGCCCTCCTTATTCCAAATAGTCCTGTTCTGAGTTGTTGAAACACATGTATCTCTTGAAAGAAACTAATGTGTGTTAGAAGTACCATCTAGAACTTGCTTTCTGTGTGAGAACTGAGTAAGTTTTGAAAGGAATACTTCATGCAAATTATAGTTTTCATGATTTAGAAAATCTCATTTTATTCCAAATAGGCCTAGTCACCTTAGATGAAGAAACACATTTATCTCAAGAAAGAAAATCCTGTGTGTTAGAAGCAGGAGCCTCTTGCACATTGTTTCCCTATTAAAATTGAGTTAGTTTTGAACAGGAATACTTCCTCCAACTTAGGTGTTTCAAGGTGCAGATAGGCCATCTTTATTCCAAATAGGCAGATTCACCTGAGATGAAGAAACACATGTAACTCTCCAAGGAAAACCATCTCTATTAGAAGTTGCAGCATATAGCACATTGTTTCCTTGTGAGAATTTAGTTACTTTTTGGAAGGAATCCTTCCTACAACTTATGATTTTAAAGCTGGAGTTAGGGTCTGTTTCTTCCCAATTGGTATATTCATCTGACTTGATGAAACCCATGTATCTCTCCAAAGAAACCACCAATGTTAAGAGCTGCAGCATCTAGCACATTGTTTTGCAGTGAGAATGGAGTTTGGTATTGAAAGGAAGACTTCCTGCAACGTGGGTTTTCCAAAGTGATGATAGACTCTCTTTGTCCAAATAGGCCTATAGTGCTGTGTTCATGAAACACATATATCTCTCAAAAGAATTCCAGTGTGTTAGAAGCAGTACCACCTTGCACATTGTTTCAAAGTGGGAATTGAGTTAATTGTTCAAAGGAGTACTTCATGCTAATCATGGTTTTCAAGGTGGAAAAGGGCTCATATTGTTCCAAATAGTAATATTCATCTTCATTGAAGAAACACATGTATCTCTCCAAAGAAAACCATCTAGGTTAGAAGCTGCAGCATTTAGTGCATTGTTTCCCTATGAGAACTGAGTTAGTTTTTCAAAGAAAACATCTTTCTCCGTTGGTTTTCCATGGCGGTGGCAGGCTCTCCTTCTTCCAGATGGTCCTATGCAGCTGAGTTGATGAAACACATATATCTGTCAAAAGAAACCTATGTGTGTTAGGGCCCCTGGCATCTAGCACACTGCTTTCTGTGACATTTGAGTTAGGTTTTAAAAGGAATACTTCCTGTAAATCATGATTTCCAAGGTGGAGAAAGGCTCATTTTGTTCCAAATAGGCCCATTCGTCTAAGTTGAAGAAACATATGTATCTCTCGAAAGAAAACCAACTGTGTTGGAAGCAAGAGCATCTAGCACACTGTTTCCCTGTAAAAATTGAGTTACTTTTTAAAATGAATACTTCATACAAAGTAGACGTTTCAACGTGGAGATAGCCTCTCTTTGCTCCAAGTAGGCCTATTCAACTGAATTGCAGAAACAGACTTGTCTCTCCAAAAAAAAGAACCAAATCTGTTTGAAGCTGCAGCATCTAGCTCATTGTTTCCCTGTGAGACTCAGTTCGTCTATGAAAGGAATACTTCCAGGAAATCAGAATTTTTCTATGTTCACAAAAGCTCCTTTTTTTCCAAACAGGCCTATTCATCTATTGTTAAGAAACACATATTTCTCTCGAAAGAAAGACATTGGTCTTAGAAGCAGTAGCAACTAGTACATTGCTTACTGGTAAGATGACTTAGGTTTTCAAAGAAATAGTTCCTCCAACTTAAGTGTTTCTAGGTGGAGATCAGCTCCTTTTGCACCAAATAGGCCTATTCAGCAGAGTGAAGAAACACATGTATCTCACCAAAGAAAACCGTCTTGTTATAAGCTGCAGCCTCTAGCACATTGTTTCCTTGTGAGAAGGGAGTTAGTTGCTGAAAGGAATACTTCCTGCAATTTGGGTTTTTCAAGTTGGAGATAGGTTCTTTTCTTTCCAAATAGGCCTGTAGAGCTGAGCTGAAAAAACACATGTAGATCTTCAATGAAATCCATTAGTGTTAGAAGCATTAGCATCTAGTACATTGATTTTCTGTGAAAACTGAATTAGTGTTTACGGACTACTTCCTGCAACTTAGATGTTTCAAGGTGGATATAGGCTCTGTTTGCTCCAAATTGGCCTGTTCGGGTGAGATGAATGACACATGCATCTATCCAAAGAAAACCATCCATTTAAGAAGCTGCAGCGTCTAGTGCATTGTTTCCCTAAAAGAATTGAGTTATTTTTTGAAAAGAATACTTCGTGCTTGTCATTGTTTTCAGGGACAAGGAGTCTCACTTTGTACCAAATAGGCATATTCAGCTACGCTGAAGAAACACATATATCTCTCAAATGGAAACTGTAGGAGTTAGAAGCAGGGGCATTTAGGACATGGTTTCCCTTGAGAATTGAGCTAATTTTTGAAATGAAAACCATCTGAAAATGAGAATTGTCTCCATGGAGAAAGTCTCGTTTTGTTCCAAATTGGCTGATTCAGCTAACTTGAAAAAACACACGTATCTCTCCAAAGAACACCATCTGTGTTAGAAGCAGGAGCATCAAGTACATTGTTTCTCTGTAACAATTGAGTTAGTTTTTGAAAGAATACTTCCTTCAAGTCAGAAACTTCAAGGTGGAGAAAGGTTCATGTGGTTCCAAATAGGCCTATTCAGCTAATTTGAAGAAAGGATTGTATCTTTCGAAAGAACAGCATGTTTGTTAGAAGCTGGAGCATCTGGCACATTGTTTCTCTGTAAGAATTGAGTTAGATTTTGGAAAGAATACTTCCTGCTTATCATAGTTTTTAAGGTCGAGAAAGGCTCATTTTTTTCCAAATAGGCCTGTTCCGATAACATGAAGAAACACATGTACATCTCGCAAGAACAGTATCTCTCTTAGAAGCTGGAGCAACTAGCACATTCTTTCCCTGTGTGAGTTGACTTAGTTTTTTAAAGGAATCCTACTTGCAACTTAGGTGTTTCAACGTGGAGACAGGCTCTGTGTGTTGCAAATGGGTATATTCAGCTGAGCTGCAGAAGAAACACATGTATCTCTCCAAGAAAACAATCTATGTTAGAAGCTACAGAATCTAGAGCATTGTTTCCTCTGAGAATTGTTTTCGTTCTTCAAATGAATACTACCTGCTACGTGCTTTTCCAAGGTGAAAATAAGCTCTCTTTGTTCCAAAGGCCTATAGAGCAGAGTTTAAGAAACACACATAGCTCTCAAAAGAAACCCATCTATATAAGGAGCGGTATAAACTACCACATTATTTCCCTGTCACAATTGAGTTAGTTTTAAAAGGAATATTTCCTGCAAATATTAGCCTTCAAGATGGAGAAAGACTCATTTGGTTCCAAATAGGCCTATTCAGCTAAGGTGAAGAAACACATGTATCTCAAGAAAGAAAATCATCTGCATCAGAAGCAGGAGCCTCCAGCACATGGTTTCCCTGTTAAAATGCACAGAGTTTTTCACAGCCAAACTGCCTGTGACTTGGGTTTTGCAAGGTGGAGACAGGCTGCCTTTGTTCCAATTAGGACTATTCGGCTGAGTTGAAGAACAGCCATCTCTCCAAAGAAAGCCATCTATGATAGAAGCTGCAGCATGTAGCACGTTGTTTTCCTGTAAGAATTAAGTTAATTTTTGGAAAGAATACTTCCTGCTTATCATAGTTTTTATGTTCGAGACAGGCTTCTTTTGTTCCAAATAGGCCTATTCAGAGAACATGAAGAAACACATGTACATCTCGAAGGAAAACCACTGTGTTAGAAGTAGGAGCATCTAGCACATTGCTTGCCTGTCTGAATTAAGTTAGGTTTGGAAAGGAATACTTCCTGCAAATCACAAATTTGAAGGTTCAGAAAGGCTCACTGATGCAAATTGGCTTAGTCAGCTAACAAGAAGAAACAAGTGTATCTCTCAAAAGAAAACAAACCCTCTGTGTTAAAAGGAGGACCATCCAGCACATTCTTTCCCAGTAAAACCCGAGTTAGTTTTTGAAAGGATACTTCCTTCAAATCAGAAACTTCAAGGTGGAAAAGTCTCATTTTTTTTCCAAATAGGCCTATTTAGCTAAGTTGAAGAAGCAAGTGTATCTCTTGAAAAAACACCCTTTGTTGTAGAAGCAGGAACATCAAGCACATTGTTTTCCTGTGAGAACTGAGTTAGTTTGTGGAAGGAATCCTTCCTGCAACTTAGGTGTTTCAAGGTGGAGATAGCCTCTGTTTGCTCCAAACAGTTAGAATCAGCAGAGTTGAAGAAACTCATGTATCTCTTCAAAGAAAACCGTGTATGTTAGAAGCTGCAGAATCTAACGCATTATTTCATTGTGAGAATGGAGTTAGTTTTAGAATGAGATACTTCCTTGAAGGTGGGTTTTTCAAGGTGGAGTAGGCCCTCCTTATTCCAAATAGTCCTGTTCTGAGTTGATGAAACACATGTATCTCTTGAAAGAAACTAATGTGTGTTAGAAGTACCATCTACAGCTTGGTTTCTGTGTGAGAACTGAGTAAGTTTTGAAAGGAATACTTCATGCAAATTATAGTTTTCATGATTTAGAAAATCTCATTTTATTCCAAATAGGCCTATTCACCTTAGGTGAAGAAACACATTTATCTCACGAAAGAAAATCCTGTGTGTTAGAAGCAGGAGCCTCTTGCACATTGTTTCCCTATTAAAATTGAGTTAGTTTTGAACAGGAATACTTCCTCCAACTTAGGTGTTTCAAGGTGCAGATAGGCCATCTTTATTCCAAATAGGCAGATTCACCTGAGATGAAGAAACACATGTAACTCTCCAAAGAAAACCATCTCTATTAGAAGTTGCAGCATATACCACATTGTTTCCTTGTGAGAATTTAGTTAGTTTTTGGAAGGAATCCTTCCTGCAACTTATGTTTTTAAAGCTGGAGTTAGGGTCTGTTTCTTCCCAATTGGTATATTCATCTGACTTGATGAAACCCATGTATCTCTCCAAAGAAACCACCAATGTTAAGAGCTGCAGCATCTAGCACATTGTTTTGCAGTGAGAATGGAGTTTGATATTGAAAGGAAGACTTCCTGCAACGTGGGTTTTCCAAAGTGATGATAGACTCTCTTTGTCCAAATAGGCCTATAGTGCTGTGTTCATGAAACACATATATCTCTCAAAAGAATTCCAGTGTGTTAGAAGCAGTACCACCTTGCACATTGTTTCAAAGTGGGAATTGAGTTAATTGTTCAAAGGAGTACTTCATGCTAATCATTGTTTTCAAGGTGGAAAAGGGCTCATATTGTTCCAAATAGTAATATTCATCTTCATTGAAGAAACACATGTATCTCTCCAAAGAAAACCATCTAGGTTAGAAGCTGCAGCATTTAGTGCATTGTTTCCCTATGAGAACTGAGTTAGTTTTTCAAAGAAAACATCTTTCTCCGTTGGGTTTCCATGGTGGTGGCAGGCTCTCCTTCTTCCAGATGGTCCTATGCAGCTGAGTTGATGAAACACATATATCTTTCAAAAGAAACCTATGTGTGTTAGGACCCCTGGCATCTAGCACACTGCTTTCTGTGACCATTGAGTTAGGTTTTAAAAGGAATACTTCCTGTAAATCATGATTTCCAAGGTGGAGAAAGGCTCATTTTGTTCCAAATAGGCCCATTCGTCTAAGTTGAAGAAACATATGTATCTCTCGAAAGAAAACCAACTGTGTTGGAAGCAAGAGCATCTAGCACATTGTTTCCCTGTAAAAATTGAGTTACTTTTTAAAATGAATACTTCATACAAAGTAGACGTTTCAAGGTGGAGATAGCCTCTCTTTGCTCCAAATAGGCCTATTCAACTGAATTGCAGAAACAGACTTGTCTCTCCAAAAAAAAGAACCAAATCTGTTTGAAGCTGCAGCATCTAGCTCATTGTTTCCCTGTGAGACTCACAGTTCGTCTATGAAAGGAATACTTCCAGGAAATCAGAATTTTTCTATGTTCACAAAAGCTCATTTTTTTCCAAACAGGCCTATTCATCTATTGTTAAGAAACACATATTTCTCTCGAAAGAAAGACATTGGTCTTAGAAGCAGTAGCAACTAGTACATTGCTTACTGGTAAGATGACTTACGTTTTCAAAGAAATAGTTCCTCCAACTTTAGTGTTTCTAGGTGGAGATCAGCTCCTTTTGCACCAAATAGGCCTATTCAGCAGAGTGAAGAAACACATGTATCTCACCAAAGAAAACCATCTTGTTATAAGCTGCAGCCTCTAGCACATTGTTTCCTTGTGAGAAGGGAGTTAGTTGCTGAAAGGAATACTTCCTGCAATTTGGGTTTTTCAAGTAGGAGATGGGTTCTTTTCTTTCCAAATAGGCCTGTAGAGCTGAGCTGAAAAAACACATGTAGATCTTCAATGATATCCATTAGTATTAGAAGCATTAGCATCTAGTACATTGATTTTCTGTGAAAACTGAATTAGTGTTTACGGACTACTTCCTGCAACTTAGATGTTTCAAGGTGGATATAGGCTCTGTTTGCTCCAAATTGGCCTGTTCAGGTGAGATGAATGACACATGCATCTTTCCAAAGAAAACCATCCATTTAAGAAGCTGCAGCGTCTAGTGCATTGTTTCCCTAAAAGAATTGAGTTATTTTTTGAAAAGAATACTTCGTGCTTGTCATTGTTTTCAGGGACAAGGAGTCTCACTTTGTACCAAATAGGCATATTCAGCTACGCTGAAGAAACACATATATCTCTCAAATGGAAACTGTAGGAGTTAGAAGCAGGGGCATTTAGGACATGGTTTCCCTTGAGAATTGAGCTAATTTTTGAAATGAAAACCATCTGAAAATGAGAATTGCTCCATGGAGAAAGTCTCGTTTTGTTCCAAATTGGCTGATTCAGCTAACTTGAAAAAACACACGTATCTCTCCAAAGAACACCATCTGTGTTAGAAGCAGGAGCATCAAGTACATTGTTTCTCTGTAACAATTGAGTTAGTTTTTGAAAGAATACTTCCTTCAAGTCAGAAACTTCAAGGTGGAGAAAGGTTCATGTGGTTCCAAATAGGCCTATTCAGCTAATTTGAAGAAAGGATTGTATCTTTCGAAAGAACAGCATGTTTGTTAGAAGCTGGAGCATCTGGCACATTGTTTCTCTGTAAGAATTGAGTTAGATTTTGGAAAGAATACTTCCTGCTTATCATAGTTTTTAAGGTCGAGAAAGGCTCATTTTTTTCCAAATAGGCCTGTTCCGATAACATGAAGAAACACATGTACATCTCGCAAGAACAGTATCTCTCTTAGAAGCTGGAGCAACTAGCACATTCTTTCCCTGTGTGAGTTGACTTAGTTTTTTAAAGGAATCCTACTTGCAACTTAGGTGTTTCAACGTGGAGACAGGCTCTGTGTGTTGCAAATGGGTATATTCAGCTGAGCTGCAGAAGAAACACATGTATCTCTCCAAGAAAACAATCTATGTTAGAAGCTACAGAATCTAGAACATTGTTTCCTGTGAGAATTGTTTTCGTTCTTCAAATGAATACTACCTGCTACGTGCTTTTCCAAGGTGAAAATAAGCTCTCTTTGTTCCAAAGGCCTATAGAGCAGAGTTTAAGAAACACACATAGCTCTCAAAAGAAACCCATCTATATAAGGAGCGGTATAAACTACCACATTATTTCCCTGTCACAATTGAGTTAGTTTTAAAAGGAATATTTCCTGCAAATATTAGCCTTCAAGATGGAGAAAGACTCATTTGGTTCCAAATAGGCCTATTCAGCTAAGGTGAAGAAACACATGTATCTCAAGAAAGAAAATCATCTGCATCAGAAGCAGGAGCCTCCAGCACATGGTTTCCCTGTTAAAATGCACAGAGTTTTTCACAGCCAAACTGCCTGTGACTTGGGTTTTGCAAAGTGGAGACAGGCTGCCTTTGTTCCAATTAGGACTATTCGGCTGAGTTGAAGAACAGCCATCTCTCCAAAGAAAGCCATCTATGATAGAAGCTGCAGCATGTAGCACGTTGTTTTCCTGTAAGAATTAAGTTAATTTTTGGAAAGAATACTTCCTGCTTATCATAGTTTTTATGTTCGAGACAGGCTTCTTTTGTTCCAAATAGGCCTATTCAGAGAACATGAAGAAACACATGTACATCTCGAAGGAAAACCACTGTGTTAGAAGTAGGAGCATCTAGCACATTGCTTGCCTGTCTGAATTAAGTTAGGTTTGGAAAGGAATACTTCCTGCAAATCACAAATTTGAAGGTTCAGAAAGGCTCACTGATGCAAATTGGCTTAGTCAGCTAACAAGAAGAAACAAGTGTATCTCTCAAAAGAAAACAAACCCTCTGTGTTAAAAGGAGGACCATCCAGCACATTCTTTCCCAGTAAAACCCGAGTTAGTTTTTGAAAGGATACTTCCTTCAAATCAGAAACTTCAAGGTGGGAAAATCTCATTTTTTTTCCAAATAGGCCATTTAGCTAAGTTGAAATAACAACTGTATCTCTTGAAAAAACACCCTTTGTTGTAGAAGCAGGAACATCAAGCACATTGTTTTCCTGTGAGAACTGAGTTAGTTTGTGGAAGGAATCCTTCCTGCAACTTAGGTGTTTCAAGGTGGAGATAGCCTCTGTTTGCTCCAAACAGTTAGAATCAGCAGAGTTGAAGAAACTCATGTATCTCTTCAAAGAAAACCGTGTATGTTAGAAGCTGCAGAATCTAGCGCATTATTTCATTGTGAGAATGGAGTTAGTTTTAGAATGAGATACTTCCTTGAAGGTGGGTTTTTCAAGGTGGAGTAGGCCCTCCTTATTCCAAATAGTCCTGTTCTGAGTTGTTGAAACACATGTATCTCTTGAAAGAAACTAATGTGTGTTAGAAGTACCATCTAGAACTTGCTTTCTGTGTGAGAACTGAGTAAGTTTTGAAAGGAATACTTCATGCAAATTATAGTTTTCATGATTTAGAAAATCTCATTTTATTCCAAATAGGCCTAGTCACCTTAGATGAAGAAACACATTTATCTCAAGAAAGAAAATCCTGTGTGTTAGAAGCAGGAGCCTCTTGCACATTGTTTCCCTATTAAAATTGAGTTAGTTTTGAACAGGAATACTTCCTCCAACTTAGGTGTTTCAAGGTGCAGATAGGCCATCTTTATTCCAAATAGGCAGATTCACCTGAGATGAAGAAACACATGTAACTCTCCAAGGAAAACCATCTCTATTAGAAGTTGCAGCATATAGCACATTGTTTCCTTGTGAGAATTTAGTTACTTTTTGGAAGGAATCCTTCCTACAACTTATGATTTTAAAGCTGGAGTTAGGGTCTGTTTCTTCCCAATTGGTATATTCATCTGACTTGATGAAACCCATGTATCTCTCCAAAGAAACCACCAATGTTAAGAGCTGCAGCATCTAGCACATTGTTTTGCAGTGAGAATGGAGTTTGGTATTGAAAGGAAGACTTCCTGCAACGTGGGTTTTCCAAAGTGATGATAGACTCTCTTTGTCCAAATAGGCCTATAGTGCTGTGTTCATGAAACACATATATCTCTCAAAAGAATTCCAGTGTGTTAGAAGCAGTACCACCTTGCACATTGTTTCAAAGTGGGAATTGAGTTAATTGTTCAAAGGAGTACTTCATGCTAATCATGGTTTTCAAGGTGGAAAAGGGCTCATATTGTTCCAAATAGTAATATTCATCTTCATTGAAGAAACACATGTATCTCTCCAAAGAAAACCATCTAGGTTAGAAGCTGCAGCATTTAGTGCATTGTTTCCCTATGAGAACTGAGTTAGTTTTTCAAAGAAAACATCTTTCTCCGTTGGTTTTCCATGGCGGTGGCAGGCTCTCCTTCTTCCAGATGGTCCTATGCAGCTGAGTTGATGAAACACATATATCTGTCAAAAGAAACCTATGTGTGTTAGGGCCCCTGGCATCTAGCACACTGCTTTCTGTGACATTTGAGTTAGGTTTTAAAAGGAATACTTCCTGTAAATCATGATTTCCAAGGTGGAGAAAGGCTCATTTTGTTCCAAATAGGCCCATTCGTCTAAGTTGAAGAAACATATGTATCTCTCGAAAGAAAACCAACTGTGTTGGAAGCAAGAGCATCTAGCACACTGTTTCCCTGTAAAAATTGAGTTACTTTTTAAAATGAATACTTCATACAAAGTAGACGTTTCAACGTGGAGATAGCCTCTCTTTGCTCCAAGTAGGCCTATTCAACTGAATTGCAGAAACAGACTTGTCTCTCCAAAAAAAAGAACCAAATCTGTTTGAAGCTGCAGCATCTAGCTCATTGTTTCCCTGTGAGACTCAGTTCGTCTATGAAAGGAATACTTCCAGGAAATCAGAATTTTTCTATGTTCACAAAAGCTCCTTTTTTTCCAAACAGGCCTATTCATCTATTGTTAAGAAACACATATTTCTCTCGAAAGAAAGACATTGGTCTTAGAAGCAGTAGCAACTAGTACATTGCTTACTGGTAAGATGACTTAGGTTTTCAAAGAAATAGTTCCTCCAACTTAAGTGTTTCTAGGTGGAGATCAGCTCCTTTTGCACCAAATAGGCCTATTCAGCAGAGTGAAGAAACACATGTATCTCACCAAAGAAAACCGTCTTGTTATAAGCTGCAGCCTCTAGCACATTGTTTCCTTGTGAGAAGGGAGTTAGTTGCTGAAAGGAATACTTCCTGCAATTTGGGTTTTTCAAGTTGGAGATAGGTTCTTTTCTTTCCAAATAGGCCTGTAGAGCTGAGCTGAAAAAACACATGTAGATCTTCAATGAAATCCATTAGTGTTAGAAGCATTAGCATCTAGTACATTGATTTTCTGTGAAAACTGAATTAGTGTTTACGGACTACTTCCTGCAACTTAGATGTTTCAAGGTGGATATAGGCTCTGTTTGCTCCAAATTGGCCTGTTCGGGTGAGATGAATGACACATGCATCTATCCAAAGAAAACCATCCATTTAAGAAGCTGCAGCGTCTAGTGCATTGTTTCCCTAAAAGAATTGAGTTATTTTTTGAAAAGAATACTTCGTGCTTGTCATTGTTTTCAGGGACAAGGAGTCTCACTTTGTACCAAATAGGCATATTCAGCTACGCTGAATAAACACATATATCTCTCAAATGGAAACTGTAGGAGTTAGAAGCAGGGGCATTTAGGACATGGTTTCCCTTGAGAATTGAGCTAATTTTTGAAATGAAAACCATCTGAAAATGAGAATTGTCTCCATGGAGAAAGTCTCGTTTTGTTCCAAATTGGCTGATTCAGCTAACTTGAAAAAACACACGTATCTCTCCAAAGAACACCATCTGTGTTAGAAGCAGGAGCATCAAGTACATTGTTTCTCTGTAACAATTGAGTTAGTTTTTGAAAGAATACTTCCTTCAAGTCAGAAACTTCAAGGTGGAGAAAGGTTCATGTGGTTCCAAATAGGCCTATTCAGCTAATTTGAAGAAAGGATTGTATCTGTCGAAAGAACAGCATGTTTGTTAGAAGCTGGAGCATCTGGCACATTGTTTCTCTGTAAGAATTGAGTTAGATTTTGGAAAGAATACTTCCTGCTTATCATAGTTTTTAAGGTCGAGAAAGGCTCATTTTTTTCCAAATAGGCCTGTTCCGATAACATGAAGAAACACATGTACATCTCGCAAGAACAGTATCTCTCTTAGAAGCTGGAGCAACTAGCACATTCTTTCCCTGTGTGAGTTGACTTAGTTTTTTAAAGGAATCCTACTTGCAACTTAGGTGTTTCAACGTGGAGACAGGCTCTGTGTGTTGCAAATGGGTATATTCAGCTGAGCTGCAGAAGAAACACATGTATCTCTCCAAGAAAACAATCTATGTTAGAAGCTACAGAATCTAGAGCATTGTTTCCTCTGAGAATTGTTTTCGTTCTTCAAATGAATACTACCTGCTACGTGCTTTTCCAAGGTGAAAATAAGCTCTCTTTGTTCCAAAGGCCTATAGAGCAGAGTTTAAGAAACACACATAGCTCTCAAAAGAAACCCATCTATATAAGGAGCGGTATAAACTACCACATTATTTCCCTGTCACAATTGAGTTAGTTTTAAAAGGAATATTTCCTGCAAATATTAGCCTTCAAGATGGAGAAAGACTCATTTGGTTCCAAATAGGCCTATTCAGCTAAGGTGAAGAAACACATGTATCTCAAGAAAGAAAATCATCTGCATCAGAAGCAGGAGCCTCCAGCACATGGTTTCCCTGTTAAAATGCACAGAGTTTTTCACAGCCAAACTGCCTGTGACTTGGGTTTTGCAAGGTGGAGACAGGCTGCCTTTGTTCCAATTAGGACTATTCGGCTGAGTTGAAGAACAGCCATCTCTCCAAAGAAAGCCATCTATGATAGAAGCTGCAGCATGTAGCACGTTGTTTTCCTGTAAGAATTAAGTTAATTTTTGGAAAGAATACTTCCTGCTTATCATAGTTTTTATGTTCGAGACAGGCTTCTTTTGTTCCAAATAGGCCTATTCAGAGAACATGAAGAAACACATGTACATCTCGAAGGAAAACCACTGTGTTAGAAGTAGGAGCATCTAGCACATTGCTTGCCTGTCTGAATTAAGTTAGGTTTGGAAAGGAATACTTCCTGCAAATCACAAATTTGAAGGTTCAGAAAGTCTCACTGATGCAAATTGGCTTAGTCAGCTAACAAGAAGAAACAAGTGTATCTCTCAAAAGAAAACAAACCCTCTGTGTTAAAAGGAGGACCATCCAGCACATTCTTTCCCAGTAAAACCCGAGTTAGTTTTTGAAAGGATACTTCCTTCAAATCAGAAACTTCAAGGTGGAAAAGTCTCATTTTTTTTCCAAATAGGCCTATTTAGCTAAGTTGAAGAAGCAAGTGTATCTCTTGAAAAAACACCCTTTGTTGTAGAAGCAGGAACATCAAGCACATTGTTTTCCTGTGAGAACTGAGTTAGTTTGTGGAAGGAATCCTTCCTGCAACTTAGGTGTTTCAAGGTGGAGATAGCCTCTGTTTGCTCCAAACAGTTAGAATCAGCAGAGTTGAAGAAACTCATGTATCTCTTCAAAGAAAACCGTGTATGTTAGAAGCTGCAGAATCTAACGCATTATTTCATTGTGAGAATGGAGTTAGTTTTAGAATGAGATACTTCCTTGAAGGTGGGTTTTTCAAGGTGGAGTAGGCCCTCCTTATTCCAAATAGTCCTGTTCTGAGTTGATGAAACACATGTATCTCTTGAAAGAAACTAATGTGTGTTAGAAGTACCATCTACAGCTTGGTTTCTGTGTGAGAACTGAGTAAGTTTTGAAAGGAATACTTCATGCAAATTATAGTTTTCATGATTTAGAAAATCTCATTTTATTCCAAATAGGCCTATTCACCTTAGGTGAAGAAACACATTTATCTCACGAAAGAAAATCCTGTGTGTTAGAAGCAGGAGCCTCTTGCACATTGTTTCCCTATTAAAATTGATTTAGTTTTGAACAGGAATACTTCCTCCAACTTAGGTGTTTCAAGGTGCAGATAGGCCATCTTTATTCCAAATAGGCAGATTCACCTGAGATGAAGAAACACATGTAACTCTCCAAAGAAAACCATCTCTATTAGAAGTTGCAGCATATACCACATTGTTTCCTTGTGAGAATTTAGTTAGTTTTTGGAAGGAATCCTTCCTGCAACTTATGTTTTTAAAGCTGGAGTTAGGGTCTGTTTCTTCCCAATTGGTATATTCATCTGACTTGATGAAACCCATGTATCTCTCCAAAGAAACCACCAATGTTAAGAGCTGCAGCATCTAGCACATTGTTTTGCAGTGAGAATGGAGTTTGATATTGAAAGGAAGACTTCCTGCAACGTGGGTTTTCCAAAGTGATGATAGACTCTCTTTGTCCAAATAGGCCTATAGTGCTGTGTTCATGAAACACATATATCTCTCAAAAGAATTCCAGTGTGTTAGAAGCAGTACCACCTTGCACATTGTTTCAAAGTGGGAATTGAGTTAATTGTTCAAAGGAGTACTTCATGCTAATCATTGTTTTCAAGGTGGAAAAGGGCTCATATTGTTCCAAATAGTAATATTCATCTTCATTGAAGAAACACATGTATCTCTCCAAAGAAAACCATCTAGGTTAGAAGCTGCAGCATTTAGTGCATTGTTTCCCTATGAGAACTGAGTTAGTTTTTCAAAGAAAACATCTTTCTCCGTTGGGTTTCCATGGTGGTGGCAGGCTCTCCTTCTTCCAGATGGTCCTATGCAGCTGAGTTGATGAAACACATATATCTTTCAAAAGAAACCTATGTGTGTTAGGGCCCCTGGCATCTAGCACACTGCTTTCTGTGACATTTGAGTTAGGTTTTAAAAGGAATACTTCCTGTAAATCATGATTTCCAAGGTGGAGAAAGGCTCATTTTGTTCCAAATAGGCCCATTCATCTAAGTTGAAGAAACATATGTATCTCTCGAAAGAAAACCAACTGTGTTGGAAGCAAGAGCATCTAGCACATTGTTTCCCTGTAAAAATTGAGTTACTTTTTAAAATGAATACTTCATACAAAGTAGACGTTTCAAGGTGGAGATAGCCTCTCTTTGCTCCAAATAGGCCTATTCAACTGAATTGCAGAAACAGACTTGTCTCTCCAAAAAAAAGAACCAAATCTGTTTGAAGCTGCAGCATCTAGCTCATTGTTTCCCTGTGAGACTCACAGTTCGTCTATGAAAGGAATACTTCCAGGAAATCAGAATTTTTCTATGTTCACAAAAGCTCATTTTTTTCCAAACAGGCCTATTCATCTATTGTTAAGAAACACATATTTCTCTCGAAAGAAAGACATTGGTCTTAGAAGCAGTAGCAACTAGTACATTGCTTACTGGTAAGATGACTTACGTTTTCAAAGAAATAGTTCCTCCAACTTTAGTGTTTCTAGGTGGAGATCAGCTCCTTTTGCACCAAATAGGCCTATTCAGCAGAGTGAAGAAACACATGTATCTCACCAAAGAAAACCATCTTGTTATAAGCTGCAGCCTCTAGCACATTGTTTCCTTGTGAGAAGGGAGTTAGTTGCTGAAAGGAATACTTCCTGCAATTTGGGTTTTTCAAGTAGGAGATGGGTTCTTTTCTTTCCAAATAGGCCTGTAGAGCTGAGCTGAAAAAACACATGTAGATCTTCAATGATATCCATTAGTATTAGAAGCATTAGCATCTAGTACATTGATTTTCTGTGAAAACTGAATTAGTGTTTACGGACTACTTCCTGCAACTTAGATGTTTCAAGGTGGATATAGGCTCTGTTTGCTCCAAATTGGCCTGTTCAGGTGAGATGAATGACACATGCATCTTTCCAAAGAAAACCATCCATTTAAGAAGCTGCAGCGTCTAGTGCATTGTTTCCCTAAAAGAATTGAGTTATTTTTTGAAAAGAATACTTCGTGCTTGTCATTGTTTTCAGGGACAAGGAGTCTCACTTTGTACCAAATAGGCATATTCAGCTACGCTGAAGAAACACATATATCTCTCAAATGGAAACTGTAGGAGTTAGAAGCAGGGGCATTTAGGACATGGTTTCCCTTGAGAATTGAGCTAATTTTTGAAATGAAAACCATCTGAAAATGAGAATTGCTCCATGGAGAAAGTCTCGTTTTGTTCCAAATTGGCTGATTCAGCTAACTTGAAAAAACACACGTATCTCTCCAAAGAACACCATCTGTGTTAGAAGCAGGAGCATCAAGTACATTGTTTCTCTGTAACAATTGAGTTAGTTTTTGAAAGAATACTTCCTTCAAGTCAGAAACTTCAAGGTGGAGAAAGGTTCATGTGGTTCCAAATAGGCCTATTCAGCTAATTTGAAGAAAGGATTGTATCTTTCGAAAGAACAGCATGTTTGTTAGAAGCTGGAGCATCTGGCACATTGTTTCTCTGTAAGAATTGAGTTAGATTTTGGAAAGAATACTTCCTGCTTATCATAGTTTTTAAGGTCGAGAAAGGCTCATTTTTTTCCAAATAGGCCTGTTCCGATAACATGAAGAAACACATGTACATCTCGCAAGAACAGTATCTCTCTTAGAAGCTGGAGCAACTAGCACATTCTTTCCCTGTGTGAGTTGACTTAGTTTTTTAAAGGAATCCTACTTGCAACTTAGGTGTTTCAACGTGGAGACAGGCTCTGTGTGTTGCAAATGGGTATATTCAGCTGAGCTGCAGAAGAAACACATGTATCTCTCCAAGAAAACAATCTATGTTAGAAGCTACAGAATCTAGAACATTGTTTCCTGTGAGAATTGTTTTCGTTCTTCAAATGAATACTACCTGCTACGTGCTTTTCCAAGGTGAAAATAAGCTCTCTTTGTTCCAAAGGCCTATAGAGCAGAGTTTAAGAAACACACATAGCTCTCAAAAGAAACCCATCTATATAAGGAGCGGTATAAACTACCACATTATTTCCCTGTCACAATTGAGTTAGTTTTAAAAGGAATATTTCCTGCAAATATTAGCCTTCAAGATGGAGAAAGACTCATTTGGTTCCAAATAGGCCTATTCAGCTAAGGTGAAGAAACACATGTATCTCAAGAAAGAAAATCATCTGCATCAGAAGCAGGAGCCTCCAGCACATGGTTTCCCTGTTAAAATGCACAGAGTTTTTCACAGCCAAACTGCCTGTGACTTGGGTTTTGCAAAGTGGAGACAGGCTGCCTTTGTTCCAATTAGGACTATTCGGCTGAGTTGAAGAACAGCCATCTCTCCAAAGAAAGCCATCTATGATAGAAGCTGCAGCATGTAGCACGTTGTTTTCCTGTAAGAATTAAGTTAATTTTTGGAAAGAATACTTCCTGCTTATCATAGTTTTTATGTTCGAGACAGGCTTCTTTTGTTCCAAATAGGCCTATTCAGAGAACATGAAGAAACACATGTACATCTCGAAGGAAAACCACTGTGTTAGAAGTAGGAGCATCTAGCACATTGCTTGCCTGTCTGAATTAAGTTAGGTTTGGAAAGGAATACTTCCTGCAAATCACAAATTTGAAGGTTCAGAAAGGCTCACTGATGCAAATTGGCTTAGTCAGCTAACAAGAAGAAACAAGTGTATCTCTCAAAAGAAAACAAACCCTCTGTGTTAAAAGGAGGACCATCCAGCACATTCTTTCCCAGTAAAACCCGAGTTAGTTTTTGAAAGGATACTTCCTTCAAATCAGAAACTTCAAGGTGGGAAAATCTCATTTTTTTTCCAAATAGGCCATTTAGCTAAGTTGAAATAACAACTGTATCTCTTGAAAAAACACCCTTTGTTGTAGAAGCAGGAACATCAAGCACATTGTTTTCCTGTGAGAACTGAGTTAGTTTGTGGAAGGAATCCTTCCTGCAACTTAGGTGTTTCAAGGTGGAGATAGCCTCTGTTTGCTCCAAACAGTTAGAATCAGCAGAGTTGAAGAAACTCATGTATCTCTTCAAAGAAAACCGTGTATGTTAGAAGCTGCAGAATCTAGCGCATTATTTCATTGTGAGAATGGAGTTAGTTTTAGAATGAGATACTTCCTTGAAGGTGGGTTTTTCAAGGTGGAGTAGGCCCTCCTTATTCCAAATAGTCCTGTTCTGAGTTGTTGAAACACATGTATCTCTTGAAAGAAACTAATGTGTGTTAGAAGTACCATCTAGAACTTGCTTTCTGTGTGAGAACTGAGTAAGTTTTGAAAGGAATACTTCATGCAAATTATAGTTTTCATGATTTAGAAAATCTCATTTTATTCCAAATAGGCCTAGTCACCTTAGATGAAGAAACACATTTATCTCAAGAAAGAAAATCCTGTGTGTTAGAAGCAGGAGCCTCTTGCACATTGTTTCCCTATTAAAATTGAGTTAGTTTTGAACAGGAATACTTCCTCCAACTTAGGTGTTTCAAGGTGCAGATAGGCCATCTTTATTCCAAATAGGCAGATTCACCTGAGATGAAGAAACACATGTAACTCTCCAAGGAAAACCATCTCTATTAGAAGTTGCAGCATATAGCACATTGTTTCCTTGTGAGAATTTAGTTACTTTTTGGAAGGAATCCTTCCTACAACTTATGATTTTAAAGCTGGAGTTAGGGTCTGTTTCTTCCCAATTGGTATATTCATCTGACTTGATGAAACCCATGTATCTCTCCAAAGAAACCACCAATGTTAAGAGCTGCAGCATCTAGCACATTGTTTTGCAGTGAGAATGGAGTTTGGTATTGAAAGGAAGACTTCCTGCAACGTGGGTTTTCCAAAGTGATGATAGACTCTCTTTGTCCAAATAGGCCTATAGTGCTGTGTTCATGAAACACATATATCTCTCAAAAGAATTCCAGTGTGTTAGAAGCAGTACCACCTTGCACATTGTTTCAAAGTGGGAATTGAGTTAATTGTTCAAAGGAGTACTTCATGCTAATCATGGTTTTCAAGGTGGAAAAGGGCTCATATTGTTCCAAATAGTAATATTCATCTTCATTGAAGAAACACATGTATCTCTCCAAAGAAAACCATCTAGGTTAGAAGCTGCAGCATTTAGTGCATTGTTTCCCTATGAGAACTGAGTTAGTTTTTCAAAGAAAACATCTTTCTCCGTTGGTTTTCCATGGCGGTGGCAGGCTCTCCTTCTTCCAGATGGTCCTATGCAGCTGAGTTGATGAAACACATATATCTGTCAAAAGAAACCTATGTGTGTTAGGGCCCCTGGCATCTAGCACACTGCTTTCTGTGACATTTGAGTTAGGTTTTAAAAGGAATACTTCCTGTAAATCATGATTTCCAAGGTGGAGAAAGGCTCATTTTGTTCCAAATAGGCCCATTCGTCTAAGTTGAAGAAACATATGTATCTCTCGAAAGAAAACCAACTGTGTTGGAAGCAAGAGCATCTAGCACACTGTTTCCCTGTAAAAATTGAGTTACTTTTTAAAATGAATACTTCATACAAAGTAGACGTTTCAACGTGGAGATAGCCTCTCTTTGCTCCAAGTAGGCCTATTCAACTGAATTGCAGAAACAGACTTGTCTCTCCAAAAAAAAGAACCAAATCTGTTTGAAGCTGCAGCATCTAGCTCATTGTTTCCCTGTGAGACTCAGTTCGTCTATGAAAGGAATACTTCCAGGAAATCAGAATTTTTCTATGTTCACAAAAGCTCCTTTTTTTCCAAACAGGCCTATTCATCTATTGTTAAGAAACACATATTTCTCTCGAAAGAAAGACATTGGTCTTAGAAGCAGTAGCAACTAGTACATTGCTTACTGGTAAGATGACTTAGGTTTTCAAAGAAATAGTTCCTCCAACTTAAGTGTTTCTAGGTGGAGATCAGCTCCTTTTGCACCAAATAGGCCTATTCAGCAGAGTGAAGAAACACATGTATCTCACCAAAGAAAACCGTCTTGTTATAAGCTGCAGCCTCTAGCACATTGTTTCCTTGTGAGAAGGGAGTTAGTTGCTGAAAGGAATACTTCCTGCAATTTGGGTTTTTCAAGTTGGAGATAGGTTCTTTTCTTTCCAAATAGGCCTGTAGAGCTGAGCTGAAAAAACACATGTAGATCTTCAATGAAATCCATTAGTGTTAGAAGCATTAGCATCTAGTACATTGATTTTCTGTGAAAACTGAATTAGTGTTTACGGACTACTTCCTGCAACTTAGATGTTTCAAGGTGGATATAGGCTCTGTTTGCTCCAAATTGGCCTGTTCGGGTGAGATGAATGACACATGCATCTATCCAAAGAAAACCATCCATTTAAGAAGCTGCAGCGTCTAGTGCATTGTTTCCCTAAAAGAATTGAGTTATTTTTTGAAAAGAATACTTCGTGCTTGTCATTGTTTTCAGGGACAAGGAGTCTCACTTTGTACCAAATAGGCATATTCAGCTACGCTGAATAAACACATATATCTCTCAAATGGAAACTGTAGGAGTTAGAAGCAGGGGCATTTAGGACATGGTTTCCCTTGAGAATTGAGCTAATTTTTGAAATGAAAACCATCTGAAAATGAGAATTGTCTCCATGGAGAAAGTCTCGTTTTGTTCCAAATTGGCTGATTCAGCTAACTTGAAAAAACACACGTATCTCTCCAAAGAACACCATCTGTGTTAGAAGCAGGAGCATCAAGTACATTGTTTCTCTGTAACAATTGAGTTAGTTTTTGAAAGAATACTTCCTTCAAGTCAGAAACTTCAAGGTGGAGAAAGGTTCATGTGGTTCCAAATAGGCCTATTCAGCTAATTTGAAGAAAGGATTGTATCTGTCGAAAGAACAGCATGTTTGTTAGAAGCTGGAGCATCTGGCACATTGTTTCTCTGTAAGAATTGAGTTAGATTTTGGAAAGAATACTTCCTGCTTATCATAGTTTTTAAGGTCGAGAAAGGCTCATTTTTTTCCAAATAGGCCTGTTCCGATAACATGAAGAAACACATGTACATCTCGCAAGAACAGTATCTCTCTTAGAAGCTGGAGCAACTAGCACATTCTTTCCCTGTGTGAGTTGACTTAGTTTTTTAAAGGAATCCTACTTGCAACTTAGGTGTTTCAACGTGGAGACAGGCTCTGTGTGTTGCAAATGGGTATATTCAGCTGAGCTGCAGAAGAAACACATGTATCTCTCCAAGAAAACAATCTATGTTAGAAGCTACAGAATCTAGAGCATTGTTTCCTCTGAGAATTGTTTTCGTTCTTCAAATGAATACTACCTGCTACGTGCTTTTCCAAGGTGAAAATAAGCTCTCTTTGTTCCAAAGGCCTATAGAGCAGAGTTTAAGAAACACACATAGCTCTCAAAAGAAACCCATCTATATAAGGAGCGGTATAAACTACCACATTATTTCCCTGTCACAATTGAGTTAGTTTTAAAAGGAATATTTCCTGCAAATATTAGCCTTCAAGATGGAGAAAGACTCATTTGGTTCCAAATAGGCCTATTCAGCTAAGGTGAAGAAACACATGTATCTCAAGAAAGAAAATCATCTGCATCAGAAGCAGGAGCCTCCAGCACATGGTTTCCCTGTTAAAATGCACAGAGTTTTTCACAGCCAAACTGCCTGTGACTTGGGTTTTGCAAGGTGGAGACAGGCTGCCTTTGTTCCAATTAGGACTATTCGGCTGAGTTGAAGAACAGCCATCTCTCCAAAGAAAGCCATCTATGATAGAAGCTGCAGCATGTAGCACGTTGTTTTCCTGTAAGAATTAAGTTAATTTTTGGAAAGAATACTTCCTGCTTATCATAGTTTTTATGTTCGAGACAGGCTTCTTTTGTTCCAAATAGGCCTATTCAGAGAACATGAAGAAACACATGTACATCTCGAAGGAAAACCACTGTGTTAGAAGTAGGAGCATCTAGCACATTGCTTGCCTGTCTGAATTAAGTTAGGTTTGGAAAGGAATACTTCCTGCAAATCACAAATTTGAAGGTTCAGAAAGGCTCACTGATGCAAATTGGCTTAGTCAGCTAACAAGAAGAAACAAGTGTATCTCTCAAAAGAAAACAAACCCTCTGTGTTAAAAGGAGGACCATCCAGCACATTCTTTCCCAGTAAAACCCGAGTTAGTTTTTGAAAGGATACTTCCTTCAAATCAGAAACTTCAAGGTGGAAAAGTCTCATTTTTTTTCCAAATAGGCCTATTTAGCTAAGTTGAAGAAGCAAGTGTATCTCTTGAAAAAACACCCTTTGTTGTAGAAGCAGGAACATCAAGCACATTGTTTTCCTGTGAGAACTGAGTTAGTTTGTGGAAGGAATCCTTCCTGCAACTTAGGTGTTTCAAGGTGGAGATAGCCTCTGTTTGCTCCAAACAGTTAGAATCAGCAGAGTTGAAGAAACTCATGTATCTCTTCAAAGAAAACCGTGTATGTTAGAAGCTGCAGAATCTAACGCATTATTTCATTGTGAGAATGGAGTTAGTTTTAGAATGAGATACTTCCTTGAAGGTGGGTTTTTCAAGGTGGAGTAGGCCCTCCTTATTCCAAATAGTCCTGTTCTGAGTTGATGAAACACATGTATCTCTTGAAAGAAACTAATGTGTGTTAGAAGTACCATCTACAGCTTGGTTTCTGTGTGAGAACTGAGTAAGTTTTGAAAGGAATACTTCATGCAAATTATAGTTTTCATGATTTAGAAAATCTCATTTTATTCCAAATAGGCCTATTCACCTTAGGTGAAGAAACACATTTATCTCACGAAAGAAAATCCTGTGTGTTAGAAGCAGGAGCCTCTTGCACATTGTTTCCCTATTAAAATTGATTTAGTTTTGAACAGGAATACTTCCTCCAACTTAGGTGTTTCAAGGTGCAGATAGGCCATCTTTATTCCAAATAGGCAGATTCACCTGAGATGAAGAAACACATGTAACTCTCCAAAGAAAACCATCTCTATTAGAAGTTGCAGCATATACCACATTGTTTCCTTGTGAGAATTTAGTTAGTTTTTGGAAGGAATCCTTCCTGCAACTTATGTTTTTAAAGCTGGAGTTAGGGTCTGTTTCTTCCCAATTGGTATATTCATCTGACTTGATGAAACCCATGTATCTCTCCAAAGAAACCACCAATGTTAAGAGCTGCAGCATCTAGCACATTGTTTTGCAGTGAGAATGGAGTTTGATATTGAAAGGAAGACTTCCTGCAACGTGGGTTTTCCAAAGTGATGATAGACTCTCTTTGTCCAAATAGGCCTATAGTGCTGTGTTCATGAAACACATATATCTCTCAAAAGAATTCCAGTGTGTTAGAAGCAGTACCACCTTGCACATTGTTTCAAAGTGGGAATTGAGTTAATTGTTCAAAGGAGTACTTCATGCTAATCATTGTTTTCAAGGTGGAAAAGGGCTCATATTGTTCCAAATAGTAATATTCATCTTCATTGAAGAAACACATGTATCTCTCCAAAGAAAACCATCTAGGTTAGAAGCTGCAGCATTTAGTGCATTGTTTCCCTATGAGAACTGAGTTAGTTTTTCAAAGAAAACATCTTTCTCCGTTGGGTTTCCATGGTGGTGGCAGGCTCTCCTTCTTCCAGATGGTCCTATGCAGCTGAGTTGATGAAACACATATATCTTTCAAAAGAAACCTATGTGTGTTAGGGCCCCTGGCATCTAGCACACTGCTTTCTGTGACATTTGAGTTAGGTTTTAAAAGGAATACTTCCTGTAAATCATGATTTCCAAGGTGGAGAAAGGCTCATTTTGTTCCAAATAGGCCCATTCATCTAAGTTGAAGAAACATATGTATCTCTCGAAAGAAAACCAACTGTGTTGGAAGCAAGAGCATCTAGCACATTGTTTCCCTGTAAAAATTGAGTTACTTTTTAAAATGAATACTTCATACAAAGTAGACGTTTCAAGGTGGAGATAGCCTCTCTTTGCTCCAAATAGGCCTATTCAACTGAATTGCAGAAACAGACTTGTCTCTCCAAAAAAAAGAACCAAATCTGTTTGAAGCTGCAGCATCTAGCTCATTGTTTCCCTGTGAGACTCACAGTTCGTCTATGAAAGGAATACTTCCAGGAAATCAGAATTTTTCTATGTTCACAAAAGCTCATTTTTTTCCAAACAGGCCTATTCATCTATTGTTAAGAAACACATATTTCTCTCGAAAGAAAGACATTGGTCTTAGAAGCAGTAGCAACTAGTACATTGCTTACTGGTAAGATGACTTACGTTTTCAAAGAAATAGTTCCTCCAACTTTAGTGTTTCTAGGTGGAGATCAGCTCCTTTTGCACCAAATAGGCCTATTCAGCAGAGTGAAGAAACACATGTATCTCACCAAAGAAAACCATCTTGTTATAAGCTGCAGCCTCTAGCACATTGTTTCCTTGTGAGAAGGGAGTTAGTTGCTGAAAGGAATACTTCCTGCAATTTGGGTTTTTCAAGTAGGAGATGGGTTCTTTTCTTTCCAAATAGGCCTGTAGAGCTGAGCTGAAAAAACACATGTAGATCTTCAATGATATCCATTAGTATTAGAAGCATTAGCATCTAGTACATTGATTTTCTGTGAAAACTGAATTAGTGTTTACGGACTACTTCCTGCAACTTAGATGTTTCAAGGTGGATATAGGCTCTGTTTGCTCCAAATTGGCCTGTTCAGGTGAGATGAATGACACATGCATCTTTCCAAAGAAAACCATCCATTTAAGAAGCTGCAGCGTCTAGTGCATTGTTTCCCTAAAAGAATTGAGTTATTTTTTGAAAAGAATACTTCGTGCTTGTCATTGTTTTCAGGGACAAGGAGTCTCACTTTGTACCAAATAGGCATATTCAGCTACGCTGAAGAAACACATATATCTCTCAAATGGAAACTGTAGGAGTTAGAAGCAGGGGCATTTAGGACATGGTTTCCCTTGAGAATTGAGCTAATTTTTGAAATGAAAACCATCTGAAAATGAGAATTGCTCCATGGAGAAAGTCTCGTTTTGTTCCAAATTGGCTGATTCAGCTAACTTGAAAAAACACACGTATCTCTCCAAAGAACACCATCTGTGTTAGAAGCAGGAGCATCAAGTACATTGTTTCTCTGTAACAATTGAGTTAGTTTTTGAAAGAATACTTCCTTCAAGTCAGAAACTTCAAGGTGGAGAAAGGTTCATGTGGTTCCAAATAGGCCTATTCAGCTAATTTGAAGAAAGGATTGTATCTTTCGAAAGAACAGCATGTTTGTTAGAAGCTGGAGCATCTGGCACATTGTTTCTCTGTAAGAATTGAGTTAGATTTTGGAAAGAATACTTCCTGCTTATCATAGTTTTTAAGGTCGAGAAAGGCTCATTTTTTTCCAAATAGGCCTGTTCCGATAACATGAAGAAACACATGTACATCTCGCAAGAACAGTATCTCTCTTAGAAGCTGGAGCAACTAGCACATTCTTTCCCTGTGTGAGTTGACTTAGTTTTTTAAAGGAATCCTACTTGCAACTTAGGTGTTTCAACGTGGAGACAGGCTCTGTGTGTTGCAAATGGGTATATTCAGCTGAGCTGCAGAAGAAACACATGTATCTCTCCAAGAAAACAATCTATGTTAGAAGCTACAGAATCTAGAACATTGTTTCCTGTGAGAATTGTTTTCGTTCTTCAAATGAATACTACCTGCTACGTGCTTTTCCAAGGTGAAAATAAGCTCTCTTTGTTCCAAAGGCCTATAGAGCAGAGTTTAAGAAACACACATAGCTCTCAAAAGAAACCCATCTATATAAGGAGCGGTATAAACTACCACATTATTTCCCTGTCACAATTGAGTTAGTTTTAAAAGGAATATTTCCTGCAAATATTAGCCTTCAAGATGGAGAAAGACTCATTTGGTTCCAAATAGGCCTATTCAGCTAAGGTGAAGAAACACATGTATCTCAAGAAAGAAAATCATCTGCATCAGAAGCAGGAGCCTCCAGCACATGGTTTCCCTGTTAAAATGCACAGAGTTTTTCACAGCCAAACTGCCTGTGACTTGGGTTTTGCAAAGTGGAGACAGGCTGCCTTTGTTCCAATTAGGACTATTCGGCTGAGTTGAAGAACAGCCATCTCTCCAAAGAAAGCCATCTATGATAGAAGCTGCAGCATCTAGCATGTTGTTTTCCTGTAAGAATTAAGTTAATTTTTGGAAAGAATACTTCCTGCTTATCATAGTTTTTATGTTCGAGACAGGCTTCTTTTGTTCCAAATAGGCCTATTCAGAGAACATGAAGAAACACATGTACATCTTGAAGGAAAACCACTGTGTTAGAAGTAGGAGCATCTAGCACATTGCTTGCCTGTCTGAATTAAGTTAGGTTTGGAAAGGAATACTTCCTGCAAATCACAAATTTGAAGGTTCAGAAAGGCTCACTGATGCAAATTGGCTTAGTCAGCTAACAAGAAGAAACAAGTGTATCTCTCAAAAGAAAACAAACCCTCTGTGTTAAAAGGAGGACCATCCAGCACATTCTTTACCAGTAAAACCCGAGTTAGTTTTTGAAAGGATACTTCCTTCAAATCAGAAACTTCAAGGTGGGAAAGTCTCATTTTTTTTCCAAATAGGCCTATTTAGCTAAGTTGAAGAAGCAAGTGTATCTCTTGAAAAAACACCCTTTGTTGTAGAAGCAGGAACATCAAGCACATTGTTTTCCTGTGAGAACTGAGTTAGTTTGTGGAAGGAATCCTTCCTGCAACTTAGGTGTTTCAAGGTGGAGATAGCCTCTGTTTGCTCCAAACAGTTAGAATCAGCAGAGTTGAAGAAACTCATGTATCTCTTCAAAGAAAACCGTGTATGTTAGAAGCTGCAGAATCTAACGCATTATTTCATTGTGAGAATGGAGTTAGTTTTAGAATGAGATACTTCCTTGAAGGTGGGTTTTTCAAGGTGGAGTAGGCCCTCCTTATTCCAAATAGTCCTGTTCTGAGTTGATGAAACACATGTATCTCTTGAAAGAAACTAATGTGTGTTAGAAGTACCATCTACAGCTTGGTTTCTGTGTGAGAACTGAGTAAGTTTTGAAAGGAATACTTCATGCAAATTATAGTTTTCATGATTTAGAAAATCTCATTTTATTCCAAATAGGCCTATTCACCTTAGGTGAAGAAACACATTTATCTCACGAAAGAAAATCCTGTGTGTTAGAAGCAGGAGCCTCTTGCACATTGTTTCCCTATTAAAATTGAGTTAGTTTTGAACAGGAATACTTCCTCCAACTTAGGTGTTTCAAGGTGCAGATAGGCCATCTTTATTCCAAATAGGCAGATTCACCTGAGATGAAGAAACACATGTAACTCTCCAAAGAAAACCATCTCTATTAGAAGTTGCAGCATATACCACATTGTTTCCTTGTGAGAATTTAGTTAGTTTTTGGAAGGAATCCTTCCTGCAACTTATGTTTTTAAAGCTGGAGTTAGGGTCTGTTTCTTCCCAATTGGTATATTCATCTGACTTGATGAAACCCATGTATCTCTCCAAAGAAACCACCAATGTTAAGAGCTGCAGCATCTAGCACATTGTTTTGCAGTGAGAATGGAGTTTGATATTGAAAGGAAGACTTCCTGCAACGTGGGTTTTCCAAAGTGATGATAGACTCTCTTTGTCCAAATAGGCCTATAGTGCTGTGTTCATGAAACACATATATCTCTCAAAAGAATTCCAGTGTGTTAGAAGCAGTACCACCTTGCACATTGTTTCAAAGTGGGAATTGAGTTAATTGTTCAAAGGAGTACTTCATGCTAATCATTGTTTTCAAGGTAGAAAAGGGCTCATATTGTTCCAAATAGTAATATTCATCTTCATTGAAGAAACACATGTATCTCTCCAAAGAAAACCATCTAGGTTAGAAGCTGCAGCATTTAGTGCATTGTTTCCCTATGAGAACTGAGTTAGTTTTTCAAAGAAAACATCTTTCTCCGTTGGGTTTCCATGGTGGTGGCAGGCTCTCCTTCTTCCAGATGGTCCTATGCAGCTGAGTTGATGAAACACATATATCTTTCAAAAGAAACCTATGTGTGTTAGGGCCCCTGGCATCTAGCACACTGCTTTCTGTGACATTTGAGTTAGGTTTTAAAAGGAATACTTCCTGTAAATCATGATTTCCAAGGTGGAGAAAGGCTCATTTTGTTCCAAATAGGCCCATTCATCTAAGTTGAAGAAACATATGTATCTCTCGAAAGAAAACCAACTGTGTTGGAAGCAAGAGCATCTAGCACATTGTTTCCCTGTAAAAATTGAGTTACTTTTTAAAATGAATACTTCATACAAAGTAGACGTTTCAAGGTGGAGATAGCCTCTCTTTGCTCCAAATAGGCCTATTCAACTGAATTGCAGAAACAGACTTGTCTCTCCAAAAAAAAGAACCAAATCTGTTTGAAGCTGCAGCATCTAGCTCATTGTTTCCCTGTGAGACTCACAGTTCGTCTATGAAAGGAATACTTCCAGGAAATCAGAATTTTTCTATGTTCACAAAAGCTCATTTTTTTCCAAACAGGCCTATTCATCTATTGTTAAGAAACACATATTTCTCTCGAAAGAAAGACATTGGTCTTAGAAGCAGTAGCAACTAGTACATTGCTTACTGGTAAGATGACTTACGTTTTCAAAGAAATAGTTCCTCCAACTTTAGTGTTTCTAGGTGGAGATCAGCTCCTTTTGCACCAAATAGGCCTATTCAGCAGAGTGAAGAAACACATGTATCTCACCAAAGAAAACCATCTTGTTATAAGCTGCAGCCTCTAGCACATTGTTTCCTTGTGAGAAGGGAGTTAGTTGCTGAAAGGAATACTTCCTGCAATTTGGGTTTTTCAAGTAGGAGATGGGTTCTTTTCTTTCCAAATAGGCCTGTAGAGCTGAGCTGAAAAAACACATGTAGATCTTCAATGATATCCATTAGTATTAGAAGCATTAGCATCTAGTACATTGATTTTCTGTGAAAACTGAATTAGTGTTTACGGACTACTTCCTGCAACTTAGATGTTTCAAGGTGGATATAGGCTCTGTTTGCTCCAAATTGGCCTGTTCAGGTGAGATGAATGACACATGCATCTTTCCAAAGAAAACCATCCATTTAAGAAGCTGCAGCGTCTAGTGCATTGTTTCCCTAAAAGAATTGAGTTATTTTTTGAAAAGAATACTTCGTGCTTGTCATTGTTTTCAGGGACAAGGAGTCTCACTTTGTACCAAATAGGCATATTCAGCTACGCTGAAGAAACACATATATCTCTCAAATGGAAACTGTAGGAGTTAGAAGCAGGGGCATTTAGGACATGGTTTCCCTTGAGAATTGAGCTAATTTTTGAAATGAAAACCATCTGAAAATGAGAATTGCTCCATGGAGAAAGTCTCGTTTTGTTCCAAATTGGCTGATTCAGCTAACTTGAAAAAACACACGTATCTCTCCAAAGAACACCATCTGTGTTAGAAGCAGGAGCATCAAGTACATTGTTTCTCTGTAACAATTGAGTTAGTTTTTGAAAGAATACTTCCTTCAAGTCAGAAACTTCAAGGTGGAGAAAGGTTCATGTGGTTCCAAATAGGCCTATTCAGCTAATTTGAAGAAAGGATTGTATCTTTCGAAAGAACAGCATGTTTGTTAGAAGCTGGAGCATCTGGCACATTGTTTCTCTGTAAGAATTGAGTTAGATTTTGGAAAGAATACTTCCTGCTTATCATAGTTTTTAAGGTCGAGAAAGGCTCATTTTTTTCCAAATAGGCCTGTTCCGATAACATGAAGAAACACATGTACATCTCGCAAGAACAGTATCTCTCTTAGAAGCTGGAGCAACTAGCACATTCTTTCCCTGTGTGAGTTGACTTAGTTTTTTAAAGGAATCCTACTTGCAACTTAGGTGTTTCAACGTGGAGACAGGCTCTGTGTGTTGCAAATGGGTATATTCAGCTGAGCTGCAGAAGAAACACATGTATCTCTCCAAGAAAACAATCTATGTTAGAAGCTACAGAATCTAGAACATTGTTTCCTGTGAGAATTGTTTTCGTTCTTCAAATGAATACTACCTGCTACGTGCTTTTCCAAGGTGAAAATAAGCTCTCTTTGTTCCAAAGGCCTATAGAGCAGAGTTTAAGAAACACACATAGCTCTCAAAAGAAACCCATCTATATAAGGAGCGGTATAAACTACCACATTATTTCCCTGTCACAATTGAGTTAGTTTTAAAAGGAATATTTCCTGCAAATATTAGCCTTCAAGATGGAGAAAGACTCATTTGGTTCCAAATAGGCCTATTCAGCTAAGGTGAAGAAACACATGTATCTCAAGAAAGAAAATCATCTGCATCAGAAGCAGGAGCCTCCAGCACATGGTTTCCCTGTTAAAATGCACAGAGTTTTTCACAGCCAAACTGCCTGTGACTTGGGTTTTGCAAAGTGGAGACAGGCTGCCTTTGTTCCAATTAGGACTATTCGGCTGAGTTGAAGAACAGCCATCTCTCCAAAGAAAGCCATCTATGATAGAAGCTGCAGCATCTAGCATGTTGTTTTCCTGTAAGAATTAAGTTAATTTTTGGAAAGAATACTTCCTGCTTATCATAGTTTTTATGTTCGAGACAGGCTTCTTTTGTTCCAAATAGGCCTATTCAGAGAACATGAAGAAACACATGTACATCTCGAAGGAAAACCACTGTGTTAGAAGTAGGAGCATCTAGCACATTGCTTGCCTGTCTGAATTAAGTTAGGTTTGGAAAGGAATACTTCCTGCAAATCACAAATTTGAAGGTTCAGAAAGGCTCACTGATGCAAATTGGCTTAGTCAGCTAACAAGAAGAAACAAGTGTATCTCTCAAAAGAAAACAAACCCTCTGTGTTAAAAGGAGGACCATCCAGCACATTCTTTACCAGTAAAACCCGAGTTAGTTTTTGAAAGGATACTTCCTTCAAATCAGAAACTTCAAGGTGGGAAAGTCTCATTTTTTTTCCAAATAGGCCTATTTAGCTAAGTTGAAGAAGCAAGTGTATCTCTTGAAAAAACACCCTTTGTTGTAGAAGCAGGAACATCAAGCACATTGTTTTCCTGTGAGAACTGAGTTAGTTTGTGGAAGGAATCCTTCCTGCAACTTAGGTGTTTCAAGGTGGAGATAGCCTCTGTTTGCTCCAAACAGTTAGAATCAGCAGAGTTGAAGAAACTCATGTATCTCTTCAAAGAAAACCGTGTATGTTAGAAGCTGCAGAATCTAACGCATTATTTCATTGTGAGAATGGAGTTAGTTTTAGAATGAGATACTTCCTTGAAGGTGGGTTTTTCAAGGTGGAGTAGGCCCTCCTTATTCCAAATAGTCCTGTTCTGAGTTGATGAAACACATGTATCACTTGAAAGAAACTAATGTGTGTTAGAAGTACCATCTACAGCTTGGTTTCTGTGTGAGAACTGAGTAAGTTTTGAAAGGAATACTTCATGCAAATTATAGTTTTCATGATTTAGAAAATCTCATTTTATTCCAAATAGGCCTATTCACCTTAGGTGAAGAAACACATTTATCTCACGAAAGAAAATCCTGTGTGTTAGAAGCAGGAGCCTCTTGCACATTGTTTCCCTATTAAAATTGAGTTAGTTTTGAACAGGAATACTTCCTCCAACTTAGGTGTTTCAAGGTGCAGATAGGCCATCTTTATTCCAAATAGGCAGATTCACCTGAGATGAAGAAACACATGTAACTCTCCAAAGAAAACCATCTCTATTAGAAGTTGCAGCATATACCACATTGTTTCCTTGTGAGAATTTAGTTAGTTTTTGGAAGGAATCCTTCCTGCAACTTATGTTTTTAAAGCTGGAGTTAGGGTCTGTTTCTTCCCAATTGATATATTCATCTGAGTTGATGAAACCCATGTATCTCTCCAAAGAAACCACCAATGTTAAGAGCTGCAGCATCTAGCACATTGTTTTGCAGTGAGAATGGAGTTTGGTATTGAAAGGAAGACTTCCTGCAACGTGGGTTTTCCAAAGTGATGATAGACTCTCTTTGTCCAAATAGGCCTATAGTGCTGTGTTCATGAAACACATATATCTCTCAAAAGAATTCCAGTGTGTTAGAAGCAGTACCACCTTGCACATTGTTTCAAAGTGGGAATTGAGTTAATTGTTGAAAGGAGTACTTCATGCTAATCATGGTTTTCAAGGTGGAAAAGGGCTCATATTGTTCCAAATAGTAATATTCATCTTCATTGAAGAAACACATGTATCTCTCCAAAGAAAACCATCTAGGTTAGAAGCTGCAGCATTTAGTGCATTGTTTCCCTATGAGAACTGAGTTAGTTTTTCAAAGAAAACATCTTTCTCCGTTGGTTTTCCATGGCGGTGGCAGGCTCTCCTTCTTCCAGATGGTCCTATGCAGCTGAGTTGATGAAACACATATATCTGTCAAAAGAAACCTATGTGTGTTAGGGCCCCTGGCATCTAGCACACTGCTTTCTGTGACATTTGAGTTAGGTTTTAAAAGGAATACTTCCTGTAAATCATGATTTCCAAGGTGGAGAAAGGCTCATTTTGTTCCAAATAGGCCCATTCGTCTAAGTTGAAGAAACATATGTATCTCTCGAAAGAAAACCAACTGTGTTGGAAGCAAGAGCATCTAGCACACTGTTTCCCTGTAAAAATTGAGTTACTTTTTAAAATGAATACTTCATACAAAGTAGACGTTTCAAGGTGGAGATAGCCTCTCTTTGCTCCAAATAGGCCTATTCAACTGAATTGCAGAAACAGACTTGTCTCTCCAAAAAAAAGAACCAAATCTGTTTGAAGCTGCAGCATCTAGCTCATTGTTTCCCTGTGAGACTCACAGTTCGTCTATGAAAGGAATACTTCCAGGAAATCAGAATTTTTCTATGTTCACAAAAGCTCATTATTTTCCAAACAGGCCTATTCATCTATTGTTAAGAAACACATATTTCTCTCGAAAGAAAGACATTGGTCTTAGAAGCAGTAGCAACTAGTACATTGCTTACTGGTAAGATGACTTAGGTTTTCAAAGAAATAGTTCCTCCAACTTTAGTGTTTCTAGGTGGAGATCAGCTAATTTTGCACCAAATAGGCCTATTCAGCAGAGTGAAGAAACACATGTATCTCACCAAAGAAAACCATCTTGTTATAAGCTGCAGCCTCTAGCACATTGTTTCCTTGTGAGAAGGGAGTTAGTTGCTGAAAGGAATACTTCCTGCAATTTGGGTTTTTCAAGTTGGAGATGGGTTCTTTTCTTTCCAAATAGGCCTGTAGAGCTGAGCTGAAAAAACACATGTAGATCTTCAATGATATCCATTAGTATTAGAAGCATTAGCATCTAGTACATTGATTTTCTGTGAAAACTGAATTAGTGTTTACGGACTACTTCCTGCAACTTAGATGTTTCAAGGTGGATATAGGCTCTGTTTGCTCCAAATTGGCCTGTTCAGGTGAGATGAATGACACATGCATCTTTCCAAAGAAAACCATCCATTTAAGAAGCTGCAGCGTCTAGTGCATTGTTTCCCTAAAAGAATTGAGTTATTTTTTGAAAAGAATACTTCGTGCTTGTCATTGTTTTCAGGGACAAGGAGTCTCACTTTGTACCAAATAGGCATATTCAGCTACGCTGAAGAAACACATATATCTCTCAAATGGAAACCGTAGGAGTTAGAAGCAGGAGCATTTAGGACATTGTTTCCCTTGAGAATTGAGCTAATTTTTGAAATGAAAACTATCTGAAAATCAGAATTGTCTCCATGGAGAAAGTCTCGTTTTGTTCCAAATTGGCTGATTCAGCTAACTTGAAAAAACACACGTATCTCTCCAAAGAACACCATCTGTGTTAGATGCAGGAGCATCAAGTACATTGTTTCTCTGTAACAATTGAGTTAGTTTTTAAAAGAATACTTCCTTCAAGTCAGAAACTTCAAGGTGGAGAAAGGTTCATGTGGTTCCAAATAGGCCTATTCAGCTAATTTGAAGAAAGGATTGTATCTGTCGAAAGAACAGCATGTTTGTTAGAAGCTGGAGCATCTGGCACATTGTTTCTCTGTAAGAATTGAGTTAGATTTTGGAAAGAATACTTCCTGCTTATCATAGTTTTTAAGGTCGAGAAAGGCTCATTTTTTTCCAAATAGGCCTGTTCCGATAACATGAAGAAACACATGTACATCTCGCAAGAACAGTATCTCTCTTAGAAGCTGGAGCAACTAGCACATTCTTTCCCTGTGTGAGTTGACTTAGTTTTTTAAAGGAATCCTACTTGCAACTTAGGTGTTTCAACGTGGAGACAGGCTCTGTGTGTTGCAAATGGGTATATTCAGCTGAGCTGCAGAAGAAACACATGTATCTCTCCAAGAAAACAATCTATGTTAGAAGCTACAGAATCTAGAACATTGTTTCCTGTGAGAATTGTTTTCGTTCTTCAAATGAATACTACCTGCTACGTGCTTTTCCAAGGTGAAAATAAGCTCTCTTTGTTCCAAAGGCCTATAGAGCAGAGTTTAAGAAACACACATAGCTCTCAAAAGAAACCCATCTATATAAGGAGCGGTATAAACTACCAAATTATTTCCCTGTCACACTTGAGTTAGTTTTAAAAGGAATATTTCCTGCAAATATTAGCCTTCAAGATGGAGAAAGACTCATTTGGTTCCAAATAGGCCTATTCAGCTAAGGTGAAGAAACACATGTATCTCAAGAAAGAAAATCATGTGCATCAGAAGCAGGAGCCTCCAGCACATGGTTTCCCTGTTAAAATGCATAGAGTTTTTCACAGCCAAACTGTCTGTGACTTGGGTTTTGCAAGGTGGAGACAGGCTGCCTTTGTTCCAATTAGGACTATTCGGCTGAGTTGAAGAACAGCCATCTCTCCAAAGAAAGCCATCTATGATAGAAGCTGCAGCATCTAGCACGTTGTTTTCCTGTAAGAATTAAGTTAATTTTTGCAAAGAATACTTCCTGCTTATCATAGTTTTTATGTTCGAGACAGGCTTCTTTTGTTCCAAATAGGCCTATTCAGAGAACATGAAGAAACACATGTACATCTCGAAGGAAAACCACTGTGTTAGAAGTAGGAGCATCTAGCACATTGCTTGCCTGTCTGAATTAAGTTAGGTTTGGAAAGGAATACTTCCTGCAAATCACAAATTTGAAGGTTCAGAAAGGCTCACTGATGCAAATTGGCTTAGTCAGCTAACAAGAAGAAACAAGTGTATCTCTCAAAAGAAAACAAACCCTCTGTGTTAAAAGGAGGACCATCCAGCACATTCTTTCCCAGTAAAACCCGAGTTAGTTTTTGAAATGATACTTCCTTCAAATCAGAAACTTCAAGGTGGGAAAGTCTCATTTTTTTTCCAAATAGGCCTATTTAGCTAAGTTGAAGAAATGAGTGTATCTCTTGAAAAAACACCCTTTGTTGTAGAAGCGGGAACATCAAGCACATTGTTTTCCTGTGAGAACTGAGTTAGTTTGTGGAAGGAATCCTTCCTGCAACTTCGGTGTTTCAAGGTGGAGATAGCCTCTGTTTGCTCCAAACAGTTAGAATCAGCAGAGTTGAAGAAACTCATTTATCTCTTCAAAGAAAACCGTGTATGTTAGAAACTGCAGAATCTAGCGCATTATTTCATTGTGAGAATGGAGTTAGTTTTAGAATGAGATACTTCCTTGAAGGTGGGTTTTTCAAGGTGGAGTAGGCCCTCCTTATTCCAAATAGTCCTGTTCTGAGTTGATGAAACACATGTATCTCTCGAAAGAAACTAATGTGTGTTAGAAGTGCCATCTAGAACTTGGTTTCTGTGTGAGAACTGAGTAAGTTTTGAAAGGAATACTTCATGCAAATTATAGTTTTCATGATTTAGAAAATCTCATTTTATTCCAAATAGGCCTAGTCACCTTAGGTGAAGAAACACATTTATCTCACGAAAGAAAATCCTGTGTGTTAGAAGCAGGAGCCTCTTGCACATTGTTTCCCTATTAAAATTGAGTTAGTTTTGAACAGGAATACTTCCTCCAACTTAGGTGTTTCAAGGTGCAGATAGGCCATCTTTATTCCAAATAGGCAGATTCACCTGAGATGAAGAAACACATGTAACTCTCCAAAGAAAACCATCTCTATTAGAAGTTGCAGCATATAGCACATTGTTTCCTTGTGAGAATTTAGTTAGTTTTTGGAAGGAATCCTTCCTGCAACTTATGTTTTTAAAGCTGGAGTTGGGGTCTGTTTCTTCCCAATTGGTATATTCATCTGACTTCATGAAACCCATGTATCTCTCCAAAGAAACCACCAATGTTAAGAGCTGCAGCATCTAGCACATTGTTTTGCAGTGAGAATGGAGTTTGGTATTGAAAGGAAGACTTCCTGCAACGTGGGTTTTCCAAAGTGATGATAGACTCTCTTTGTCCAAATAGGCCTATAGTGCTGTGTTCATGAAACACATATATCTCTCAAAAGAATTCCAGTGTGTTAGAAGCAGTACCACCTTGCACATTGTTTCAAAGTGGGAATTGAGTTAATTGTTGAAAGGAGTACTTCATGCTAATCATGGTTTTCAAGGTGGAAAAGGGCTCATATTGTTCCAAATAGTAATATTCATCTTCATTGAAGAAACACATGTATCTCTCCAAAGAAAACCATCTAGGTTAGAAGCTGCAGCATTTAGCGCATTGTTTCCCTATGAGAACTGAGTTAGTTTTTCAAAGGAAACATCTTTCTCCGTTGGGTTTCCATGGCGGTGGCAGGCTCTCCTTCTTCCAGATGGTCCTGTGCAGCTGAGTTGATGAAACACATATATCTGTCAAAAGAAACCTATGTGTGTTAGGACCCCTGGCATCTAGCACACTGCTTTCTGTGACCATTGAGTTAGGTTTTAAAAGGAATACTTCCTGTAAATCATGATTTCCAAGGTGGAGAAAGGCTCATTTTGTTCCAAATAGGCCCATTCGTCTAAGTTGAAGAAACATATGTATCTCTCGAAAGAAAACCAACTGTGTTGGAAGCAAGAGCATCTAGCACACTGTTTCCCTGTAAAAATTGAGTTACTTTTTAAAATGAATACTTCATACAAAGTAGACGTTTCAAGGTGGAGATAGCCTCTCTTTGCTCCAAATAGGCCTATTCAACTGAATTGCGGAAACAGACTTGTCTCTCCAAAAAAAAGAACCAAATCTGTTTGAAGCTGCAGCATCTAGCTCATTGTTTCCCTGTGAGACTCAGTTCGTCTATGATAGGAATACTTCCAGGAAATCAGAATTTTTCTATGTTCACAAAAGCTCAATTTTTTCCAAACAGGCCTATTCATCTATTGTTAAGAAACACATATTTCTCTCGAAAGAAAGACATTGGTCGTAGAAGCAGTAGCAACTAGTACATTGCTTACTTGTAAGATGACTTAGGTTTTCAAAGAAATAGTTCCTCCAACTTAAGTGTTTCTAGGTGGAGATCAGCTCCTTTTGCACCAAATAGGCCTATTCAGCAGAGTGAAGAAACACATGTATCTCACCAAAGAAAACCATCTTGTTATAAGCTGCAGCCTCTAGCACATTGTTTCCTTGTGAGAAGGGAGTTAGTTGCTAAAAGGAATACTTCCTGCAATTTGGGTTTTTCAAGTTGGAGATAGGTTCTTTTCTTTCCAAATAGGTGTGTGGAGCTGAGCTGAAAAAACACATGTAGATCTTCAGTGAAATCCATTAGTGTTAGAAGCATTAGCATCTAGTACATTGATTTTCTGTGAAAACTGAATTAGTGTTTACGGACTACTTCCTGCAACTTAGATGTTTCAAGGTGGATATAGGCTCTGTTTGCTCCAAATTGGCCTGTTCGGGTGAGATGAATGACACATGCATCTATCCAAAGAAAACCATCCATTTAAGAAGCTGCAGCGTCTAGTGCATTGTTTCCCTGAAAGAATTGAGTTATTTTTTGAAAAGAATACTTCGTGCTTGTCATTGTTTTCAGGGACAAGGAGTCTCACTTTGTACCAAATAGGCATATTCAGCTACGCTGAATAAACACATATATCTCTCAAATGGAAACTGTAGGAGTTAGAAGCAGGGGCATTTAGGACATGGTTTCCCTTGAGAATTGAGCTAATTTTTGAAATGAAAACCATCTGAAAATGAGAATTGTCTCCATGGAGAAAGTCTCGTTTTGTTCCAAATTGGCTGATTCAGCTAACTTGAAAAAACACACGTATCTCTCAAAAGAACACCATCTGTGTTAGAAGCAGGAGCATCAAGTACATTGTTTCTCTGTAACAATTGAGTTAGTTTTTGAAAGAATACTTCCTTCAAGTCAGAAACTTCAAGGTGGAGAAAGGTTCATGTGGTTCCAAATAGGCCTATTCAGCTAATTTGAAGAAAGGATTGTATCTGTCGAAAGAACAGCATGTTTGTGAGAAGCTGGAGCATCTGGCACATTGTTTCTCTGTAAGAATTGAGTTACATTTTGGAAAGAATACTTCCTGCTTATCATAGTTTTTAAGGTCGAGAAAGGCTCATTTTTTTCCAAATAGGCCTGTTCCGATAACATGAAGAAACACATGTACATCTCGAAAGAACAGTATCTCTGTTAGAAGCTGGAGCAACTAGCACATTCTTTCCCTGTGTGAGTTGACTTAGTTTTTTAAAGGAATCCTACTTGCAACTTAGGTGTTTCAACGTGGAGACAGGCTCTGTGTGTTGCAAATAGGTATATTCAGCTGAGCTGCAAGAGAAACACATGTATCTCTCCAAGAAAACAATCTATGTTAGAAGCTACAGAATCTAGAACATTGTTTCCTGTGAGAATTGTTTTCGTTCTTCAAATGAATACTACCTGCTACGTGCTTTTCCAAGGTGAAAATAAGCGCTCTTTGTTCCAAAGGCCTATAGAGCAGAGTTTAAGAAACACACATAGCTCTCAAAAGAAACCCATCTATATAAGGAACGGTATAAACTACCACATTATTTCCCTGTCACAATTGAGTTAGTTTTAAAAGGAATATTTCCAGCAATATTAGCCTTGAAGATGGAGAAAGACTCATTTGGTTCCAAATAGGCCTATTCAGCTTAGGTGAAGAAACACATGTATCTCAAGAAAGAAAATCATCTGCATCAGAAGCAGGAGCCTCCAGCACATGGTTTCCCTGTTAAAATGCATAGAGTTTTTCACAGCCAAACTGCCTGTGACTTGGGTTTTGCAAGGTGGAGACAGGCTGCCTTTGTTCCAATTAGGACTATTCGGCTGAGTTGAAGAACAGCCATCTCTCCAAAGAAAGCCATCTATGATAGAAGCTGCAGCATGTAGCACGTTGTTTTCCTGTAAGAATTAAGTTAATTTTTGGAAAGAATACTTCCTGCTTATCATAGTTTTTATGTTCGAGACAGGCTTCTTTTGTTCCAAATAGGCCTATTCAGAGAACATGAAGAAACACATGTACATCTCGAAGGAAAACCACTGTGTTAGAAGTAGGAGCATCTAGCACATTGCTTGCCTGTCTGAATTAAGTTAGGTTTGGAAAGGAATACTTCCTGCAAATCACAAATTTGAAGGTTCAGAAAGGCTCACTGATGCAAATTGGCTTAGTCAGCTAACAAGAAGAAACAAGTGTATCTCTCAAAAGAAAACAAACCCTCTGTGTTAAAAGGAGGACCATCCAGCACATTCTTTCCCAGTAAAACCCGAGTTAGTTTTTGAAAGGATACTTCCTTCAAATCAGAAACTTCAAGGTGGGAAAGTCTCATTTTTTTTTAAATAGGCCTATTTACCTAAGTTGAAGAAACGAGTGTATCTCTTGAAAAAACACCCTTTGTTGTAGAAGCGGGAACATCAAGCACATTGTTTTCCTGTGAGAACTGAGTTAGTTTGTGGAAGGAATCCTTCCTGCAACATAGGTGTTTCAAGGTGGAGATAGCCTCTGTTTGCTCCAAACAGTTAGAATCAGCAGAGTTGAAGAAACTCATGTATCTCTTCAAAGAAAAACGTGTATGTTAGAAGCTGCAGAATCTAGCGCATTATTTCATTGTGAGAATGGAGTTAGTTTTAGAATGAGATACTTCCTTGAAGGTGGGTTTTTCAAGGTGGAGTAGGCCCTCCTTATTCCAAATAGTCCTGTTCTGAGTTGATGAAACACATGTATCTCTCGAAAGAAACTAATGTGTGTTAGAAGTGCCATCTAGAACTTGGTTTCTGTGTGAGAACTGAGTAAGTTTTGAAAGGAATACTTCATGCAAATTATAGTTTTCATGATTTAGAAAATCTCATTTTATTCCAAATAGGCCTAGTCACCTTAGGTGAAGAAACACATTTATCTCACGAAAGAAAATCCTGTGTGTTAGAAGCAGGAGCCTCTTGCACATTGTTTCCCTATTAAAATTGAGTTAGTTTTGAACAGGAATACTTCCTCCAACTTAGGTGTTTCAAGGTGCAGATAGGCCATCTTTATTCCAAATAGGCAGATTCACCTGAGATGAAGAAACACATGTAACTCTCCAAAGAAAACCATCTCTATTAGAAGTTGCAGCATATAGCACATTGTTTCCTTGTGAGAATTTAGTTAGTTTTTGGAAGGAATCCTTCCTGCAACTTATGTTTTTAAAGCTGGAGTTAGGGTCTGTTTCTTCCCAATTGGTATATTCATCTGAATTGATGAAACCCATGTATCTCTCCAAAGAAACCACCAATATTAAGAGCTGCAGCATCTAGCACATTGTTTTGCAGTGAGAATGGAGTTTGGTATTGAAAGGAAGACTTCCTGCAACGTGGGTTTTCCAAAGTGATGATAGACTCTCTTTGTCCAAATAGGCCTATAGTGCTGTGTTCATGAAACACATATATCTCTCAAAAGAATTCCAGTGTGTTAGAAGCAGTACCACCTTGCACATTGTTTCAAAGTGGGAATTGAGTTAATTGTTGAAAGGAGTACTTCATGCTAATCATGGTTTTCAAGGTGGAAAAGGGCTCATATTGTTCCAAATAGTAATATTCATCTTCATTGAAGAAACACATGTATCTCTCCAAAGAAAACCATCTAGGTTAGAAGCTGCAGCATTTAGCGCATTGTTTCCCTATGAGAACTGAGTTAGTTTTTCAAAGGAAACATCTTTCTCCGTTGGGTTTCCATGGCGGTGGCAGGCTCTCCTTCTTCCAGATGGTCCTGTGCAGCTGAGTTGATGAAACACATATATCTGTCAAAAGAAACCTATGTGTGTTAGGACCCCTGGCATCTAGCACACTGCTTTCTGTGACCATTGAGTTAGGTTTTAAAAGGAATACTTCCTGTAAATCATGATTTCCAAGGTGGAGAAAGGCTCATTTTGTTCCAAATAGGCCCAATCATCTAAGTTGAAGAAACATATGTATCTCTCGAAAGAAAACCAACTGTGTTGGAAGCAAGAGCATCTGGCACACTGTTTCCCTGTAAAAATTGAGTTACTTTTTAAAATGAATACTTCATACAAAGTAGACGTTTCAAGGTGGAGATAGCCTCTCTTTGCTCCAAATAGGCCTATTCAACTGAATTGCGGAAACAGACTTGTCTCTCCAAAAAAAAGAACCAAATCTGTTTGAAGCTGCAGCATCTAGCTCATTGTTTCCCTGTGAGACTCAGTTCGTCTATGATAGGAATACTTCCAGGAAATCAGAATTTTTCTATGTTCACAAAAGCTCAATTTTTTCCAAACAGGCCTATTCATCTATTGTTAAGAAACACATATTTCTCTCGAAAGAAAGACATTGGTCGTAGAAGCAGTAGCAACTAGTACATTGCTTACTTGTAAGATGACTTAGGTTTTCAAAGAAATAGTTCCTCCAGCTTAAGTGTTTCTAGGTGGAGATCAGCTCCTTTTGCACCAAATAGGCCTATTCAGCAGAGTGAAGAAACACATGTATCTCACCAAAGAAAACCATCTTGTTATAAGCTGCAGCCTCTAGCACATTGTTTCCTTGTGAGAAGGGAGTTAGTTGCTAAAAGGAATACTTCCTGCAATTTGGGTTTTTCAAGTTGGAGATAGGTTCTTTTCTTTCCAAATAGGTGTGTGGAGCTGAGCTGAAAAAACACATGTAGATCTTCAGTGAAATCCATTAGTGTTAGAAGCATTAGCATCTAGTACATTGATTTTCTGTGAAAACTGAATTAGTGTTTACGGACTACTTCCTGCAACTTAGATGTTTCAAGGTGGATATAGGCTCTGTTTGCTCCAAATTGGCCTGTTCGGGTGAGATGAATCACACATGCATCTATCCAAAGAAAACCATCCATTTAAGAAGCTGCAGCGTCTAGTGCATTGTTTCCCTGAAAGAATTGAGTTATTTTTTGAAAAGAATACTTCGTGCTTGTCATTGTTTTCAGGGACAAGGAGTCTCACTTTGTACCAAATAGGCATATTCAGCTACGCTGAATAAACACATATATCTCTCAAATGGAAACTGTAGGAGTTAGAAGCAGGGGCATTTAGGACATGGTTTCCCTTGAGAATTGAGCTAATTTTTGAAATGAAAACCATCTGAAAATGAGAATTGTCTCCATGGAGAAAGTCTCGTTTTGTTCCAAATTGGCTGATTCAGCTAACTTGAAAAAACACACATATCTCTCAAAAGAACACCATCTGTGTTAGAAGCAGGAGCATCAAGTACATTGTTTCTCTGTAACAATTGAGTTAGTTTTTGAAAGAATACTTCCTTCAAGTCAGAAACTTCAAGGTGGAGAAAGGTTCATGTGGTTCCAAATAGGCCTATTCAGCTAATTTGAAGAAAGGATTGTATCTGTCGAAAGAACAGCATGTTTGTGAGAAGCTGGAGCATCTGGCACATTGTTTCTCTGTAAGAATTGAGTTACATTTTGGAAAGAATACTTCCTGCTTATCATAGTTTTTAAGGTCGAGAAAGGCTCATTTTTTTCCAAATAGGCCTGTTCCGATAACATGAAGAAACACATGTACATCTCGAAAGAACAGTATCTCTGTTAGAAGCTGGAGCAACTAGCACATTCTTTCCCTGTGTGAGTTGACTTAGTTTTTTAAAGGAATCCTACTTGCAACTTAGGTGTTTCAACGTGGAGACAGGCTCTGTGTGTTGCAAATAGGTATATTCAGCTGAGCTGCAAGAGAAACACATGTATCTCTCCAAGAAAACAATCTATGTTAGAAGCTACAGAATCTAGAACATTGTTTCCTGTGAGAATTGTTTTCGTTCTTCAAATGAATACTACCTGCTACGTGCTTTTCCAAGGTGAAAATAAGCGCTCTTTGTTCCAAAGGCCTATAGAGCAGAGTTTAAGAAACACACATAGCTCTCAAAAGAAACCCATCTATATAAGGAACGGTATAAACTACCACATTATTTCCCTGTCACAATTGAGTTAGTTTTAAAAGGAATATTTCCAGCAATATTAGCCTTGAAGATGGAGAAAGACTCATTTGGTTCCAAATAGGCCTATTCAGCTTAGGTGAAGAAACACATGTATCTCAAGAAAGAAAATCATCTGCATCAGAAGCAGGAGCCTCCAGCACATGGTTTCCCTGTTAAAATGCATAGAGTTTTTCACAGCCAAACTGCCTGTGACTTGGGTTTTGCAAGGTGGAGACAGGCTGCCTTTGTTCCAATTAGGACTATTCGGCTGAGTTGAAGAACAGCCATCTCTCCAAAGAAAGCCATCTATGATAGAAGCTGCAGCATCTAGCACGTTGTTTTCCTGTAAGAATTAAGTTAATTTTTGGAAAGAATACTTCCTGCTTATCATAGTTTTTATGTTCGAGACAGGCTTCTTTTGTTCCAAATAGGCCTATTCAGAGAACATGAAGAAACACATGTACATCTCGAAGGAAAACCACTGTGTTAGAAGTAGGAGCATCTAGCACATTGCTTGCCTGTCTGAATTAAGTTAGGTTTGGAAAGGAATACTTCCTGCAAATCACAAATTTGAAGGTTCAGAAAGGCTCACTGATGCAAATTGGCTTAGTCAGCTAACAAGAAGAAACAAGTGTATCTCTCAAAAGAAAACAAACCCTCTGTGTTAAAAGGAGGACCATCCAGCACATTCTTTCCCAGTAAAACCCGAGTTAGTTTTTGAAAGGATACTTCCTTCAAATCAGAAACTTCAAGGTGGGAAAGTCTCATTTTTTTTTAAATAGGCCTATTTACCTAAGTTGAAGAAACGAGTGTATCTCTTGAAAAAACACCCTTTGTTGTAGAAGCGGGAACATCAAGCACATTGTTTTCCTGTGAGAACTGAGTTAGTTTGTGGAAGGAATCCTTCCTGCAACATAGGTGTTTCAAGGTGGAGATAGCCTCTGTTTGCTCCAAACAGTTAGAATCAGCAGAGTTGAAGAAACTCATGTATCTCTTCAAAGAAAAACGTGTATGTTAGAAGCTGCAGAATCTAGCGCATTATTTCATTGTGAGAATGGAGTTAGTTTTAGAATGAGATACTTCCTTGAAGGTGGGTTTTTCAAGGTGGAGTAGGCCCTCCTTATTCCAAATAGTCCTGTTCTGAGTTGATGAAACACATGTATCTCTCGAAAGAAACTAATGTGTGTTAGAAGTGCCATCTAGAACTTGGTTTCTGTGTGAGAACTGAGTAAGTTTTGAAAGGAATACTTCATGCAAATTATAGTTTTCATGATTTAGAAAATCTCATTTTATTCCAAATAGGCCTAGTCACCTTAGGTGAAGAAACACATTTATCTCACGAAAGAAAATCCTGTGTGTTAGAAGCAGGAGCCTCTTGCACATTGTTTCCCTATTAAAATTGAGTTAGTTTTGAACAGGAATACTTCCTCCAACTTAGGTGTTTCAAGGTGCAGATAGGCCATCTTTATTCCAAATAGGCAGATTCACCTGAGATGAAGAAACACATGTAACTCTCCAAAGAAAACCATCTCTATTAGAAGTTGCAGCATATAGCACATTGTTTCCTTGTGAGAATTTAGTTAGTTTTTGGAAGGAATCCTTCCTGCAACTTATGTTTTTAAAGCTGGAGTTGGGGTCTGTTTCTTCCCAATTGGTATATTCATCTGACTTGATGAAACCCATGTATCTCTCCAAAGAAACCACCAATATTAAGAGCTGCAGCATCTAGCACATTGTTTTGCAGTGAGAATGGAGTTTGGTATTGAAAGGAAGACTTCCTGCAACGTGGGTTTTCCAAAGTGATGATAGACTCTCTTTGTCCAAATAGGCCTATAGTGCTGTGTTCATGAAACACATATATCTCTCAAAAGAATTCCAGTGTGTTAGAAGCAGTACCACCTTGCACATTGTTTCAAAGTGGGAATTGAGTTAATTGTTGAAAGGAGTACTTCATGCTAATCATGGTTTTCAAGGTGGAAAAGGGCTCATATTGTTCCAAATAGTAATATTCATCTTCATTGAAGAAACACATGTATCTCTCCAAAGAAAACCATCTAGGTTAGAAGCTGCAGCATTTAGCGCATTGTTTCCCTATGAGAACTGAGTTAGTTTTTCAAAGGAAACATCTTTCTCCGTTGGGTTTCCATGGCGGTGGCAGGCTCTCCTTCTTCCAGATGGTCCTGTGCAGCTGAGTTGATGAAACACATATATCTGTCAAAAGAAACCTATGTGTGTTAGGACCCCTGGCATCTAGCACACTGCTTTCTGTGACCATTGAGTTAGGTTTTAAAAGGAATACTTCCTGTAAATCATGATTTCCAAGGTGGAGAAAGGCTCATTTTGTTCCAAATAGGCCCATTCATCTAAGTTGAAGAAACATATGTATCTCTCGAAAGAAAACCAACTGTGTTGGAAGCAAGAGCATCTGGCACACTGTTTCCCTGTAAAAATTGAGTTACTTTTTAAAATGAATACTTCATACAAAGTAGACGTTTCAAGGTGGAGATAGCCTCTCTTTGCTCCAAATAGGCCTATTCAACTGAATTGCGGAAACAGACTTGTCTCTCCAAAAAAAAGAACCAAATCTGTTTGAAGCTGCAGCATCTAGCTCATTGTTTCCCTGTGAGACTCAGTTCGTCTATGATAGGAATACTTCCAGGAAATCAGAATTTTTCTATGTTCACAAAAGCTCAATTTTTTCCAAACAGGCCTATTCATCTATTGTTAAGAAACACATATTTCTCTCGAAAGAAAGACATTGGTCGTAGAAGCAGTAGCAACTAGTACATTGCTTACTTGTAAGATGACTTAGGTTTTCAAAGAAATAGTTCCTCCAACTTAAGTGTTTCTAGGTGGAGATCAGCTCCTTTTGCACCAAATAGGCCTATTCAGCAGAGTGAAGAAACACATGTATCTCACCAAAGAAAACCATCTTGTTATAAGCTGCAGCCTCTAGCACATTGTTTCCTTGTGAGAAGGGAGTTAGTTGCTAAAAGGAATACTTCCTGCAATTTGGGTTTTTCAAGTTGGAGATAGGTTCTTTTCTTTCCAAATAGGTGTGTGGAGCTGAGCTGAAAAAACACATGTAGATCTTCAGTGAAATCCATTAGTGTTAGAAGCATTAGCATCTAGTACATTGATTTTCTGTGAAAACTGAATTAGTGTTTACGGACTACTTCCTGCAACTTAGATGTTTCAAGGTGGATATAGGCTCTGTTTGCTCCAAATTGGCCTGTTCGGGTGAGATGAATCACACATGCATCTATCCAAAGAAAACCATCCATTTAAGAAGCTGCAGCGTCTAGTGCATTGTTTCCCTGAAAGAATTGAGTTATTTTTTGAAAAGAATACTTCGTGCTTGTCATTGTTTTCAGGGACAAGGAGTCTCACTTTGTACCAAATAGGCATATTCAGCTACGCTGAATAAACACATATATCTCTCAAATGGAAACTGTAGGAGTTAGAAGCAGGGGCATTTAGGACATGGTTTCCCTTGAGAATTGAGCTAATTTTTGAAATGAAAACCATCTGAAAATGAGAATTGTCTCCATGGAGAAAGTCTCGTTTTGTTCCAAATTGGCTGATTCAGCTAACTTGAAAAAACACACATATCTCTCAAAAGAACACCATCTGTGTTAGAAGCAGGAGCATCAAGTACATTGTTTCTCTGTAACAATTGAGTTAGTTTTTGAAAGAATACTTCCTTCAAGTCAGAAACTTCAAGGTGGAGAAAGGTTCATGTGGTTCCAAATAGGCCTATTCAGCTAATTTGAAGAAAGGATTGTATCTGTCGAAAGAACAGCATGTTTGTTAGAAGCTGGAGCATCTGGCACATTGTTTCTCTGTAAGAATTGAGTTAGATTTTGGAAAGAATACTTCCTGCTTATCATAGTTTTTAAGGTCGAGAAAGGCTCATTTTTTTCCAAATAGGCCTGTTCCGATAACATGAAGAAACACATGTACATCTCGAAAGAACAGTATCTCTGTTAGAAGCTGGAGCAACTAGCACATTCTTTCCCTGTGTGAGTTGACTTAGTTTTTTAAAGGAATCCTACTTGCAACTTAGGTGTTTCAACGTGGAGACAGGCTCTGTGTGTTGCAAATAGGTATATTCAGCTGAGCTGCAAGAGAAACACATGTATCTCTCCAAGAAAACAATCTATGTTAGAAGCTACAGAATCTAGAACATTGTTTCCTGTGAGAATTGTTTTCGTTCTTCAAATGAATACTACCTGCTACGTGCTTTTCCAAGGTGAAAATAAGCGCTCTTTGTTCCAAAGGCCTATAGAGCAGAGTTTAAGAAACACACATAGCTCTCAAAAGAAACCCATCTATATAAGGAACGGTATAAACTACCACATTATTTCCCTGTCACAATTGAGTTAGTTTTAAAAGGAATATTTCCAGCAATATTAGCCTTGAAGATGGAGAAAGACTCATTTGGTTCCAAATAGGCCTATTCAGCTTAGGTGAAGAAACACATGTATCTCAAGAAAGAAAATCATCTGCATCAGAAGCAGGAGCCTCCAGCACATGGTTTCCCTGTTAAAATGCATAGAGTTTTTCACAGCCAAACTGCCTGTGACTTGGGTTTTGCAAGGTGGAGACAGGCTGCCTTTGTTCCAATTAGGACTATTCGGCTGAGTTGAAGAACAGCCATCTCTCCAAAGAAAGCCATCTATGATAGAAGCTGCAGCATCTAGCACGTTGTTTTCCTGTAAGAATTAAGTTAATTTTTGGAAAGAATACTTCCTGCTTATCATAGTTTTTATGTTCGAGACAGGCTTCTTTTGTTCCAAATAGGCCTATTCAGAGAACATGAAGAAACACATGTACATCTCGAAGGAAAACCACTGTGTTAGAAGTAGGAGCATCTAGCACATTGCTTGCCTGTCTGAATTAAGTTAGGTTTGGAAAGGAATACTTCCTGCAAATCACAAATTTGAAGGTTCAGAAAGGCTCACTGATGCAAATTGGCTTAGTCAGCTAACAAGAAGAAACAAGTGTATCTCTCAAAAGAAAACAAACCCTCTGTGTTAAAAGGAGGACCATCCAGCACATTCTTTCCCAGTAAAACCCGAGTTAGTTTTTGAAAGGATACTTCCTTCAAATCAGAAACTTCAAGGTGGGAAAGTCTCATTTTTTTTTAAATAGGCCTATTTACCTAAGTTGAAGAAACGAGTGTATCTCTTGAAAAAACACCCTTTGTTGTAGAAGCGGAAACATCAAGCACATTGTTTTCCTGTGAGAACTGAGTTAGTTTGTGGAAGGAATCCTTCCTGCAACATAGGTGTTTCAAGGTGGAGATAGCCTCTGTTTGCTCCAAACAGTTAGAATCAGCAGAGTTGAAGAAACTCATGTATCTCTTCAAAGAAAAACGTGTATGTTAGAAGCTGCAGAATCTAGCGCATTATTTCATTGTGAGAATGGAGTTAGTTTTAGAATGAGATACTTCCTTGAAGGTGGGTTTTTCAAGGTGGAGTAGGCCCTCCTTATTCCAAATAGTCCTGTTCTGAGTTGATGAAACACATGTATCTCTCGAAAGAAACTAATGTGTGTTAGAAGTGCCATCTACAACTTGGTTTCTGTGTGAGAACTGAGTAAGTTTTGAAAGGAATACTTCATGCAAATTATAGTTTTCATGATTTAGAAAATCTCATTTTATTCCAAATAGGCCTAGTCACCTTAGGTGAAGAAACACATTTATCTCACGAAAGAAAATCCTGTGTGTTAGAAGCAGGAGCCTCTTGCACATTGTTTCCCTATTAAAATTGAGTTAGTTTTGAACAGGAATACTTCCTCCAACTTAGGTGTTTCAAGGTGCAGATAGGCCATCTTTATTCCAAATAGGCAGATTCACCTGAGATGAAGAAACACATGTAACTCTCCAAAGAAAACCATCTCTATTAGAAGTTGCAGCATATAGCACATTGTTTCCTTGTGAGAATTTAGTTAGTTTTTGGAAGGAATCCTTCCTGCAACTTATGTTTTTAAAGCTGGAGTTGGGGTCTGTTTCTTCCCAATTGGTATATTCATCTGACTTGATGAAACCCATGTATCTCTCCAAAGAAACCACCAATATTAAGAGCTGCAGCATCTAGCACATTGTTTTGCAGTGAGAATGGAGTTTGGTATTGAAAGGAAGACTTCCTGCAACGTGGGTTTTCCAAAGTGATGATAGACTCTCTTTGTCCAAATAGGCCTATAGTGCTGTGTTCATGAAACACATATATCTCTCAAAAGAATTCCAGTGTGTTAGAAGCAGTACCACCTTGCACATTGTTTCAAAGTGGGAATTGAGTTAATTGTTGAAAGGAGTACTTCATGCTAATCATGGTTTTCAAGGTGGAAAAGGGCTCATATTGTTCCAAATAGTAATATTCATCTTCATTGAAGAAACACATGTATCTCTCCAAAGAAAACCATCTAGGTTAGAAGCTGCAGCATTTAGTGCATTGTTTCCCTATGAGAACTGAGTTAGTTTTTCAAAGGAAACATCTTTCTCCGTTGGGTTTCCATGGCGGTGGCAGGCTCTCCTTCTTCCAGATGGTCCTGTGCAGCTGAGTTGATGAAACACATATATCTGTCAAAAGAAACCTATGTGTGTTAGGGCCCCTGGCATCTAGCACACTGCTTTCTGTGACATTTGAGTTAGGTTTTAAAAGGAATACTTCCTGTAAATCATGATTTCCAAGGTGGAGAAAGGCTCATTTTGTTCCAAATAGGCCCATTCGTCTTAGTTGAAGAAACATATGTATCTCTCGAAAGAAAACCAACTGTGTTGGAAGCAAGAGCATCTAGCACACTGTTTCCCTGTAAAAATTGAGTTACTTTTTAAAATGAATACTTCATACAAAGTAGACGTTTCAAGGTGGAGATAGCCTCTCTTTGCTCCAAGTAGGCCTATTCAACTGAATTGCAGAAACAGACTTGTCTCTCCAAAAAAAAGAACCAAATCTGTTTGAAGCTGCAGCATCTAGCTCATTGTTTCCCTGTGAGACTCAGTTCGTCTATGAAAGGAATACTTCCAGGAAATCAGAATTTTTCTATGTTCACAAAAGCTCCTTTTTTTCCAAACAGGCCTATTCATCTATTGTTAAGAAACACATATTTCTCTCGAAAGAAAGACATTGGTCTTAGAAGCAGGAGCAACTAGTACATTGCTTACTGGTAAGATGACTTAGGTTTTCAAAGAAATAGTTCCTCCAACTTAAGTGTTTCTAGGTGGAGATCAGCTCCTTTTGCACCAAATAGGCCTATTCAGCAGAGTGAAGAAACACATGTATCTCACCAAAGAAAACCATCTTGTTATAAGCTGCAGCCTCTAGCACATTGTTTCCTTGTGAGAAGGGAGTTAGTTGCTGAAAGGAATACTTCCTGCAATTTGGGTTTTTCAAGTTGGAGATAGGTTCTTTTCTTTCCAAATAGGCCTGTAGAGCTGAGCTGAAAAAATACATGTAGATCTTCAATGAAATCCATTAGTGTTAGAAGCATTAGCATCTAGTACATTGATTTTCTGTGAAAACTGAATTAGTGTTTACGGACTACTTCCTGCAACTTAGATGTTTCAAGGGGGATATAGGCTCTGTTTGCTCCAAATTGGCCTGTTCGGGTGAGATGAATGACACATGCATCTATCCAAAGAAAACCATCCGTTTAAGAAGCTGCAGCGTCTAGTGCATTGTTTCCCTAAAAGAATTGAGTTATTTTTTGAAAAGAATACTTCGTGCTTGTCAATGTTTTCAAGGACAAGGAGTCTCACTTTGTACCAAATAGGCATATTCAGCTACGCTGAAGAAACACATATATCTCTCAAATGGAAACCGTAGGAGTTAGAAGCAGGGGCATTTAGGACATTGTTTCCCTTGAGAATTGAGCTAATTTTTGAAATGAAAACTATCTGAAAATCAGAATTGTCTCCATGGAGAAAGTCTCGTTTTGTTCCAAATTGGCTGATTCAGCTAACTTGAAAAAACACACGTATCTCTCAAAAGAACACCATCTGTGTTAGAAGCAGGAGCATCAAGTACATTGTTTCTCTGTAACAATTGAGTTAGTTTTTAAAAGAATACTTCCTTCAAGTCAGAAACTTCAAGGTGGAGAAAGGTTCATGTGGTTCCAAATAGGCCTATTCAGCTAATTTGAAGAAAGGATTGTATCTGTCGAAAGAACAGCATGTTTGTTAGAAGCTGGAGCATCTGGCACATTGTTTCTCTGTAAGAATTGAGTTAGATTTTGGAAAGAATACTTCCTGCTTATCATAGTTTTTAAGGTCGAGAAAGGCTCATTTTTTTCCAAATAGGCCTGTTCCGATAACATGAAGAAACACATGTACATCTCGAAAGAACAGTATCTCTGTTAGAAGCTGGAGCAACTAGCACATTCTTTCCCTGTGTGAGTTGACTTAGTTTTTTAAAGGAATCCTACTTGCAACTTAGGTGTTTCAACGTGGAGACAGGCTCTGTGTGTTGCAAATAGGTATATTCAGCTGAGCTGCAAGAGAAACACATGTATCTCTCCAAGAAAACAATCTATGTTAGAAGCTACAGAATCTAGAACATTGTTTCCTGTGAGAATTGTTTTCGTTCTTCAAATGAATACTACCTGCTACGTGCTTTTCCAAGGTGAAAATAAGCTCTCTTTGTTCCAAAGGCCTATAGAGCAGAGTTCAAGAAACACACATAGCTCTCAAAAGAAACCCATCTATATAAGGAACGGTATAAACTACCACATTATTTCCCTGTCACAATTGAGTTAGTTTTAAAAGGAATATTTCCAGCAAATATTAGCCTTCAAGATGGAGAAAGACTCGTTTGGTTCCAAATAGGCCTATTCAGCTTAGGTGAAGAAACACATGTATCTCAAGAAAGAAAATCATTTGCATCAGAAGCAGGAGCCTCCAGCACATGGTTTCCCTGTTAAAATGCATAGAGTTTTTCACAGCCAAACTGCCTGTGACTTGGGTTTTGCAAGGTGGAGACAGGCTGCCTTTGTTCCAATTAGGACTATTCGGCTGAGTTGAAGAACAGCCATCTCTCCAAAGAAAGCCATCTATGATAGAAGCTGCAGCATGTAGCACGTTGTTTTCCTGTAAGAATTAAGTTAATTTTTGGAAAGAATACTTCCTGCTTATCATAGTTTTTATGTTCGAGACAGGCTTCTTTTGTTCCAAATAGGCCTATTCAGAGAACATGAAGAAACACATGTACATCTCGAAGGAAAACCACTGTGTTAGAAGTAGGAGCATCTAGCACATTGCTTGCCTGTCTGAATTAAGTTAGGTTTGGAAAGGAATACTTCCTGCAAATCACAAATTTGAAGGTTCAGAAAGGCTCACTGATGCAAATTGGCTTAGTCAGCTAACAAGAAGAAACAAGTGTATCTCTCAAAAGAAAACAAACCCTCTGTGTTAAAAGGAGGACCATCCAGCACATTCTTTCCCAGTAAAACCCGAGTTAGTTTTTGAAAGGATACTTCCTTCAAATCAGAAACTTCAAGGTGGGAAAGTCTCATTTTTTTTCCAAATAGGCCTATTTACCTAAGTTGAAGAAGCGAGTGTATCTCTTGAAAAAACACCCTTTGTTGTAGAAGCGGGAACATCAAGCACATTGTTTTCCTGTGAGAACTGAGTTAGTTTGTGGAAGGAATCCTTCCTGCAACTTAGGTGTTTCAAGGTGGAGATAGCCTCTGTTTGCTCCAAACAGAATCAGCAGAGTTGAAGAAACTCATGTATCCCTTCAAAGAAAACCGTGTATGTTAGAAGCTGCAGAATCTAGTGCATTATTTCATTGTGAGAATGGAGTTAGTTTTAGAATGAGATACTTCCTTGAAGGTGGGTTTTTCAAGGTGGAGTAGGCCCTCCTTATTCCAAATAGTCCTGTTCTGAGTTGATGAAACACATGTATCTCTCGAAAGAAACTAATGTGTGTTAGAAGTGCCATCTAGAACTTGGTTTCTGTGTGAGAACTGAGTAAGTTTTGAAAGGAATACTTCATGCAAATTATAGTTTTCATGATTTAGAAAATCTCATTTTATTCCACATAGGCCTAGTCACCTTAGGTGAAGAAACACATTTATCTCATGAAAGAAAATCCTGTGTGTTAGAAGCAGGAGCCTCTTGCACATTGTTTCCCTATTAAAATTGAGTTAGTTTTGAACAGGAATACTTCCTCCAACTTAGGTGTTTCAAGGTGCAGATAGGCCATCTTTATTCCAAATAGGCAGATTCACCTGAGATGAAGAAACACATGTAACTCTCCAAAGAAAACCATCTCTATTAGAAGTTGCAGCATATAGCACATTGTTTCCTTGTGAGAATTTAGTTAGTTTTTGGAAGGAATCCTTCCTGCAACTTATGTTTTTAAAGCTGGAGTTGGGGTCTGTTTCTTCCCAATTGGTATATTCATCTGACTTGATGAAACCCATGTATCTCTCCAAAGAAACCACCAATATTAAGAGCTGCAGCATCTAGCACATTGTTTTGCAGTGAGAATGGAGTTTGGTATTGAAAGGAAGACTTCCTGCAACGTGGGTTTTCCAAAGTGATGATAGACTCTCTTTGTCCAAATAGGCCTATAGTGCTGTGTTCATGAAACACATATATCTCTCAAAAGAATTCCAGTGTGTTAGAAGCAGTACCACCTGGCACATTGTTTCAAAGTGGGAATTGAGTTAATTGTTGAAAGGAGTACTTCATGGTGATCATGGTTTTCAATGTGGAAAAGGGCTCATATTGTTCCAAATGGTAATATTCATCTTCACTGAAGAAACACATGTATCTCTCCAAAGAAAACCATCTAGGTTAGAAGCTGCAGCATTTAGTGCATTGTTTCCCTATGAGAACTGAGTTAGTTTTTCAAAGAAAACATCTTTCTCTGTTGGTTTTCCATGGCGGTGGCAGGCTCTCCTTCTTCCAGATGGTCCTATGAAGCTGAGTTGATGAAACACATATATCTGTCAAAAGAAACCTATGTGTGTTAGGGCCCCTGGCATCTAGCACACTGCTTTCTGTGACATTTGAGTTAGGTTTTAAAAGGAATACTTCCTGTAAATCATGATTTCCAAGGTGGAGAAAGGCTCATTTTGTTCCAAATAGGCCCATTCGTCTAAGTTGAAGAAACATATGTATCTCTCGAAAGAAAATCAACTGTGTTGGAAGCAAGAGCATCTAGCACACTGTTTCCCTGTAAAAATTGAGTTACTTTTTAAAATGAATACTTCATACAAAGTAGACGTTTCAAGGTGGAGATAGCCTCTCTTTGCTCCAAGTAGGCCTATTCAACTGAATTGCAGAAAAAGACTTGTCTCTCCAAAAAAAAGAACCAAATCTGTTTGAAGCTGCAGCATCTAGCTCATTGTTTCCCTGTGAGACTCAGTTCGTCTATGAAAGGAATACTTCCAGGAAATCAGAATTTTTCTATGTTCACAAAAGCTCCTTTTTTTCCAAACAGGCCTATTCATCTATTGTTAAGAAACACATATTTCTCTCGAAAGAAAGACATTGGTCTTAGAAGCAGTAGCAACTAGTACATTGCTTAATGGTAAGATGACTTAGGTTTTCAAAGAAATAGTTCCTCCAACTTAAGTGTTTCTAGGTGGAGATCAGCTCCTTTTGCACCAAATAGGCCTATTCAGCAGAGTGAAGAAACACATGTATCTCACCAAAGAAAACCATCTTGTTATAAGCTGCAGCCTCTAGCACATTGTTTCCTTGTGAGAAGGGAGTTAGTTGCTGAAAGGAATACTTCCTGCAATTTGGGTTTTTCAATTTGGAGATAGGTTCTTTTCTTTCCAAATAGGCCTGTAGAGCTGAGCTGAAAAAACACATGTAGATCTTCAATGAAATCCATTAGTGTTAGAAGCATTAGCATCTAGTACATTGATTTTCTGTGAAAACTGAATTAGTGTTTACGGACTACTTCCTGCAACTTAGATGTTTCAAGGGGGATATAGGCTCTGTTTGCTCCAAATTGACCTGTTCGGGTGAGATGAATGACACATGCATCTATCCAAAGAAAACCATCCATTTAAGAAGCTGCAGCGTCTAGTGCATTGTTTCCCTAAAAGAATTGAGTTATTTTTTGAAAAGAATACTTCGTGCTTGTCATTGTTTTCAGGGACAAGGAGTCTCACTTTGTACCAAATAGGCATATTCAGCTACGCTGAAGAAACACATATATCTCTCAAATGGAAACCGTAGGAGTTAGAAGCAGGGGCATTTAGGACATGGTTTCCCTTGAGAATTGAGCTAATTTTTGAAATGAAAACTATCTGAAAATGAGAATTGTCTCCATGGAGAAAGTCTCGTTTTGTTCCAAATTGGCTGATTCAGCTAACTTGAAAAAACACACGTATCTCTCAAAAGAACACCATCTGTGTTAGAAGCAGGAGCATCAAGTACATTGTTTCTCTGTAACAATTGAGTTAGTTTTTGAAAGAATACTTCCTTCAAGTCAGAAACTTCAAGGTGGAGAAAGGTTCATGTGGTTCCAAATAGGCCTATTCAGCTAATTTGAAGAAAGGATTGTATCTGTCGAAAGAACAGCATGTTTGTTAGAAGCTGGAGCATCTGGCACATTGTTTCTCTGTAAGAATTGAGTTAGATTTTGGAAAGAATACTTCCTGCTTATCATAGTTTTTAAGGTCGAGAAAGGCTCATTTTTTTCCAAATAGGCCTGTTCCGATAACATGAAGAAACACATGTACATCTCGAAAGAACAGTATCTCTGTTAGAAGCTGGAGCAACTAGCACATTCTTTCCCTGTGTGAGTTGACTTAGTTTTTTAAAGGAATCCTACTTGCAACTTAGGTGTTTCAACGTGGAGACAGGCTCTGTGTGTTGCAAATAGGTATATTCAGCTGAGCTGCAAGAGAAACACATGTATCTCTCCAAGAAAACAATCTATGTTAGAAGCTACAGAATCTAGAACATTGTTTCCTGTGAGAATTGTTTTCGTTCTTCAAATGAATACTACCTGCTACGTGCTTTTCCAAGGTGAAAATAAGCTCTCTTTGTTCCAAAGGCCTATAGAGCAGAGTTTAAGAAACACACATAGCTCTCAAAAGAAACCCATCTATATAAGGAACGGTATAAACTACCACATTATTTCCCTGTCACAATTGAGTTAGTTTTAAAAGGAATATTTCCAGCAAATATTAGCCTTCAAGATGGAGAAAGACTCATTTGGTTCCAAATAGGCCTATTCAGCTTAGGTGAAGAAACACATGTATCTCAAGAAAGAAAATCATCTGCATCAGAAGCAGGAGCCTCCAGCACATGGTTTCCCTGTTAAAATGCATAGAGTTTTTCACAGCCAAACTGCCTGTGACTTGGGTTTTGCAAGGTGGAGACAGGCTGCCTTTGTTCCAATTAGGACTATTCGGCTGAGTTGAAGAACAGCCATCTCTCCAAAGAAAGCCATCTATGATAGAAGCTGCAGCATCTAGCACGTTGTTTTCCTGTAAGAATTAAGTTAATTTTTGGAAAGAATACTTCCTGCTTATCATAGTTTTTATGTTCGAGACAGGCTTCTTTTGTTCCAAATAGGCCTATTCAGAGAACATGAAGAAACACATGTACATCTCGAAGGAAAACCACTGTGTTAGAAGTAGGAGCATCTAGCACATTGCTTGCCTGTCTGAATTAAGTTAGGTTTGGAAAGGAATACTTCCTGCAAATCACAAATTTGAAGGTTCAGAAAGGCTCACTGATGCAAATTGGCTTAGTCAGCTAACAAGAAGAAACAAGTGTATCTCTCAAAAGAAAACAAACCCTCTGTGTTAAAAGGAGGACCATCCAGCACATTCTTTCCCAGTAAAACCCGAGTTAGTTTTTGAAAGGATACTTCCTTCAAATCAGAAACTTCAAGGTGGGAAAGTCTCATTTTTTTTCCAAATAGGCCTATTTACCTAAGTTGAAGAAGCGAGTGTATCTCTTGAAAAAACACCCTTTGTTGTAGAAGCGGGAACATCAAGCACATTGTTTTCCTGTGAGAACTGAGTTAGTTTGTGGAAGGAATCCTTCCTGCAACTTAGATGTTTCAAGGTGGAGATAGCCTCTGTTTGCTCCAAACAGAATCAGCAGAGTTGAAGAAACTCATGTATCCCTTCAAAGTAAACCGTGTATGTTAGAAGCTGCAGAATCTAGCGCATTATTTCATTGTGAGAATGGAGTTAGTTTTAGAATGAGATACTTCCTTGAAGGTGGGTTTTTCAAGGTGGAGTAGGCCCTCCTTATTCCAAATAGTCCTGTTCTGAGTTGATGAAACACATGTATCTCTCGAAAGAAACTAATGTGTGTTATAAGTACCATCTAGAACTTGGTTTCTGTGTGAGAGCTGAGTAAGTTTTGAAAGGAATACTTCATGCAAATTATAGTTTTCATGATTTAGAAAAATCTCATTTTATTCCAAATAGGCCTATTCACCTTAGGTGAAGAAACACATTTATCTCACGAAAGAAAATCCTGTGTGTTAGAAGCAGGAGCCTCTTGCACATTGTTTCCCTATTAAAATTGAGTTAGTTTTGAACAGGAATACTTCCTCCAACTTAGGTGTTTCAAGGTGCAGATAGGCCATCTTTATTCCAAATAGGCAGATTCACCTGAGATGAAGAAACACATGTAACTCTCCAAAGAAAACCATCTCTATTAGAAGTTGCAGCATATAGCACATTGTTTCCTTGTGAGAATTTAGTTAGTTTTTGGAAGGAATCCTTCCTGCAACTTATGTTTTTAAAGCTGGAGTTAGGGTCTGTTTCTTCCCAATTGGTATATTCATCTGACTTGATGAAACCCATGTATCTCTCCAAAGAAACCACCAATGTTAAGAGCTGCAGCATCTAGCACATTGTTTTGCAGTGAGAATGGAGTTTGGTATTGAAAGGAAGACTTCCTGCAACGTGGGTTTTCCAAAGTGATGATAGACTCTCTTTGTCCAAATAGGCCTATAGTGCTGTGTTCATGAAACACATATATCTCTCAAAAGAATTCCAGTGTGTTAGAAGCAGTACCACCTTGCACATTGTTTCAAAGTGGGAATTGAGTTAATTGTTGAAAGGAGTATTTCATGCTAATCATGGTTTTCAATGTGGAAAAGGGCTCATATTGTTCCAAATAGTAATATTCATCTTCATTGAAGAAACACATGTATCTCTCCAAAGAAAACCATCTAGGTTAGAAGCTGCAGCATTTAGTGCATTGTTTCCCTATGAGAACTGAGTTAGTTTTTCAAAGAAAACATCTTTCTCCGTTGGTTTTCCATGGCGGTGGCAGGCTCTCCTTCTTCCAGATGGTCCTGTGCAGCTGAGTTGATGAAACACATATATCTGTCAAAAGAAACCTATGTGTGTTAGGACCCCTGGCATCTAGCACACTGCTTTCTGTGACATTTGAGTTAGGTTTTAAAAGGAATACTTCCTGTAAATCATGATTTCCAAGGTGGAGAAAGGCTCATTTTGTTCCAAATAGGCCCATTCGTCTAAGTTGAAGAAACATATGTATCTCTCGAAAGAAAACCAACTGTGTTGGAAGCAAGAGCATCTAGCACACTGTTTCCCTGTAAAAATTGAGTTACTTTTTAAAATGAATACTTCATACAAAGTAGACGCTTCAAGGTGGAGATAGCCTCTCTTTGCTCCAAGTAGGCCTATTCAACTGAATTGCAGAAACAGACTTGTCTCTCCAAAAAAAAGAACCAAATCTGTTTGAAGCTGCAGCATCTAGCTCATTGTTTCCCTGTGAGACTCAGTTCGTCTATGAAAGGAATACTTCCAGGAAATCAGAATTTTTCTATGTTCACAAAAGCTCCTTTTTTTCCAAACAGGCCTATTCATCTATTGTTAAGAAACACATATTTCTCTCGAAAGAAAGACATTGGTCTTAGAAGCAGTAGCAACTAGTACATTGCTTACTGGTAAGATGACTTAGGTTTTCAAAGAAATAGTTCCTCCAACTTAAGTGTTTCTAGGTGGAGATCAGCTCCTTTTGCACCAAATAGGCCTATTCAGCAGAGTGAAGAAACACATGTATCTCACCAAAGAAAACCATCTTGTTATAAGCTGCAGCCTCTAGCACATTGTTTCCTTGTGAGAAGGGAGTTAGTTGCTACAAGGAATACTTCCTGCAATTTGGGTTTTTCAAGTTGGAGATAGGTTCTTTTCTTTCCAAATAGGCGTGTGGAGCTGAGCTGAAAAAACACATGTAGATCTTCAATGAAATCCATTAGTGTTAGAAGCATTAGCATCTAGTACATTGATTTTCTGTGAAAACTGAATTAGTGTTTACGGACTACTTCCTGCAACTTAGATGTTTCAAGGTGGATATAGGCTCTGTTTGCTCCAAATTGGCCTGTTCGGGTGAGATGAATGACACATGCATCTATCCAAAGAAAACCATCCGTTTAAGAAGCTGCAGCGTCTAGTGCATTGTTTCCCTGAAAGAATTGAGTTATTTTTTGAAAAGAATACTTCGTGCTTGTCATTGTTTTCAAGGACAAGGAGTCTCACTTTGTACCAAATAGGCATATTCAGCTACGCTGAAGAAACACATATATCTCTCAAATGGAAACCGTAGGAGTTAGAAGCAGGGGCATTTAGGACATTGTTTCCCTTGAGAATTGAGCTAATTTTTGAAATGAAAACCATCTGAAAATGAGAATTGTCTCCATGGAGAAAGTCTCGTTTTGTTCCAAATTGGCTGATTCAGCTAACTTGAAAAAACACACGTATCTCTCCAAAGAACACCATCTGTGTTAGAAGCAGGAGCATCAAGTACATTGTTTCTCTGTAACAATTGAGTTAGTTTTTGAAAGAATACTTCCTTCAAGTCAGAAACTTCAAGGTGGAGAAAGGTTCATGTGGTTCCAAATAGGCCTATTCAGCTAATTTGAAGAAAGGATTGTATCTGTCGAAAGAACAGCATGTTTGTTAGAAGCTGGAGCATCTGGCACATTGTTTCTCTGTAAGAATTGAGTTAGATTTTGGAAAGAATACTTCCTGCTTATCATAGTTTTTAAGGTCGAGAAAGGCTCATTTTTTTCCAAATAGGCCTGTTCCGATAACATGAAGAAACACATGTACATCTCGAAAGAACAGTATCTCTGTTAGAAGCTGGAGCAACTAGCACATTCTTTCCCTGTGTGAGTTGACTTAGTTTTTTAAAGGAATCCTACTTGCAACTTAGGTGTTTCAACGTGGAGACAGGCTCTGTGTGTTGCAAATAGGTATATTCAGCTGAGCTGCAAGAGAAACACATGTATCTCTCCAAGAAAACAATCTATGTTAGAAGCTACAGAATCTAGAACATTGTTTCCTGTGAGAATTGTTTTCGTTCTTCAAATGAATACTACCTGCTACGTGCTTTTCCAAGGTGAAAATAAGCTCTCTTTGTTCCAAAGGCCTATAGAGCAGAGTTTAAGAAACACACATAGCTCTCAAAAGAAACCCATCTATATAAGGAGCGGTATAAACTACCACATTATTTCCCTGTCACAATTGAGTTAGTTTTAAAAGGAATATTTCCTGCAAATATTAGCCTTCAAGATGGAGAAAGACTCATTTGGTTCCAAATAGGCCTATATAGCTAAGGTGAAGAAACACATGTATCTCAAGAAAGAAAATCATCTGCATCAGAAGCAGGAGCCTCCAGCACATGGTTTCCCTGTTAAAATGCATAGAGTTTTTCACAGCCAAACTGCCTGTGACTTGGGTTTTGCAAGGTGGAGACAGGCTGCCTTTGTTCCAATTAGGACTATTCGGCTGAGTTGAAGAACAGCCATCTCTCCAAAGAAAGCCATCTATGATAGAAGCTGCAGCATGTAGCACGTTGTTTTCCTGTAAGAATTAAGTTAATTTTTGGAAAGAATACTTCCTGCTTATCATAGTTTTTATGTTCGAGACAGGCTTCTTTTGTTCCAAATAGGCCTATTCAGAGAACATGAAGAAACACATGTACATCTCGAAGGAAAACCACTGTGTTAGAAGTAGGAGCATCTAGCACATTGCTTGCCTGTCTGAATTAAGTTAGGTTTGGAAAGGAATACTTCCTGCAAATCACAAATTTGAAGGTTCAGAAAGGCTCACTGATGCAAATTGGCTTAGTCAGCTAACAAGAAGAAACAAGTGCATCTCTCAAAAGAAAACAAACCCTCTGTGTTAAAAGGAGGACCATCCAGCACATTCTTTCCCAGTAAAACCCGAGTTAGTTTTTGAAAGGATACTTCCTTCAAATCAGAAACTTCAAGGTGGGAAAGTCTCATTTTTTTTCCAAATAGGCCTATTTACCTAAGTTGAAGAAGCGAGTGTATCTCTTGAAAAAACACCCTTTGTTGTAGAAGCGGGAACATCAAGCACATTGTTTTCCTGTGAGAACTGAGTTAGTTTGTGAAAGGAATCCTTCCTGCAACTTAGATGTTTCAAGGTGGAGATAGCCTCTGTTTGCTCCAAACAGAATCAGCAGAGTTGAAGAAACTCATGTATCCCTTCAAAGTAAACCGTGTATGTGAGAAGCTGCAGAATCTAGCGCATTATTTCATTGTGAGAATGGAGTTAGTTTTAGAATGAGATACTTCCTTGAAGGTGGGTTTTTCAAGGTGGAGTAGGCCCTCCTTATTCCAAATAGTCCTGTTCTGAGTTGATGAAACACATGTATCTCTCGAAAGAAACAAATGTGTGTTAGAAGTACCATCTAGAACTTGGTTTCTGTGTGAGAGCTGAGTAAGTTTTGAAAGGAATACTTCATGCAAATTATAGTTTTCATGATTTAGAAAAATCTCATTTTATTCCAAATAGGCCTAGTCACCTTAGGTGAAGAAACACATTTATCTCACGAAAGAAAATCCTGTGTGTTAGAAGCAGGAGCCTCTTGCACATTGTTTCCCTGATAAAATTGAGTTAGTTTTGAACAGGAATACTTCCTCCAACTTAGGTGTTTCAAGGTGCAGATAGGCCATCTTTATTCCAAATAGGCAGATTCACCTGAGATGAAGAAACACATGTAACTCTCCAAAGAAAACCATCTCTATTAGAAGTTGCAGCATATAGCACATTGTTTCCTTGTGAGAATTTAGTTAGTTTTTGGAAGGAATCCTTCCTGCAACTTATGTTTTTAAAGCTGGAGTTAGGGTCTGTTTCTTCCCAATTGGTATATTCATCTGACTTGATGAAACCCATGTATCTCTCCAAAGAAACCACCAATGTTAAGAGCTGCAGCATCTAGCACATTGTTTTGCAGTGAGAATGGAGTTTGGTATTGAAAGGAAGACTTCCTGCAACGTGGGTTTTCCAAAGTGATGATAGACTCTCTTTGTCCAAATAGGCCTATAGTGCTGTGTTCATGAAACACATATATTTCTCAAAAGAATTCCAGTGTGTTAGAAGCAGTACCACCTTGCACATTGTTTCAAAGTGGGAATTGAGTTAATTGTTGAAAGGAGTATTTCATGCTAATCATGGTTTTCAAGGTGGAAAAGGGCTCATATTGTTCCAAATAGTAATATTCATCTTCATTGAAGAAACACATGTATCTCTCCAAAGAAAACCATCTAGGTTAGAAGCTGCAGCATTTAGTGCATTGTTTCCCTATGAGAACTGAGTTAGTTTTTCAAAGAAAACATCTTTCTCTGTTGGTTTTCCATGGTGGTGGCAGGCTCTCCTTCTTCCAGATGGTCCTATGAAGCTGAGTTGATGAAACACATATATCTGTCAAAAGAAACCTATGTGTGTTAGGGCCCCTGGCATCTAGCACACTGCTTTCTGTGACATTTGAGTTAGGTTTTAAAAGGAATACTTCCTGTAAATCATGATTTCCAAGGTGGAGAAAGGCTCATTTTGTTCCAAATAGGCCCATTCGTCTAAGTTGAAGAAACATATGTATCTCTCGAAAGAAAACCAACTGTGTTGGAAGCAAGAGCATCTAGCACACTGTTTCCCTGTAAAAATTGAGTTACTTTTTAAAATGAATACTTCATACAAAGTAGACGCTTCAAGGTGGAGATAGCCTCTCTTTGCTCCAAGTAGGCCTATTCAACTGAATTGCAGAAACAGACTTGTCTCTCCAAAAAAAAGAACCAAATCTGTTTGAAGCTGCAGCATCTAGCTCATTGTTTCCCTGTGAGACTCAGTTCGTCTATGAAAGGAATACTTCCAGGAAATCAGAATTTTTCTATGTTCACAAAAGCTCCTTTTTTTCCAAACAGGCCTATTCATCTATTGTTAAGAAACACATATTTCTCTCGAAAGAAAGACATTGGTCTTAGAAGCAGTAGCAACTAGTACATTGCTTACTGGTAAGATGACTTAGGTTTTCAAAGAAATAGTTCCTCCAACTTAAGTGTTTCTAGGTGGAGATCAGCTCCTTTTGCACCAAATAGGCCTATTCAGCAGAGTGAAGAAACACATGTATCTCACCAAAGAAAACCATCTTGTTATAAGCTGCAGCCTCTAGCACATTGTTTCCTTGTGAGAAGGGAGTTAGTTGCTGAAAGGAATACTTCCTGCAAGTTGGGTTTTTCAAGTTGGAGATAGGTTCTTTTCTTTCCAAATAGGCCTGTAGAGCTGAGCTGAAAAAACACATGTAGATCTTCAATGAAATCCATTAGTGTTAGAAGCATTAGCATCTAGTACATTGATTTTCTGTGAAAACTGAATTAGTGTTTACGGACTACTTCCTGCAACTTAGATGTTTCAAGGGGGATATAGGCTCTGTTTGCTCCAAATTGGCCTGTTCGGGTGAGATGAATGACACATGCATCTATCCAAAGAAAACCATCCGTTTAAGAAGCTGCAGCGTCTAGTGCATTGTTTCCCTGAAAGAATTGAGTTATTTTTTGAAAAGAATACTTCGTGCTTGTCATTGTTTTCAGGGACAAGGAGTCTCACTTTGTACCAAATAGGCATATTCAGCTACGCTGAAGAAACACATATATCTCTCAAATGGAAACCGTAGGAGTTAGAAGCAGGGGCATTTAGGACATGGTTTCCCTTGAGAATTGAGCTAATTTTTGAAATGAAAACCATCTGAAAATGAGAATTGTCTCCATGGAGAAAGTCTCGTTTTGTTCCAAATTTGCTGATTCAGCTAACTTGAAAAAACACACGTATCTCTCCAAAGAACACCATCTGTGTTAGAAGCAGGAGCATCAAGTACATTGTTTCTCTGTAACAATTGAGTTAGTTTTTGAAAGAATACTTCCTTCCAGTCAGAAACTTCAAGGTGGAGAAAGGTTCATGTGGTTCCAAATAGGCCTATTCAGCTAATTTGAAGAAAGGATTGTATCTGTCGAAAGAACAGCATGTTTGTTAGAAGCTGGAGCATCTGGCACATTGTTTCTCTGTAAGAATTGAGTTAGATTTTGGAAAGAATACTTCCTGCTTATCATAGTTTTTAAGGTCGAGAAAGGCTCATTTTTTTCCAAATAGGCCTGTTCCGATAACATGAAGAAACACATGTACATCTCGAAAGAACAGTATCTCTGTTAGAAGCTGGAGCAACTAGCACATTCTTTCCCTGTGTGAGTTGACTTAGTTTTTTAAAGGAATCCTACTTGCAACTTAGGTGTTTCAACGTGGAGACAGGCTCTGTGTGTTGCAAATAGGTATATTCAGCTGAGCTGCAAGAGAAACACATGTATCTCTCCAAGAAAACAATCTATGTTAGAAGCTACAGAATCTAGAACATTGTTTCCTGTGAGAATTGTTTTCGTTCTTCAAATGAATACTACCTGCTACGTGCTTTTCCAAGGTGAAAATAAGCTCTCTTTGTTCCAAAGGCCTATAGAGCAGAGTTTAAGAAACACACATAGCTCTCAAAAGAAACCCATCTATATAAGGAGCGGTATAAACTACCACATTATTTCCCTGTCACAATTGAGTTAGTTTTAAAAGGAATATTTCCTGCAAATATTAGCCTTCAAGATGGAGAAAGACTCATTTGGTTCCAAATAGGCCTATTCAGCTAAGGTGAAGAAACACATGTATCTCAAGAAAGAAAATCATCTGCATCAGAAGCAGGAGCCTCCAGCACATGGTTTCCCTGTTAAAATGCATAGAGTTTTTCACAGCCAAACTGCCTGTGACTTGGGTTTTGCAAGGTGGAGACAGGCTGCCTTTGTTCCAATTAGGACTATTCGGCTGAGTTGAAGAACAGCCATCTCTCCAAAGAAAGCCATCTATGATAGAAGCTGCAGCATCTAGCACGTTGTTTTCCTGTAAGAATTAAGTTAATTTTTGGAAAGAATACTTCCTGCTTATCATAGTTTTTATGTTCGAGACAGGCTTCTTTTGTTCCAAATAGGCCTATTCAGAGAACATGAAGAAACACATGTACATCTCGAAGGAAAACCACTGTGTTAGAAGTAGGAGCATCTAGCACATTGCTTGCCTGTCTGAATTAAGTTAGGTTTGGAAAGGAATACTTCCTGCAAATCACAAATTTGAAGGTTCAGAAAGGCTCACTGATGCAAATTGGCTTAGTCAGCTAACAAGAAGAAACAAGTGTATCTCTCAAAAGAAAACAAACCCTCTGTGTTAAAAGGAAGACCATCCAGCACATTCTTTCCCAGTAAAACCCGAGTTAGTTTTTGAAAGGATACTTCCTTCAAATCAGAAACTTCAAGGTGGGAAAGTCTCATTTTTTTTCCAAATAGGCCTATTTACCTAAGTTGAAGAAGCGAGTGTATCTCTTGAAAAAACACCCTTTGTTGTAGAAGCGGGAACATCAAGCACATTGTTTTCCTGTGAGAACTGAGTTAGTTTGTGGAAGGAATCCTTCCTGCAACTTAGGTGTTTCAAGGTGGAGATAGCCTCTGTTTGCTCCAAACTGTTAGAATCAGCAGAGTTGAAGAAACTCATGTATCTCTGCAAAGAAAACCGTGTATGTGAGAAGCTGCAGAATCTAGCGCATTATTTCATTGTGAGAATGGAGTTAGTTTTAGAATGAGATACTTCCTTGAAGGTGGGTTTTTCAAGGTGGAGTAGGCCCTCCTTATTCCAAATAGTCCTGTTCTGAGTTGATGAAACACATGTATCTCTCGAAAGAAACTAATGTGTGTTAGAAGTACCATCTAGAACTTGGTTTCTGTGTGAGAACTGAGTAAGTTTTGAAAGGAATACTTCATGCAAATTATAGTTTTCATGATTTGGAAAATCTCATTTTATTCCAAATAGGCCTAGTCACCTTAGGTGAAGAAACACATTTATCTCAAGAAAGAAAATCCTGTGTGTTAGAAGCAGGAGCCTCTTGCACATTGTTTCCCTGATAAAATTGAGTTAGTTTTGAACAGGAATACTTCCTCCAACTTAGGTGTTTCAAGGTGCAGATAGGCCATCTTTATTCCAAATAGGCAGATTCACCTGAGATGAAGAAACACATGTAACTCTCCAAAGAAAACCATCTCTATTAGAAGTTGCAGCATATAGCACATTGTTTCCTTGTGAGAATTTAGTTAGTTTTTGGAAGGAATCCTTCCTGCAACTTATGTTTTTAAAGCTGGAGTTAGGGTCTGTTTCTTCCCAATTGGTATATTCATCTGACTTGATGAAACCCATGTATCTCTCCAAAGAAACCACCAATGTTAAGAGCTGCAGCATCTAGCACATTGTTTTGCAGTGAGAATGGAGTTTGGTATTGAAAGGAAGACTTCCTGCAACGTGGGTTTTCCAAAGTGATGATAGACTCTCTTTGTCCAAATAGGCCTATAGTGCTGTGTTCATGAAACACATATATCTCTCAAAAGAATTCCAGTGTGTTAGAAGCAGTACCACCTTGCACATTGTTTCAAAGTGGGAATTGAGTTAATTGTTGAAAGGAGTACTTCATGCTAATCATGGTTTTCAATGTGGAAAAGGGCTCATATTGTTCCAAATAGTAATATTCATCTTCATTGAAGAAACACATGTATCTCTCCAAAGAAAACCATCTAGGTTAGAAGCTGCAGCATTTAGTGCATTGTTTCCCTATGAGAACTGAGTTAGTTTTTCAAAGAAAACATCTTTCTCTGTTGGTTTTCCATGGCGGTGGCAGGCTCTCCTTCTTCCAGATGGTCCTATGAAGCTGAGTTGATGAAACACATATATCTGTCAAAAGAAACCTATGTGTGTTAGGGCCCCTGGCATCTAGCACACTGCTTTCTGTGACATTTGAGTTAGGTTTTAAAAGGAATACTTCCTGTAAATCATGATTTCCAAGGTGGAGAAAGGCTCATTTTGTTCCAAATAGGCCCATTCGTCTAAGTTGAAGAAACATATGTATCTCTCGAAAGAAAACCAACTGTGTTGGAAGCAAGAGCATCTAGCACACTGTTTCCCTGTAAAAATTGAGTTACTTTTTAAAATGAATACTTCATACAAAGTAGACGTTTCAAGGTGGAGATAGCCTCTCTTTGCTCCAAGTAGGCCTATTCAACTGAATTGCAGAAACAGACTTGTCTCTCCAAAAAAAAGAACCAAATCTGTTTGAAGCTGCAGCATCTAGCTCATTGTTTCCCTGTGAGACTCAGTTCGTCTATGAAAGGAATACTTCCAGGAAATCAGAATTTTTCTATGTTCACAAAAGCTCCTTTTTTTCCAAACAGGCCTATTCACCTATTGTTAAGAAACACAAATTTCTCTCGAAAGAAAGACATTGGTCTTAGAAGCAGTAGCAACTAGTACATTGCTTACTGGTAAGATGACTTAGGTTTTCAAAGAAATAGTTCCTCCAACTTAAGTGTTTCTAGGTGGAGATCAGCTCCTTTTGCACCAAATAGGCCTATTCAGCAGAGTGAAGAAACACATGTATCTCATCAAAGAAAACCATCTTGTTATAAGCTGCAGCCTCTAGCACATTGTTTCCTTGTGAGAAGGGAGTTAGTTGCTGAAAGGAATACTTCCTGCAATTTGGGTTTTTCAAGTTAGAGATAGGTTCTTTTCTTTCCAAATAGGCCTGTAGAGCTGAGCTGAAAAAACACATGTAGATCTTCAATGAAATCCATTAGTGTTAGAAGCATTAGCATCTAGTACATTGATTTTCTGTGAAAACTGAATTAGTGTTTACGGACTACTTCCTGCAACTTAGATGTTTCAAGGGGGATATAGGCTCTGTTTGCTCCAAATTGGCCTGTTTGGGTGAGATGAATGACACATGCATCTATCCAAAGAAAACCATCCATTTAAGAAGCTGCAGCGTCTAGTGCATTGTTTCCCTAAAAGAATTGAGTTATTTTTTGAAAAGAATACTTCGTGCTTGTCATTGTTTTCAGGGACAAGGAGTCTCACTTTGTACCAAATAGGCATATTCAGCTACGCTGAAGAAACACATATATCTCTCAAATGGAAACCGTAGGAGTTAGAAGCAGGGGCATTTAGGACATGGTTTCCCTTGAGAATTGAGCTAATTTTTGAAATGAAAACCATCTGAAAATGAGAATTGTCTCCCTGGAGAAAGTCTTGTTTTGTTCCAAATTGGCTGATTCAGCTAACTTGAAAAAACACACGTATCTCTCCAAAGAACACCATCTGTGTTAGAAGCAGGAGCATCAAGTACATTGTTTCTCTGTAACAATTGAGTTAGTTTTTGAAAGAATACTTCCTTCAAGTCAGAAACTTCAAGGTGGAGAAAGGTTCATGTGGTTCCAAATAGGCCTATTCAGCTAATTTGAAGAAAGGATTGTATCTGTCGAAAGAACAGCATGTTTGTTAGAAGCTGGAGCATCTGGCACATTGTTTCTCTGTAAGAATTGAGTTAGATTTTGGAAAGAATACTTCCTGCTTATCATAGTTTTTAAGGTCGAGAAAGGCTCATTTTTTTCCAAATAGGCCTGTTCCGATAACATGAAGAAACACATGTACATCTCGAAAGAACAGTATCTCTGTTAGAAGCTGGAGCAACTAGCACATTCTTTCCCTGTGTGAGTTGACTTAGTTTTTTAAAGGAATCCTACTTGCAACTTAGGTGTTTCAATGTGGAGACAGGCTCTGTGTGTTTCAAATAGGTATATTCAGCTGAGCTGCAAGAGAAACACATGTATCTCTCCAAGAAAACAATCTATGTTAGAAGCTACAGAATCTAGAACATTGTTTCCTGTGAGAATTGTTTTCGTTCTTCAAATGAATACTACCTGCTACGTGCTTTTCCAAGGTGAAAATAAGCTCTCTTTGTTCCAAAGGCCTATAGAGCAGAGTTTAAGAAACACACATAGCTCTCAAAAGAAACCCATCTATATAAAGAACGGTATAAACTACCACATTATTTCCCTGTCACAATTGAGTTAGTTTTAAAAGGAATATTTCCAGCAAATATTAGCCTTCAAGATGGAGAAAGACTCATTTGGTTCCAAATAGGCCTATTCAGCTTAGGTGAAGAAACACATGTATCTCAAGAAAGAAAATCATCTGCATCAGAAGCAGGAGCCTCCAGCACATGGTTTCCCTGTTAAAATGCATAGAGTTTTTCACAGCCAAACTGCCTGTGACTTGGGTTTTGCAAGGTGGAGACAGGCTGCCTTTGTTCCAATTAGGACTATTCGGCTGAGTTGAAGAACAGCCATCTCTCCAAAGAAAGCCATCTATGATAGAAGCTGCAGCATCTAGCACGTTGTTTTCCTGTAAGAATTAAGTTAATTTTTGCAAAGAATACATCCTGCTTATCATAGTTTTTATGTTCGAGACAGGCTTCTTTTGTTCCAAATAGGCCTATTCAGAGAACATGAAGAAACACATGTACATCTCGAAGGAAAACCACTGTGTTAGAAGTAGGAGCATCTAGCACATTGCTTGCCTGTCTGAATTAAGTTAGGTTTGGAAAGGAATACTTCCTGCAAATCACAAATTTGAAGGTTCAGAAAGGCTCACTGATGCAAATTGGCTTAGTCAGCTAACAAGAAGAAACAAGTGTATCTCTCAAAAGAAAACAAACCCTCTGTGTTAAAAGGAGGACCATCCAGCACATTCTTTCCCAGTAAAACCCGAGTTAGTTTTTGAAAGGATACTTCCTTCAAATCAGAAACTTCAAGGTGGGAAAGTCTCATTTTTTTTCCAAATAGGCCTATTTACCTAAGTTGAAGAAGCGAGTGTATCTCTTGAAAAAACACCCTTTGTTGTAGAAGCGGGAACATCAAGCACATTGTTTTCCCGTGAGAACTGAGTTAGTTTGTGGAAGGAATCCTTCCTGCAACTTAGGTGTTTCAAGGTGGAGATAGCCTCTGTTTGCTCCAAACAGTTAGAATCAGCAGAGTTGAAGAAACTCATGTATCTCTTCAAAGAAAAACGTGTATGTTAGAAGCTGCAGAATCTAGCGCATTATTTCATTGTGAGAATGGAGTTAGTTTTAGAATGAGATACTTCCTTGAAGGTGGGTTTTTCAAGGTGGAGTAGGCCCTCCTTATTCCAAATAGTCCTGTTCTGAGTTGATGAAACACATGTATCTCTCGAAAGAAACTAATGTGTGTTAGAAGTGCCATCTAGAACTTGGTTTCTGTGTGAGAACTGAGTAAGTTTTGAAAGGAATACTTCATGCAAATTATAGTTTTCATGATTTAGAAAATCTCATTTTATTCCAAATAGGCCTAGTCACCTTAGGTGAAGAAACACATTTATCTCACGAAAGAAAATCCTGTGTGTTAGAAGCAGGAGCCTCTTGCACATTGTTTCCCTATTAAAATTGAGTTAGTTTTGAACAGGAATACTTCCTCCAACTTAGGTGTTTCAAGGTGCAGATAGGCCATCTTTATTCCAAATAGGCAGATTCACCTGAGATGAAGAAACACATGTAACTCTCCAAAGAAAACCATCTCTATTAGAAGTTGCAGCATATAGCACATTGTTTCCTTGTGAGAATTTAGTTAGTTTTTGGAAGGAATCCTTCCTGCAACTTATGTTTTTAAAGCTGGAGTTGGGGTCTGTTTCTTCCCAATTGGTATATTCATCTGACTTGATGAAACCCATGTATCTCTCCAAAGAAACCACCAATATTAAGAGCTGCAGCATCTAGCACATTGTTTTGCAGTGAGAATGGAGTTTGGTATTGAAAGGAAGACTTCCTGCAACGTGGGTTTTCCAAAGTGATGATAGACTCTCTTTGTCCAAATAGGCCTATAGTGCTGTGTTCATGAAACACATATATCTCTCAAAAGAATTCCAGTGTGTTAGAAGCAGTACCACCTTGCACATTGTTTCAAAGTGGGAATTGAGTTAATTGTTGAAAGGAGTACTTCATGCTAATCATGGTTTTCAAGGTGGAAAAGGGCTCATATTGTTCCAAATAGTAATATTCATCTTCATTGAAGAAACACATGTATCTCTCCAAAGAAAACCATCTAGGTTAGAAGCTGCAGCATTTAGTGCATTGTTTCCCTATGAGAACTGAGTTAGTTTTTCAAAGGAAACATCTTTCTCCGTTGGGTTTCCATGGCGGTGGCAGGCTCTCCTTCTTCCAGATGGTCCTGTGCAGCTGAGTTGATGAAACACATATATCTGTCAAAAGAAACCTATGTGTGTTAGGACCCCTGGCATCTAGCACACTGCTTTCTGTGACCATTGAGTTAGGTTTTAAAAGGAATACTTCCTGTAAATCATGATTTCCAAGGTGGAGAAAGGCTCATTTTGTTCCAAATAGGCCCATTCATCTAAGTTGAAGAAACATATGTATCTCTCGAAAGAAAACCAACTGTGTTGGAAGCAAGAGCATCTGGCACACTGTTTCCCTGTAAAAATTGAGTTACTTTTTAAAATGAATACTTCATACAAAGTAGACATTTCAAGGTGGAAATAGCCTCTCTTTGCTCCAAATAGGCCTATTCAACTGAATTGCGGAAACAGACTTGTCTCTCCAAAAAAAAGAACCAAATCTGTTTGAAGCTGCAGCATCTAGCTCATTGTTTCCCTGTGAGACTCAGTTCGTCTATGATAGGAATACTTCCAGGAAATCAGAATTTTTCTATGTTCACAAAAGCTCAATTTTTTCCAAACAGGCCTATTCATCTATTGTTAAGAAACACATATTTCTCTCGAAAGAAAGACATTGGTCTTAGAAGAAGTAGCAACTAGTACATTGCTTACTTGTAAGATGACTTAGGTTTTCAAAGAAATAGTTCCTCCAACTTAAGTGTTTCTAGGTGGAGATCAGCTCCTTTTGCACCAAATAGGCCTATTCAGCAGAGTGAAGAAACACATGTATCTCACCAAAGAAAACCATCTTGTTATAAGCTACAGCCTCTAGCACATTGTTTCCTTGTGAGAAGGGAGTTAGTTGCTAAAAGGAATACTTCCTGCAATTTGGGTTTTTCAAGTTGGAGATAGGTTCTTTTCTTTCCAAATAGACGTGTGGAACTGAGCTGAAAAAACACATGTAGATCTTCAGTGAAATCCATTAGTGTTAGAAGCATTAGCATCTAGTACATTGATTTTCTGTGAAAACTGAATTAGTGTTTACGGACTACTTCCTGCAACTTAGATGTTTCAAGGTGGATATAGGCTCTGTTTGCTCCAAATTGGCCTGTTCGGGTGAGATGAATGACACATGCATCTATCCAAAGAAAACCATCCATTTAAGAAGCTGCAGCGTCTAGTGCATTGTTTCCCTGAAAGAATTGAGTTATTTTTTGAAAAGAATACTTCGTACTTGTCATTGTTTTCAAGGACAAGGAGTCTCACATTGTACCAAATAGGCATATTCAGCTACGCTGAAGAAACACATATATCTCTCAAATGGAAACCGTAGGAGTTAGAAGCAGGGGCATTTAGGACATTGTTTCCCTTGACAATTGAGCTAATTTTTGAAATGAAAACTATCTGAAAATGAGAATTGTCTCCATGGAGAAAGTCTCGTTTTGTTCCAAATTGGCTGATTCAGCTAACTTGAAAAAACACACGTATCTCTCAAAAGAACACCATCTGTGTTAGAAGCAGGAGCATCAAGTACATTGTTTCTCTGTAACAATTGAGTTAGTTTTTGAAAGAATACTTCCTTCAAGTCAGAAACTTCAAGGTGGAGAAAGGTTCATGTGGTTCCAAATAGGCCTATTCAGCTAATTTGAAGAAAGGATTGTATCTGTCGAAAGAACAGCATGTTTGTTAGAAGCTGGAGCATCTGGCACATTGTTTCTCTGTAAGAATTGAGTTAGATTTTGGAAAGAATACTTCCTGCTTATCATAGTTTTTAAGGTCGAGAAAGGCTCATTTTTTTCCAAATAGGCCTGTTCCGATAACATGAAGAAACACATGTACATCTCGAAAGAACAGTATCTCTGTTAGAAGCTGGAGCAACTAGCACATTCTTTCCCTGTGTGAGTTGACTTAGTTTTTTAAAGGAATCCTACTTGCAACTTAGGTGTTTCAACGTGGAGACAGGCTCTGTGTGTTGCAAATAGGTATATTCAGCTGAGTTGCAGAAGAAACACATGTATCTCTCCAAGAAAACAATCTATGTTAGAAGCTACAGAATCTAGAACATTGTTTCCTGTGAGAATTGTTTTCGTTCTTCAAATGAATACTACCTGCTACGTGCTTTTCCAAGGTGAAAATAAGCTCTCTTTGTTCCAAAGGCCTATAGAGCAGAGTTTAAGAAACACACATAGCTCTCAAAAGAAACCCATCTATATAAGGAGCGGTATAAACTACCACATTATTTCCCTGTCACAATTGAGTTAGTTTTAAAAGGAATATTTCCTGCAAATATTAGCCTTCAAGATGGAGAAAGACTCATTTGGTTCCAAATAGGCCTATTCAGCTAAGGTGAAGAAACACATGTATCTCAAGAAAGAAAATCATCTGCATCAGAAGCAGGAGCCTCCAGCACATGGTTTCCCTGTTAAAATGCATAGAGTTTTTCACAGCCAAACTGCCTGTGACTTGGGTTTTGCAAGGTGGAGACAGGCTGCCTTTGTTCCAATTAGGACTATTTGGCTGAGTTGAAGAACAGCCATCTCTCCAAAGAAAGCCATCTATGATAGAAGCTGCAGCATCTAGCACGTTGTTTTCCTGTAAGAATTAAGTTAATTTTTGGAAAGAATACTTCCTGCTTATCATAGTTTTTATGTTCGAGACAGGCTTCTTTTGTTCCAAATAGGCCTATTCAGAGAACATGAAGAAACACATGTACATCTCGAAGGAAAACCACTGTGTTAGAAGTAGGATCATCTAGCACATTGCTTGCCTGTCTGAATTAAGTTAGGTTTGGAAAGGAATACTTCCTGCAAATCACAAATTTGAAGGTTCAGAAAGGCTCACTGATTCAAATTGGCTTAGTCAGCTAACAAGAAGAAACAAGTGTATCTCTCAAAAGAAAACAAACCCTCTGTGTTAAAAGGAGGACCATCCAGCACATTCTTTCCCAGTAAAACCCGAGTTAGTTTTTGAAAGGATACTTCCTTCAAATCAGAAACTTCAAGGTGGGAAAGTCTCATTTTTTTTCCAAATAGGCCTATTTACCTAAGTTGAAGAAGCGAGTGTATCTCTTGAAAAAACACCCTTTGTTGTAGAAGCGGGAACATCAAGCACATTGTTTTCCTGTGAGAACTGAGTTAGTTTGTGGAAGGAATCCTTCCTGCAACTTAGGTGTTTCAAGGTGGAGATAGCCTCTGTTTGCTCCAAACTGTTAGAATCAGCAGAGTTGAAGAAACTCATGTATCTCTTCAAAGAAAAACGTGTATGTTAGAAGCTGCAGAATCTAGCACATTATTTCATTGTGAGAATGGAGTTAGTTTTAGAATGAGATACTTCCTTGAAGGTGGGTTTTTCAAGGTGGAGTAGGCCCTCCTTATTCCAAATAGTCCTGTTCTGAGTTGATGAAACACATGTATCTCTCGAAAGAAACTAATGTGTGTTAGAAGTGCCATCTAGAACTTGGTTTCTGTGTGAGAACTGAGTAAGTTTTGAAAGGAATACTTCATGCAAATTATAGTTTTCATGATTTAGAAAATCTCATTTTATTCCAAATAGGCCTAGTCACCTTAGGTGAAGAAACACATTTATCTCACGAAAGAAAATCCTGTGTGTTAGAAGCAGGAGCCTCTTGCACATTGTTTCCCTATTAAAATTGAGTTAGTTTTGAACAGGAATACTTCCTTCAACTTAGGTGTTTCAAGGTGCAGATAGGCCATCTTTATTCCAAATAGGCAGATTCACCTGAGATGAAGAAACACATGTAACTCTCCAAAGAAAACCATCTCTATTAGAAGTTGCAGCATATAGCACATTGTTTCCTTGTGAGAATTTAGTTAGTTTTTGGAAGGAATCCTTCCTGCAACTTATGTTTTTAAAGCTGGAGTTGGGGTCTGTTTCTTCCCAATTGGTATATTCATCTGACTTGATGAAACCCATGTATCTCTCCAAAGAAACCACCAATATTAAGAGCTGCAGCATCTAGCACATTGTTTTGCAGTGAGAATGGAGTTTGGTATTGAAAGGAAGACTTCCTGCAACGTGGGTTTTCCAAAGTGATGATAGACTCTCTTTGTCCAAATAGGCCTATAGTGCTGTGTTCATGAAACACATATATCTCTCAAAAGAATTCCAGTGTGTTAGAAGCAGTACCACCTTGCACATTGTTTCAAAGTGGGAATTGAGTTAATTGTTGAAAGGAGTACTTCATGCTAATCATGGTTTTCAAGGTGGAAAAGGGCTCATATTGTTCCAAATAGTAATATTCATCTTCATTGAAGAAACACATGTATCTCTCCAAAGAAAACCATCTAGGTTAGAAGCTGCAGCATTTAGTGCATTGTTTCTCTATGAGAACTGAGTTAGTTTTTCAAAGAAAACATCTTTCTCTGTTGGTTTTCCATGGCGGTGGCAGGCTCTCCTTCTTCCAGATGGTCCTATGAAGCTGAGTTGATGAAACACATATATCTGTCAAAAGAAACCTATGTGTGTTAGGGCCCCTGGCATCTAGCACACTGCTTTCTGTGACATTTGAGTTAGGTTTTAAAAGGAATACTTCCTGTAAATCATGATTTCCAAGGTGGAGAAAGGCTCATTTTGTTCCAAATAGGCCCATTCGTCTAAGTTGAAGAAACATATGTATCTCTCGAAAGAAAACCAACTGTGTTGGAAGCAAGAGCATCTAGCACACTGTTTCCCTGTAAAAATTGAGTTACTTTTTAAAATGAATACTTCATACAAAGTAGACGTTTCAAGGTGGAGATAGCCTCTCTTTGCTCCAAGTAGGCCTATTCAACGGAATTGCAGAAACAGACTTGTCTCTCCAAAAAAAAGAACCAAATCTGTTTGAAGCTGCAGCATCTAGCTCATTGTTTCCCTGTGAGACTCAGTTCGTCTATGAAAGGAATACTTCCAGGAAATAAGAATTTTTCTATGTTCACAAAAGCTCCTTTTTTTCCAAACAGGCCTATTCATCTATTGTTAAGAAACACATATTTCTCTCGAAAGAAAGACATTGGTCTTAGAAGCAGTAGCAACTAGTACATTGCTTACTGGTAAGATGACTTAGGTTTTCAAAGAAATAGTTCCTCCAACTTAAGTGTTTCTAGGTGGAGATCAGCTCCTTTTGCACCAAATAGGCCTATTCAGCAGAGTGAAGAAACACATGTATCTCACCAAAGAAAACCATCTTGTTATAAGCTGCAGCCTCTAGCACATTGTTTCCTTGTGAGAAGGGAGTTAGTTGCTGAAAGGAATACTTCCTGCAATTTGGGTTTTTCAAGTTAGAGATAGGTTCTTTTCTTTCCAAATAGGCCTGTAGAGCTGAGCTGAAAAAACACATGTAGATCTTCAATGAAATCCATTAGTGTTAGAAGCATTAGCATCTAGTACATTGATTTTCTGTGAAAACTGAATTAGTGTTTACGGACTACTTCCTGCAACTTAGATGTTTCAAGGGGGATATAGGCTCTGTTTGCTCCAAATTGGCCTGTTCGGGTGAGATGAATGACACATGCATCTATCCAAAGAAAACCATCCGTTTAAGAAGCTGCAGCGTCTAGTGCATTGTTTCCCTAAAAGAATTGAGTTATTTTTTGAAAAGAATACTTCGTGCTTGTCATTGTTTTCAAGGACAAGGAGTCTCACTTTGTACCAAATAGGCATATTCAGCTACGCTGAAGAAACACATATATCTCTCAAATGGAAACCGTAGGAGTTAGAAGCAGGGGCATTTAGGACATTGTTTCCCTTGAGAATTGAGCTAATTTTTGAAATGAAAACTATCTGAAAATCAGAATTGTCTCCATGGAGAAAGTCTCGTTTTGGTCCAAATTGGCTGATTCAGCTAACTTGAAAAAACACACGTATCTCTCCAAAGAACACCATCTGTGTTAGAAGCAGGAGCATCAAGTACATTGTTTCTCTGTAACAATTGAGTTAGTTTTTAAAAGAATACTTCCTTCAAGTCAGAAACTTCAAGGTGGAGAAAGGTTCATGTGGTTCCAAATAGGCCTATTCAGCTAATTTGAAGAAAGGATTGTATCTGTCGAAAGAACAGCATGTTTGTTAGAAGCTGGAGCATCTGGCACATTGTTTCTCTGTAAGAATTGAGTTAGATTTTGGAAAGAATACTTCCTGCTTATCATAGTTTTTAAGGTCGAGAAAGGCTCATTTTTTTCCAAATAGGCCTATTCTGATAACATGAAGAAACACATGTACATCTCGAAAGAACAGTATCTCTGTTAGAAGCTGGAGCAACTAGCACATTCTTTCCCTGTGTGAGTTGACTTAGTTTTTTAAAGGAATCCTACTTGCAACTTAGGTGTTTCAACGTGGAGACAGGCTCTGTGTGTTGCAAATAGGTATATTCAGCTGAGCTGCAAGAGAAACACATGTATCTCTCCAAGAAAACAATCTATGTTAGAAGCTACAGAATCTAGAACATTGTTTCCTGTGAGAATTGTTTTCGTTCTTCAAATGAATACTACCTGCTACGTGCTTTTCCAAGGTGAAAATAAGCTCTCTTTGTTCCAAAGGCCTATAGAGCAGAGTTCAAGAAACACACATAGCTCTCAAAAGAAACCCATCTATATAAGGAACGGTATAAACTACCACATTATTTCCCTGTCACAATTGAGTTAGTTTTAAAAGGAATATTTCCAGCAAATATTAGCCTTCAAGATGGAGAAAGACTCGTTTGGTTCCAAATAGGCCTATTCAGCTTAGGTGAAGAAACACATGTATCTCAAGAAAGAAAATCATCTGCATCAGAAGCAGGAGCCTCCAGCACATGGTTTCCCTGTTAAAATGCATAGAGTTTTTCACAGCCAAACTGCCTGTGACTTCGGTTTTGCAAGGTGGAGACAGGCTGCCTTTGTTCCAATTAGGACTATTCGGCTGAGTTGAAGAACAGCCATCTCTCCAAAGAAAGCCATCTATGATAGAAGCTGCAGCATCTAGCACGTTGTTTTCCTGTAAGAATTAAGTTAATTTTTGGAAAGAATACTTCCTGCTTATCATAGTTTTTATGTTCGAGACAGGCTTCTTTTGTTCCAAATAGGCCTATTCAGAGAACATGAAGAAACACATGTACATCTCGAAGGAAAACCACTGTGTTAGAAGTAGGAGCATCTAGCACATTGCTTGCCTGTCTGAATTAAGTTAGGTTTGGAAAGGAATACTTCCTGCAAATCACAAATTTGAAGGTTCAGAAAAGCTCACTGATGCAAATTGGCTTAGTCAGCTAACAAGAAGAAACAAGTGTATCTCTCAAAAGAAAACAAACCCTCTGTGTTAAAAGGAGGACCATCCAGCACATTCTTTCCCAGTAAAACCCGAGTTAGTTTTTGAAAGGATACTTCCTTCAAATCAGAAACTTCAAGGTGGGAAAGTCTCATTTTTTTTTAAATAGGCCTATTTACCTAAGTTGAAGAAACGAGTGTATCTCTTGAAAAAACACCCTTTGTTGTAGAAGCGGGAACATCAAGCACATTGTTTTCCTGTGAGAACTGAGTTAGTTTGTGGAAGGAATCCTTCCTGCAACTTAGGTGTTTCAAGGTGGAAATAGCCTCTGTTTGCTCCAAACAGTTAGAATCAGCAGAGTTGAAGAAACTCATGTATCTCTTCAAAGAAAAACGTGTATGTTAGAAGCTGCAGAATCTAGCGCATTATTTCATTGTGAGAATGGAGTTAGTTTTAGAATGAGATACTTCCTTGAAGGTGGGTTTTTCAAGGTGGAGTAGGCCCTCCTTATTCCAAATAGTCCTGTTCTGAGTTGATGAAACACATGTATCTCTCGAAAGAAACTAATGTGTGTTAGAAGTGCCATCTAGAACTTGGTTTCTGTGTGAGAACTGAGTAAGTTTTGAAAGGAATACTTCATGCAAATTATAGTTTTCATGATTTAGAAAATCTCATTTTATTCCAAATAGGCCTAGTCACCTTAGGTGAAGAAACACATTTATCTCACGAAAGAAAATCCTGTGTGTTAGAAGCAGGAGCCTCTTGCACATTGTTTCCCTATTAAAATTGAGTTAGTTTTGAACAGGAATACTTCCTCCAACTTAGGTGTTTCAAGGTGCAGATAGGCCATCTTTATTCCAAATAGGCAGATTCACCTGAGATGAAGAAACACATGTAACTCTCCAAAGAAAACCATCTCTATTAGAAGTTGCAGCATATAGCACATTGTTTCCTTGTGAGAATTTAGTTAGTTTTTGGAAGGAATCCTTCCTGCAACTTATGTTTTTAAAGCTGGAGTTGGGGTCTGTTTCTTCCCAATTGGTATATTCATCTGACTTGATGAAACCCATGTATCTCTCCAAAGAAACCACCAATATTAAGAGCTGCAGCATCTAGCACATTGTTTTGCAGTGAGAATGGAGTTTGGTATTGAAAGGAAGACTTCCTGCAACGTGGGTTTTCCAAAGTGATGATAGACTCTCTTTGTCCAAATAGGCCTATAGTGCTGTGTTCATGAAACACATATATCTCTCAAAAGAATTCCAGTGTGTTAGAAGCAGTACCACCTTGCACATTGTTTCAAAGTGGGAATTGAGTTAATTGTTGAAAGGAGTACTTCATGCTAATCATGGTTTTCAAGGTGGAAAAGGGCTCATATTGTTCCAAATAGTAATATTCATCTTCATTGAAGAAACACATGTATCTCTCCAAAGAAAACCATCTAGGTTAGAAGCTGCAGCATTTAGTGCATTGTTTCCCTATGAGAACTGAGTTAGTTTTTCAAAGGAAACATCTTTCTCCGTTGGGTTTCCATGGCGGTGGCAGGCTCTCCTTCTTCCAGATGGTCCTGTGCAGCTGAGTTGATGAAACACATATATCTGTCAAAAGAAACCTATGTGTGTTAGGACCCCTGGCATCTAGCACACTGCTTTCTGTGACCATTGAGTTAGGTTTTAAAAGGAATACTTCCTGTAAATCATGATTTCCAAGGTGGAGAAAGGCTCATTTTGTTCCAAATAGGCCCATTCATCTAAGTTGAAGAAACATATGTATCTCTCGAAAGAAAACCAACTGTGTTAGAAGCAAGAGCATCTGGCACACTGTTTCCCTGTAAAAATTGAGTTACTTTTTAAAATGAATACTTCATACAAAGTAGACGTTTCAAGGTGGAAATAGCCTCTCTTTGCTCCAAATAGGCCTATTCAACTGAATTGCGGAAACAGACTTGTCTCTCCAAAAAAAAGAACCAAATCTGTTTGAAGCTGCAGCATCTAGCTCATTGTTTCCCTGTGAGACTCAGTTCGTCTATGATAGGAATACTTCCAGGAAATCAGAATTTTTCTATGTTCACAAAAGCTCAATTTTTTCCAAACAGGCCTATTCATCTATTGTTAAGAAACACATATTTCTCTCGAAAGAAAGACATTGGTCTTAGAAGAAGTAGCAACTAGTACATTGCTTACTTGTAAGATGACTTAGGTTTTCAAAGAAATAGTTCCTCCAACTTAAGTGTTTCTAGGTGGAGATCAGCTCCTTTTGCACCAAATAGGCCTATTCAGCAGAGTGAAGAAACACATGTATCTCACCAAAGAAAACCATCTTGTTATAAGCTGCAGCCTCTAGCACATTGTTTCCTTGTGAGAAGGGAGTTAGTTGCTAAAAGGAATACTTCCTGCAATTTGGGTTTTTCAAGTTGGAGATAGGTTCTTTTCTTTCCAAATAGGCGTGTGGAGCTGAGCTGAAAAAACACATGTAGATCTTCAGTGAAATCCATTAGTGTTAGAAGCATTAGCATCTAGTACATTGATTTTCTGTGAAAACTGAATTAGTGTTTACGGACTACTTCCTGCAACTTAGATGTTTCAAGGTGGATATAGGCTCTGTTTGCTCCAAATTGGCCTGTTCGGGTGAGATGAATGACACATGCATCTATCCAAAGAAAACCATCCATTTAAAAAGCTGCAGCGTCTAGTGCATTGTTTCCCTGAAAGAATTGAGTTATTTTTTGAAAAGAATACTTCGTACTTGTCATTGTTTTCCAGGACAAGGAGTCTCACATTGTACCAAATAGGCATATTCAGCTACGCTGAAGAAACACATATATCTCTCAAATGGAAACTGTAGGAGTTAGAAGCAGGGGCATTTAGGACATTGTTTCCCTTGACAATTGAGCTAATTTTTGAAATGAAAACTATCTGAAAATGAGAATTGTCTCCATGGAGAAAGTCTCGTTTTGTTCCAAATTGGCTGATTCAGCTAACTTGAAAAAACACACGTATCTCTCAAAAGAACACCATCTGTGTTAGAAGCAGGAGCATCAAGTACATTGTTTCTCTGTAACAATTGAGTTAGTTTTTGAAAGAATACTTCCTTCATGTCAGACACTTCAACGTGGAGAAAGGTTCATGTGGTTCCAAATAGGCCTATTCAGCTAATTTGAAGAAAGGATTGTATCTGTCGAAAGAACAGCATGTTTGTTAGAAGCTGGAGCATCTGGTACATTGTTTCTCTGTAAGAATTGAGTTAGATTTTGGAAAGAATACTTCCTGCTTATCATAGTTTTTAAGGTCGAGAATGGCTCATTTTTTTCCAAATAGGCCTGTTCCGATAACATGAAGAAACACATGTACATCTCGAAAGAACAGTATCTCTGTTAGAAGCTGGAGCAACTAGCACATTCTTTCCCTGTGTGAGTTGACTTAGTTTTTTAAAGGAATCCTACTTGCAACTTAGGTGTTTCAACGTGGAGACAGGCTCTGTGTGTTTCAAATAGGTATATTCAGCTGAGTTGCAGAAGAAACACATGTATCTCTCCAAGAAAACAATCTATGTTAGAAGCTACAGAATCTAGAACATTGTTTCCTGTGAGAATTGTTTTCGTTCTTCAAATGAATACTACCTGCTACGTGCTTTTCCAAGGTGAAAATAAGCTCTCTTTGTTCCAAAGGCCTATAGAGCAGAGTTTAAGAAACACACATAGCTCTCAAAAGAAACCCATCTATATAAGGAGCGGTATAAACTACCACATTATTTCCCTGTCACAATTGAGTTAGTTTTAAAAGGAATATTTCCTGCAAATATTAGCCTTCAAGATGGAGAAAGACTCATTTGGTTCCAAATAGGCCTATTCAGCTAAGGTGAAGAAACACATGTATCTCAAGAAAGAAAATCATCTGCATCAGAAGCAGGAGCCTCCAGCACATGGTTTCCCTGTTAAAATGCATAGAGTTTTTCACAGCCAAACTGCCTGTGACTTGGGTTTTGCAAGGTGGAGACAGGCTGCCTTTGTTCCAATTAGGACTATTCGGCTGAGTTGAAGAACAGCCATCTCTCCAAAGAAAGCCATCTATGATAGAAGCTGCAGCATCTAGCACGTTGTTTTCCTGTAAGAATTAAGTTAATTTTTGGAAAGAATACTTCCTGCTTATCATAGTTTTTATGTTCGAGACAGGCTTCTTTTGTTCCAAATAGGCCTATTCAGAGAACATGAAGAAACACATGTACATCTCGAAGGAAAACCACTGTGTTAGAAGTAGGAGCATCTAGCACATTGCTTGCCTGTCTGAATTAAGTTAGGTTTGGAAAGGAATACTTCCTGCAAATCACAAATTTGAAGGTTCAGAAAGGCTCACTGATGCAAATTGGCTTAGTCAGCTAACAAGAAGAAACAAGTGTATCTCTCAAAAGAAAACAAACCCTCTGTGTTAAAAGGAGGACCATCCAGCACATTCTTTCCCAGTAAAACCCGAGTTAGTTTTTGAAAGGATACTTCCTTCAAATCAGAAACTTAAAGGTGGGAAAGTCTCATTTTTTTTCCAAATAGGCCTATTTACCTAAGTTGAAGAAGCGAGTGTATCTCTTGAAAAAACACCCTTTGTTGTAGAAGCGGGAACATCAAGCACATTGTTTTCCTGTGAGAACTGAGTTAGTTTGTGGAAGGAATCCTTCCTGCAACTTAGGTGTTTCAAGGTGGAGATAGCCTCTGTTTGCTCCAAACAGTTAGAATCAGCAGAGTTGAAGAAACTCATGTATCCCTTCAAAGAAAACCGTGTATGTTAGAAGCTGCAGAATCTAGCGCATTATTTCATTGTGAGAATGGAGTTAGTTTTAGAATGAGATACTTCCTTGAAGGTGGGTTTTTCAAGGTGGAGTAGGCCCTCCTTATTCCAAATAGTCCTGTTCTGAGTTGATGAAACACATGTATCTCTCGAAAGAAACTAATGTGTGTTAGAAGTGCCATCTAGAACTTGGTTTCTGTGTGAGAACTGAGTAAGTTTTGAAAGGAATACTTCATGCAAATTATAGTTTTCATGATTTAGAAAATCTCATTTTATTCCAAATAGGCCTAGTCACCTTAGGTGAAGAAACACATTTATCTCACGAAAGAAAATCCTGTGTGTTAGAAGCAGGAGCCTCTTGCACATTGTTTCCCTATTAAAATTGAGTTAGTTTTGAACAGGAATACTTCCTCCAACTTAGGTGTTTCAAGGTGCAGATAGGCCATCTTTATTCCAAATAGGCAGATTCACCTGAGATGAAGAAACACATGTAACTCTCCAAAGAAAACCATCTCTATTAGAAGTTGCAGCATATAGCACATTGTTTCCTTGTGAGAATTTAGTTAGTTTTTGGAAGGAATCCTTCCTGCAACTTATGTTTTTAAAGCTGGAGTTGGGGTCTGTTTCTTCCCAATTGGTATATTCATCTGACTTGATGAAACCCATGTATCTCTCCAAAGAAACCACCAATATTAAGAGCTGCAGCATCTAGCACATTGTTTTGCAGTGAGAATGGAGTTTGGTATTGAAAGGAAGACTTCCTGCAACGTGGGTTTTCCAAAGTGATGATAGACTCTCTTTGTCCAAATAGGCCTATAGTGCTGTGTTCATGAAACACATATATCTCTCAAAAGAATTCCAGTGTGTTAGAAGCAGTACCACCTTGCACATTGTTTCAAAGTGGGAATTGAGTTAATTGTTGAAAGGAGTACTTCATGCTAATCATGGTTTTCAAGGTGGAAAAGGGCTCATATTGTTCCAAATAGTAATATTCATCTTCATTGAAGAAACACATGTATCTCTCCAAAGAAAACCATCTAGGTTAGAAGCTGCAGCATTTAGTGCATTGTTTCCCAATGAGAACTGAGTTAGTTTTTCAAAGGAAACTTTTTTCTCCGTTGGGTTTCCATGGCGGTGGCAGGCTCTCCTTCTTCCAGATGGTCCTGTGCAGCTGAGTTGATGAAACACATATATCTGTCAAAAGAAACCTATGTGTGTTAGGACCCCTGGCATCTAGCACACTGCTTTCTGTGACCATTGAGTTAGGTTTTAAAAGGAATACTTCCTGTAAATCATGATTTCCAAGGTGGAGAAAGGCTCATTTTGTTCCAAATAGGCCCATTCATCTAAGTTGAAGAAACATATGTATCTCTCGAAAGAAAACCAACTGTGTTAGAAGCAAGAGCATCTGGCACACTGTTTCCCTGTAAAAATTGAGTTACTTTTTAAAATGAATACTTCATACAAAGTAGACGTTTCAAGGTGGAAATAGCCTCTCTTTGCTCCAAATAGGCCTATTCAACTGAATTGCGGAAACAGACTTGTCTCTCCAAAAAAAAGAACCAAATCTGTTTGAAGCTGCAGCATCTAGCTCATTGTTTCCCTGTGAGACTCAGTTCGTCTATGATAGGAATACTTCCAGGAAATCAGAATTTTTCTATGTTCACAAAAGCTCAATTTTTTCCAAACAGGCCTATTCATCTATTGTTAAGAAACACATATTTCTCTCGAAAGAAAGACATTGGTCTTAGAAGAAGTAGCAACTAGTACATTGCTTACTTGTAAGATGACTTAGGTTTTCAAAGAAATAGTTCCTCCAACTTAAGTGTTTCTAGGTGGAGATCAGCTCCTTTTGCACCAAATAGGCCTATTCAGCAGAGTGAAGAAACACATGTATCTCACCAAAGAAAACCATCTTGTTATAAGCTGCAGCCTCTAGCACATTGTTTCCTTGTGAGAAGGGAGTTAGTTGCTAAAAGGAATACTTCCTGCAATTTGGGTTTTTCAAGTTGGAGATAGGTTCTTTTCTTTCCAAATAGGCGTGTGGAGCTGAGCTGAAAAAACACATGTAGATCTTCAGTGAAATCCATTAGTGTTAGAAGCATTAGCATCTAGTACATTGATTTTCTGTGAAAACTGAATTAGTGTTTACGGACTACTTCCTGCAACTTAGATGTTTCAAGGTGGATATAGGCTCTGTTTGCTCCAAATTGGCCTGTTCGGGTGAGATGAATGACACATGCATCTATCCAAAGAAAACCATCCATTTAAAAAGCTGCAGCGTCTAGTGCATTGTTTCCCTGAAAGAATTGAGTTATTTTTTGAAAAGAATACTTCGTACTTGTCATTGTTTTCAAGGACAAGGAGTCTCACATTGTACCAAATAGGCATATTCAGCTACGCTGAAGAAACACATATATCTCTCAAATGGAAACTGTAGGAGTTAGAAGCAGGGGCATTTAGGACATTGTTTCCCTTGACAATTGAGCTAATTTTTGAAATGAAAACTATCTGAAAATGAGAATTGTCTCCATGGAGAAAGTCTCGTTTTGTTCCAAATTGGCTGATTCAGCTAACTTGAAAAAACACACGTATCTCTCAAAAGAACACCATCTGTGTTAGAAGCAGGAGCATCAAGTACATTGTTTCTCTGTAACAATTGAGTTAGTTTTTGAAAGAATACTTCCTTCATGTCAGAAACTTCAACGTGGAGAAAGGTTCATGTGGTTCCAAATAGGCCTATTCAGCTAATTTGAAGAAAGGATTGTATCTGTCGAAAGAACAGCATGTTTGTTAGAAGCTGGAGCATCTGGTACATTGTTTCTCTGTAAGAATTGAGTTAGATTTTGGAAAGAATACTTCCTGCTTATCATAGTTTTTAAGGTCGAGAAAGGCTCATTTTTTTCCAAATAGGCCTGTTCCGATAACATGAAGAAACACATGTACATCTCGAAAGAACAGTATCTCTGTTAGAAGCTGGAGCAACTAGCACATTCTTTCCCTGTGTGAGTTGACTTAGTTTTTTAAAGGAATCCTACTTGCAACTTAGGTGTTTCAACGTGGAGACAGGCTCTGTGTGTTTCAAATAGGTATATTCAGCTGAGTTGCAGAAGAAACACATGTATCTCTCCAAGAAAACAATCTATGTTAGAAGCTACAGAATCTAGAACATTGTTTCCTGTGAGAATTGTTTTCGTTCTTCAAATGAATACTACCTGCTACGTGCTTTTCCAAGGTGAAAATAAGCTCTCTTTGTTCCAAAGGCCTATAGAGCAGAGTTTAAGAAACACACATAGCTCTCAAAAGAAACCCATCTATATAAGGAGCGGTATAAACTACCACATTATTTCCCTGTCACAATTGAGTTAGTTTTAAAAGGAATATTTCCTGCAAATATTAGCCTTCAAGATGGAGAAAGACTCATTTGGTTCCAAATAGGCCTATTCAGCTAAGGTGAAGAAACACATGTATCTCAAGAAAGAAAATCATCTGCATCAGAAGCAGGAGCCTCCAGCACATGGTTTCCCTGTTAAAATGCATAGAGTTTTTCACAGCCAAACTGCCTGTGACTTGGGTTTTGCAAGGTGGAGACAGGCTGCCTTTGTTCCAATTAGGACTATTCGGCTGAGTTGAAGAACAGCCATCTCTCCAAAGAAAGCCATCTATGATAGAAGCTGCAGCATCTAGCACGTTGTTTTCCTGTAAGAATTAAGTTAATTTTTGGAAAGAATACTTCCTGCTTATCATAGTTTTTATGTTCGAGACAGGCTTCTTTTGTTCCAAATAGGCCTATTCAGAGAACATGAAGAAACACATGTACATCTCGAAGGAAAACCACTGTGTTAGAAGTAGGAGCATCTAGCACATTGCTTGCCTGTCTGAATTAAGTTAGGTTTGGAAAGGAATACTTCCTGCAAATCACAAATTTGAAGGTTCAGAAAGGCTCACTGATGCAAATTGGCTTAGTCAGCTAACAAGAAGAAACAAGTGTATCTCTCAAAAGAAAACAAACCCTCTGTGTTAAAAGGAGGACCATCCAGCACATTCTTTCCCAGTAAAACCCGAGTTAGTTTTTGAAAGGATACTTCCTTCAAATCAGAAACTTAAAGGTGGGAAAGTCTCATTTTTTTTCCAAATAGGCCTATTTACCTAAGTTGAAGAAGCGAGTGTATCTCTTGAAAAAACACCCTTTGTTGTAGAAGCGGGAACATCAAGCACATTGTTTTCCTGTGAGAACTGAGTTAGTTTGTGGAAGGAATCCTTCCTGCAACTTAGGTGTTTCAAGGTGGAGATAGCCTCTGTTTGCTCCAAACAGTTAGAATCAGCAGAGTTGAAGAAACTCATGTATCCCTTCAAAGAAAACCGTGTATGTTAGAAGCTGCAGAATCTAGCGCATTATTTCATTGTGAGAATGGAGTTAGTTTTAGAATGAGATACTTCCTTGAAGGTGGGTTTTTCAAGGTGGAGTAGGCCCTCCTTATTCCAAATAGTCCTGTTCTGAGTTGATGAAACACATGTATCTCTCGAAAGAAACTAATGTGTGTTAGAAGTGCCATCTAGAACTTGGTTTCTGTGTGAGAACTGAGTAAGTTTTGAAAGGAATACTTCATGCAAATTATAGTTTTCATGATTTAGAAAATCTCATTTTATTCCAAATAGGCCTAGTCACCTTAGGTGAAGAAACACATTTATCTCATGAAAGAAAATCCTGTGTGTTAGAAGCAGGAGCCTCTTGCACATTGTTTCCCTATTAAAATTGAGTTAGTTTTGAACAGGAATACTTCCTCCAACTTAGGTGTTTCAAGGTGCAGATAGGCCATCTTTATTCCAAATAGGCAGATTCACCTGAGATGAAGAAACACATGTAACTCTCCAAAGAAAACCATCTCTATTAGAAGTTGCAGCATATAGCACATTGTTTCCTTGTGAGAATTTAGTTAGTTTTTGGAAGGAATCCTTCCTGCAACTTATGTTTTTAAAGCTGGAGTTGGGGTCTGTTTCTTCCCAATTGGTATATTCATCTGACTTGATGAAACCCATGTATCTCTCCAAAGAAACCACCAATATTAAGAGCTGCAGCATCTAGCACATTGTTTTGCAGTGAGAATGGAGTTTGGTATTGAAAGGAAGACTTCCTGCAACGTGGGTTTTCCAAAGTGATGATAGACTCTCTTTGTCCAAATAGGCCTATAGTGCTGTGTTCATGAAACACATATATCTCTCAAAAGAATTCCAGTGTGTTAGAAGCAGTACCACCTTGCACATTGTTTCAAAGTGGGAATTGAGTTAATTGTTGAAAGGAGTACTTCATGCTAATCATGGTTTTCAAGGTGGAAAAGGGCTCATATTGTTCCAAATAGTAATATTCATCTTCATTGAAGAAACACATGTATCTCTCCAAAGAAAACCATCTAGGTTAGAAGCTGCAGCATTTAGTGCATTGTTTCCCAATGAGAACTGAGTTAGTTTTTCAAAGGAAACTTTTTTCTCCGTTGGGTTTCCATGGCGGTGGCAGGCTCTCCTTCTTCCAGATGGTCCTGTGCAGCTGAGTTGATGAAACACATATATCTGTCAAAAGAAACCTATGTGTGTTAGGACCCCTGGCATCTAGCACACTGCTTTCTGTGACCATTGAGTTAGGTTTTAAAAGGAATACTTCCTGTAAATCATGATTTCCAAGGTGGAGAAAGGCTCATTTTGTTCCAAATAGGCCCATTCATCTAAGTTGAAGAAACATATGTATCTCTCGAAAGAAAACCAACTGTGTTAGAAGCAAGAGCATCTGGCACACTGTTTCCCTGTAAATATTGAGTTACTTTTTAAAATGAATACTTCATACAAAGTAGACGTTTCAAGGTGGAAATAGCCTCTCTTTGCTCCAAATAGGCCTATTCAACTGAATTGCGGAAACAGACTTGTCTCTCCAAAAAAAAGAACCAAATCTGTTTGAAGCTGCAGCATCTAGCTCATTGTTTCCCTGTGAGACTCAGTTCGTCTATGATAGGAATACTTCCAGGAAATCAGAATTTTTCTATGTTCACAAAAGCTCAATTTTTTCCAAACAGGCCTATTCATCTATTGTTAAGAAACACATATTTCTCTCGAAAGAAAGACATTGGTCTTAGAAGAAGTAGCAACTAGTACATTGCTTACTTGTAAGATGACTTAGGTTTTCAAAGAAATAGTTCCTCCAACTTAAGTGTTTCTAGGTGGAGATCAGCTCCTTTTGCACCAAATAGGCCTATTCAGCAGAGTGAAGAAACACATGTATCTCACCAAAGAAAACCATCTTGTTATAAGCTGCAGCCTCTAGCACATTGTTTCCTTGTGAGAAGGGAGTTAGTTGCTAAAAGGAATACTTCCTGCAATTTGGGTTTTTCAAGTTGGAGATAGGTTCTTTTCTTTCCAAATAGGCGTGTGGAGCTGAGCTGAAAAAACACATGTAGATCTTCAGTGAAATCCATTAGTGTTAGAAGCATTAGCATCTAGTACATTGATTTTCTGTGAAAACTGAATTAGTGTTTACGGACTACTTCCTGCAACTTAGATGTTTCAAGGTGGATATAGGCTCTGTTTGCTCCAAATTGGCCTGTTCGGGTGAGATGAATGACACATGCATCTATCCAAAGAAAACCATCCATTTAAAAAGCTGCAGCGTCTAGTGCATTGTTTCCCTGAAAGAATTGAGTTATTTTTTGAAAAGAATACTTCGTACTTGTCATTGTTTTCAAGGACAAGGAGTCTCACATTGTACCAAATAGGCATATTCAGCTACGCTGAAGAAACACATATATCTCTCAAATGGAAACTGTAGGAGTTAGAAGCAGGGGCATTTAGGACATTGTTTCCCTTGACAATTGAGCTAATTTTTGAAATGAAAACTATCTGAAAATGAGAATTGTCTCCATGGAGAAAGTCTCGTTTTGTTCCAAATTGGCTGATTCAGCTAACTTGAAAAAACACACGTATCTCTCAAAAGAACACCATCTGTGTTAGAAGCAGGAGCATCAAGTACATTGTTTCTCTGTAACAATTGAGTTAGTTTTTGAAAGAATACTTCCTTCATGTCAGAAACTTCAACGTGGAGAAAGGTTCATGTGGTTCCAAATAGGCCTATTCAGCTAATTTGAAGAAAGGATTGTATCTGTCGAAAGAACAGCATGTTTGTTAGAAGCTGGAGCATCTGGTACATTGTTTCTCTGTAAGAATTGAGTTAGATTTTGGAAAGAATACTTCCTGCTTATCATAGTTTTTAAGGTCGAGAAAGGCTCATTTTTTTCCAAATAGGCCTGTTCCGATAACATGAAGAAACACATGTACATCTCGAAAGAACAGTATCTCTGTTAGAAGCTGGAGCAACTAGCACATTCTTTCCCTGTGTGAGTTGACTTAGTTTTTTAAAGGAATCCTACTTGCAACTTAGGTGTTTCAACGTGGAGACAGGCTCTGTGTGTTTCAAATAGGTATATTCAGCTGAGTTGCAGAAGAAACACATGTATCTCTCCAAGAAAACAATCTATGTTAGAAGCTACAGAATCTAGAACATTGTTTCCTGTGAGAATTGTTTTCGTTCTTCAAATGAATACTACCTGCTACGTGCTTTTCCAAGGTGAAAATAAGCTCTCTTTGTTCCAAAGGCCTATAGAGCAGAGTTTAAGAAACACACATAGCTCTCAAAAGAAACCCATCTATATAAGGAGCGGTATAAACTACCACATTATTTCCCTGTCACAATTGAGTTAGTTTTAAAAGGAATATTTCCTGCAAATATTAGCCTTCAAGATGGAGAAAGACTCATTTGGTTCCAAATAGGCCTATTCAGCTAAGGTGAAGAAACACATGTATCTCAAGAAAGAAAATCATCTGCATCAGAAGCAGGAGCCTCCAGCACATGGTTTCCCTGTTAAAATGCATAGAGTTTTTCACAGCCAAACTGCCTGTGACTTGGGTTTTGCAAGGTGGAGACAGGCTGCCTTTGTTCCAATTAGGACTATTCGGCTGAGTTGAAGAACAGCCATCTCTCCAAAGAAAGCCATCTATGATAGAAGCTGCAGCATCTAGCACGTTGTTTTCCTGTAAGAATTAAGTTAATTTTTGGAAAGAATACTTCCTGCTTATCATAGTTTTTATGTTCGAGACAGGCTTCTTTTGTTCCAAATAGGCCTATTCAGAGAACATGAAGAAACACATGTACATCTCGAAGGAAAACCACTGTGTTAGAAGTAGGAGCATCTAGCACATTGCTTGCCTGTCTGAATTAAGTTAGGTTTGGAAAGGAATACTTCCTGCAAATCACAAATTTGAAGGTTCAGAAAGGCTCACTGATGCAAATTGGCTTAGTCAGCTAACAAGAAGAAACAAGTGTATCTCTCAAAAGAAAACAAACCCTCTGTGTTAAAAGGAGGACCATCCAGCACATTCTTTCCCAGTAAAACCCGAGTTAGTTTTTGAAAGGATACTTCCTTCAAATCAGAAACTTAAAGGTGGGAAAGTCTCATTTTTTTTCCAAATAGGCCTATTTACCTAAGTTGAAGAAGCGAGTGTATCTCTTGAAAAAACACCCTTTGTTGTAGAAGCGGGAACATCAAGCACATTGTTTTCCTGTGAGAACTGAGTTAGTTTGTGGAAGGAATCCTTCCTGCAACTTAGGTGTTTCAAGGTGGAGATAGCCTCTGTTTGCTCCAAACAGTTAGAATCAGCAGAGTTGAAGAAACTCATGTATCCCTTCAAAGAAAACCGTGTATGTTAGAAGCTGCAGAATCTAGCGCATTATTTCATTGTGAGAATGGAGTTAGTTTTAGAATGAGATACTTCCTTGAAGGTGGGTTTTTCAAGGTGGAGTAGGCCCTCCTTATTCCAAATAGTCCTGTTCTGAGTTGATGAAACACATGTATCTCTCGAAAGAAACTAATGTGTGTTAGAAGTGCCATCTAGAACTTGGTTTCTGTGTGAGAACTGAGTAAGTTTTGAAAGGAATACTTCATGCAAATTATAGTTTTCATGATTTAGAAAATCTCATTTTATTCCAAATAGGCCTAGTCACCTTAGGTGAAGAAACACATTTATCTCACGAAAGAAAATCCTGTGTGTTAGAAGCAGGAGCCTCTTGCACATTGTTTCCCTATTAAAATTGAGTTAGTTTTGAACAGGAATACTTCCTCCAACTTAGGTGTTTCAAGGTGCAGATAGGCCATCTTTATTCCAAATAGGCAGATTCACCTGAGATGAAGAAACACATGTAACTCTCCAAAGAAAACCATCTCTATTAGAAGTTGCAGCATATAGCACATTGTTTCCTTGTGAGAATTTAGTTAGTTTTTGGAAGGAATCCTTCCTGCAACTTATGTTTTTAAAGCTGGAGTTGGGGTCTGTTTCTTCCCAATTGGTATATTCATCTGACTTGATGAAACCCATGTATCTCTCCAAAGAAACCACCAATATTAAGAGCTGCAGCATCTAGCACATTGTTTTGCAGTGAGAATGGAGTTTGGTATTGAAAGGAAGACTTCCTGCAACGTGGGTTTTCCAAAGTGATGATAGACTCTCTTTGTCCAAATAGGCCTATAGTGCTGTGTTCATGAAACACATATATCTCTCAAAAGAATTCCAGTGTGTTAGAAGCAGTACCACCTTGCACATTGTTTCAAAGTGGGAATTGAGTTAATTGTTGAAAGGAGTACTTCATGCTAATCATGGTTTTCAAGGTGGAAAAGGGCTCATATTGTTCCAAATAGTAATATTCATCTTCATTGAAGAAACACATGTATCTCTCCAAAGAAAACCATCTAGGTTAGAAGCTGCAGCATTTAGTGCATTGTTTCCCTATGAGAACTGAGTTAGTTTTTCAAAGGAAACATCTTTCTCCGTTGGGTTTCCATGGCGGTGGCAGGCTCTCCTTCTTCCAGATGGTCCTGTGCAGCTGAGTTGATGAAACACATATATCTGTCAAAAGAAACCTATGTGTGTTAGGACCCCTGGCATCTAGCACACTGCTTTCTGTGACCATTGAGTTAGGTTTTAAAAGGAATACTTCCTGTAAATCATGATTTCCAAGGTGGAGAAAGGCTCATTTTGTTCCAAATAGGCCCATTCATCTAAGTTGAAGAAACATATGTATCTCTCGAAAGAAAACCAACTGTGTTGGAAGCAAGAGCATCTGGCACACTGTTTCCCTGTAAAAATTGAGTTACTTTTTAAAATGAATACTTCATACAAAGTAGACGTTTCAAGGTGGAAATAGCCTCTCTTTGCTCCAAATAGGCCTATTCAACTGAATTGCGAAAACAGACTTGTCTCTCCAAAAAAAAGAACCAAATCTGTTTGAAGCTGCAGCATCTAGCTCATTGTTTCCCTGTGAGACTCAGTTCGTCTATGATAGGAATACTTCCAGGAAATCAGAATTTTTCTATGTTCACAAAAGCTCAATTTTTTCCAAACAGGCCTATTCATCTATTGTTAAGAAACACATATTTCTCTCGAAAGAAAGACATTGGTCTTAGAAGAAGTAGCAACTAGTACATTGCTTACTTGTAAGATGACTTAGGTTTTCAAACAAATAGTTCCTCCAACTTAAGTGTTTCTAGGTGGAGATCAGCTCCTTTTGCACCAAATAGGCCTATTCAGCAGAGTGAAGAAACACATGTATCTCACCAAAGAAGACCATCTTGTTATAAGCTGCAGCCTCTAGCACATTGTTTCCTTGTGAGAAGGGAGTTAGTTGCTAAAAGGAATACTTCCTGCAATTTGGGTTTTTCAAGTTGGAGATAGGTTCTTTTCTTTCCAAATAGGCGTGTGGAGCTGAGCTGAAAAAACACATGTAGATCTTCAGTGAAATCCATTAGTGTTAGAAGCATTAGCATCTAGTACATTGATTTTCTGTGAAAACTGAATTAGTGTTTACGGACTACTTCCTGCAACTTAGATGTTTCAAGGTGGATATAGGCTCTGTTTGCTCCAAATTGGCCTGTTCGGGTGAGATGAATGACACATGCATCTATCCAAAGAAAACCATCCATTTAAGAAGCTGCAGCGTCTAGTGCATTGTTTCCCTGAAAGAATTGAGTTATTTTTTGAAAAGAATACTTCGTACTTGTCATTGTTTTCAAGGACAAGGAGTCTCACATTGTACCAAATAGGCATATTCAGCTACGCTGAAGAAACACATATATCTCTCAAATGGAAACCGTAGGAGTTAGAAGCAGGGGCATTTAGGACATTGTTTCCCTTGAGAATTGAGCTAATTTTTGAAATGAAAACTATCTGAAAATGAGAATTGTCTCCATGGAGAAAGTCTCGTTTTGTTCCAAATTGGCTGATTCAGCTAACTTGAAAAAACACACGTATCTCTCAAAAGAACACCATCTGTGTTAGAAGCAGGAGCATCAAGTACATTGTTTCTCTGTAAAAATTGAGTTAGTTTTTGAAAGAATACTTCCTTCAAGTCAGAAACTTCAAGGTGGAGAAAGGTTCATGTGGTTCCAAATAGGCCTATTCAGCTAATTTGAAGAAAGGATTGTATCTGTCGAAAGAACAGCATGTTTGTTAGAAGCTGGAGCATCTGGCACATTGTTTCTCTGTAAGAATTGAGTTAGATTTTGGAAAGAATACTTCCTGCTTATCATAGTTTTTAAGGTCGAGAAAGGCTCATTTTTTTCCAAATAGGCCTGTTCCGATAACATGAAGAAACACATGTACATCTCGAAAGAACAGTATCTCTGTTAGAAGCTGGAGCAACTAGCACATTCTTTCCCTGTGTGAGTTGACTTAGTTTTTTAAAGGAATCCTACTTGCAACTTAGGTGTTTCAACGTGGAGACAGGCTCTGTGTGTTGCAAATAGGTATATTCAGCTGAGCTGCAAGAGAAACAAATGTATCTCTCCAAGAAAACAATCTATGTTAGAAGCTACAGAATCTAGAACATTGTTTCCTGTGAGAATTGTTTTCGTTCTTCAAATGAATACTACCTGCTACGTGCTTTTCCAAGGTGAAAATAAGCTCTCTTTGTTCCAAAGGCCTATAGAGCAGAGTTTAAGAAACACACATAGCTCTCAAAAGAAACCCATCTATATAAGGAACGGTATAAACTACCACATTATTTCCCTGTCACAATTGAGTTAGTTTTAAAAGGAATATTTCCAGCAAATATTAGCCTTCAAGATGGAGAAAGACTCATTTGGTTCCAAATAGGCCTATTCAGCTTAGGTGAAGAAACACATGTATCTCAAGAAAGAAAATCATCTGCATCAGAAGCAGGAGCCTCCAGCACATGGTTTCCCTGTTAAAATGCATAGAGTTTTTCACAGCCAAACTGCCTGTGACTTGGGTTTTGCAAGGTGGAGACAGGCTGCCTTTGTTCCAATTAGGACTATTTGGCTGAGTTGAAGAACAGCCATCTCTCCAAAGAAAGCCATCTATGATAGAAGCTGCAGCATCTAGCACGTTGTTTTCCTGTAAGAATTAAGTTAATTTTTGGAAAGAATACTTCCTGCTTATCATAGTTTTTATGTTCGAGACAGGCTTCTTTTGTTCCAAATAGGCCTATTCAGAGAACATGAAGAAACACATGTACATCTCGAAGGAAAACCACTGTGTTAGAAGTAGGAGCATCTAGCACATTGCTTGCCTGTCTGAATTAAGTTAGGTTTGGAAAGGAATACTTCCTGCAAATCACAAATTTGAAGGTTCAGAAAGGCTCACTGATGCAAATTGGCTTAGTCAGCTAACAAGAAGAAACAAGTGTATCTCTCAAAAGAAAACAAACCCTCTGTGTTAAAAGGAGGACCATCCAGCACATTCTTTCCCAGTAAAACCCGAGTTAGTTTTTGAAAGGATACTTCCTTCAAATCAGAAACTTCAAGGTGGGAAAGTCTCATTTTTTTTTAAATAGGCCTATTTACCTAAGTTGAAGAAACGAGTGTATCTCTTGAAAAAACACCCTTTGTTGTAGAAGCGGGAACATCAAGCACATTGTTTTCCTGTGAGAACTGAGTTAGTTTGTGGAAGGAATCCTTCCTGCAACTTAGGTGTTTCAAGGTGGAGATAGCCTCTGTTTGCTCCAAACAGTTAGAATCAGCAGAGTTGAAGAAACTCATGTATCCCTTCAAAGAAAACCGTGTATGTTAGAAGCTGCAGAATCTAGCGCATTATTTCATTGTGAGAATGGAGTTAGTTTTAGAATGAGATACTTCCTTGAAGGTGGGTTTTTCAAGGTGGAGTAGGCCCTCCTTATTCCAAATAGTCCTGTTCTGAGTTGATGAAACACATGTATCTCTCGAAAGAAACTAATGTGTGTTAGAAGTGCCATCTAGAACTTGGTTTCTGTGTGAGAACTGAGTAAGTTTTGAAAGGAATACTTCATGCAAATTATAGTTTTCATGATTTAGAAAATCTCATTTTATTCCAAATAGGCCTAGTCACCTTAGGTGAAGAAACACATTTATCTCACGAAAGAAAATCCTGTGTGTTAGAAGCAGGAGCCTCTTGCACATTGTTTCCCTATTAAAATTGAGTTAGTGTTGAACAGGAATACTTCCTCCAACTTAGGTGTTTCAAGGTGCAGATAGGCCATCTTTATTCCAAATAGGCAGATTCACCTGAGATGAAGAAACACATGTAACTTTCCAAAGAAAACCATCTCTATTAGAAGTTGCAGCATATAGCACATTGTTTCCTTGTGAGAATTTAGTTAGTTTTTGGAAGGAATCCTTCCTGCAACTTATGTTTTTAAAGCTGGAGTTGGGGTCTGTTTCTTCCCAATTGGTATATTCATCTGACTTGATGAAACCCATGTATCTCTCCAAAGAAACCACCAATATTAAGAGCTGCAGCATCTAGCACATTGTTTTGCAGTGAGAATGGAGTTTGGTATTGAAAGGAAGACTTCCTGCAACGTGGGTTTTCCAAAGTGATGATAGACTCTCTTTGTCCAAATAGGCCTATAGTGCTGTGTTCATGAAACACATATATCTCTCAAAAGAATTCCAGTGTGTTAGAAGCAGTACCACCTTGCACATTGTTTCAAAGTGGGAATTGAGTTAATTGTTGAAAGGAGTACTTCATGCTAATCATGGTTTTCAAGGTGGAAAAGGGCTCATATTGTTCCAAATAGTAATATTCATCTTCATTGAAGAAACACATGTATCTCTCCAAAGAAAACCATCTAGGTTAGAAGCTGCAGCATTTAGTGCATTGTTTCCCTATGAGAACTGAGTTAGTTTTTCAAAGGAAACATCTTTCTCCGTTGGGTTTCCATGGCGGTGGCAGGCTCTCCTTCTTCCAGATGGTCCTGTGCAGCTGAGTTGATGAAACACATATATCTGTCAAAAGAAACCTATGTGTGTTAGGACCCCTGGCATCTAGCACACTGCTTTCTGTGACCATTGAGTTAGGTTTTAAAAGGAATACTTCCTGTAAATCATGATTTCCAAGGTGGAGAAAGGCTCATTTTGTTCCAAATAGGCCCATTCATCTAAGTTGAAGAAACATATGTATCTCTCGAAAGAAAACCAACTGTGTTGGAAGCAAGAGCATCTGGCACACTGTTTCCCTGTAAAAATTGAGTTACTTTTTAAAATGAATACTTCATACAAAGTAGACGTTTCAAGGTGGAAATAGCCTCTCTTTGCTCCAAATAGGCCTATTCAACTGAATTGCGGAAACAGACTTGTCTCTCCAAAAAAAAGAACCAAATCTGTTTGAAGCTGCAGCATCTAGCTCATTGTTTCCCTGTGAGACTCAGTTCGTCTATGATAGGAATACTTCCAGGAAATCAGAATTTTTCTATGTTCACAAAAGCTCAATTTTTTCCAAACAGGCCTATTCATCTATTGTTAAGAAACACATATTTCTCTCGAAAGAAAGACATTGGTCTTAGAAGAAGTAGCAACTAGTACATTGCTTACTTGTAAGATGACTTAGGTTTTCAAACAAATAGTTCCTCCAACTTAAGTGTTTCTAGGTGGAGATCAGCTCCTTTTGCACCAAATAGGCCTATTCAGCAGAGTGAAGAAACACATGTATCTCACCAAAGAAGACCATCTTGTTATAAGCTGCAGCCTCTAGCACATTGTTTCCTTGTGAGAAGGGAGTTAGTTGCTAAAAGGAATACTTCCTGCAATTTGGGTTTTTCAAGTTGGAGATAGGTTCTTTTCTTTCCAAATAGGCGTGTGGAGCTGAGCTGAAAAAACACATGTAGATCTTCAGTGAAATCCATTAGTGTTAGAAGCATTAGCATCTAGTACATTGATTTTCTGTGAAAACTGAATTAGTGTTTACGGACTACTTCCTGCAACTTAGATGTTTCAAGGTGGATATAGGCTCTGTTTGCTCCAAATTGGCCTGTTCGGGTGAGATGAATGACACATGCATCTATCCAAAGAAAACCATCCATTTAAGAAGCTGCAGCGTCTAGTGCATTGTTTCCCTGAAAGAATTGAGTTATTTTTTGAAAAGAATACTTCGTACTTGTCATTGTTTTCAAGGACAAGGAGTCTCACATTGTACCAAATAGGCATATTCAGCTACGCTGAAGAAACACATATATCTCTCAAATGGAAACCGTAGGAGTTAGAAGCAGGGGCATTTAGGACATTGTTTCCCTTGAGAATTGAGCTAATTTTTGAAATGAAAACTATCTGAAAATGAGAATTGTCTCCATGGAGAAAGTCTCGTTTTGTTCCAAATTGGCTGATTCAGCTAACTTGAAAAAACACACGTATCTCTCAAAAGAACACCATCTGTGTTAGAAGCAGGAGCATCAAGTACATTGTTTCTCTGTAAAAATTGAGTTAGTTTTTGAAAGAATACTTCCTTCAAGTCAGAAACTTCAAGGTGGAGAAAGGTTCATGTGGTTCCAAATAGGCCTATTCAGCTAATTTGAAGAAAGGATTGTATCTGTCGAAAGAACAGCATGTTTGTTAGAAGCTGGAGCATCTGGCACATTGTTTCTCTGTAAGAATTGAGTTAGATTTTGGAAAGAATACTTCCTGCTTATCATAGTTTTTAAGGTCGAGAAAGGCTCATTTTTTTCCAAATAGGCCTGTTCCGATAACATGAAGAAACACATGTACATCTCGAAAGAACAGTATCTCTGTTAGAAGCTGGAGCAACTAGCACATTCTTTCCCTGTGTGAGTTGACTTAGTTTTTTAAAGGAATCCTACTTGCAACTTAGGTGTTTCAACGTGGAGACAGGCTCTGTGTGTTGCAAATAGGTATATTCAGCTGAGCTGCAAGAGAAACACATGTATCTCTCCAAGAAAACAATCTATGTTAGAAGCTACAGAATCTAGAACATTGTTTCCTGTGAGAATTGTTTTCGTTCTTCAAATGAATACTACCTGCTACGTGCTTTTCCAAGGTGAAAATAAGCTCTCTTTGTTCCAAAGGCCTATAGAGCAGAGTTTAAGAAACACACATAGCTCTCAAAAGAAACCCATCTATATAAGGAACGGTATAAACTACCACATTATTTCCCTGTCACAATTGAGTTAGTTTTAAAAGGAATATTTCCAGCAAATATTAGCCTTCAAGATGGAGAAAGACTCATTTGGTTCCAAATAGGCCTATTCAGCTTAGGTGAAGAAACACATGTATCTCAAGAAAGAAAATCATCTGCATCAGAAGCAGGAGCCTCCAGCACATGGTTTCCCTGTTAAAATGCATAGAGTTTTTCACAGCCAAACTGCCTGTGACTTGGGTTTTGCAAGGTGGAGACAGGCTGCCTTTGTTCCAATTAGGACTATTTGGCTGAGTTGAAGAACAGCCATCTCTCCAAAGAAAGCCATCTATGATAGAAGCTGCAGCATCTAGCACGTTGTTTTCCTGTAAGAATTAAGTTAATTTTTGGAAAGAATACTTCCTGCTTATCATAGTTTTTATGTTCGAGACAGGCTTCTTTTGTTCCAAATAGGCCTATTCAGAGAACATGAAGAAACACATGTACATCTCGAAGGAAAACCACTGTGTTAGAAGTAGGAGCATCTAGCACATTGCTTGCCTGTCTGAATTAAGTTAGGTTTGGAAAGGAATACTTCCTGCAAATCACAAATTTGAAGGTTCAGAAAGGCTCACTGATGCAAATTGGCTTAGTCAGCTAACAAGAAGAAACAAGTGTATCTCTCAAAAGAAAACAAACCCTCTGTGTTAAAAGGAGGACCATCCAGCACATTCTTTCCCAGTAAAACCCGAGTTAGTTTTTGAAAGGATACTTCCTTCAAATCAGAAACTTCAAGGTGGGAAAGTCTCATTTTTTTTTAAATAGGCCTATTTACCTAAGTTGAAGAAACGAGTGTATCTCTTGAAAAAACACCCTTTGTTGTAGAAGCGGGAACATCAAGCACATTGTTTTCCTGTGAGAACTGAGTTAGTTTGTGGAAGGAATCCTTCCTGCAACTTAGGTGTTTCAAGGTGGAGATAGCCTCTGTTTGCTCCAAACAGTTAGAATCAGCAGAGTTGAAGAAACTCATGTATCCCTTCAAAGAAAACCGTGTATGTTAGAAGCTGCAGAATCTAGCGCATTATTTCATTGTGAGAATGGAGTTAGTTTTAGAATGAGATACTTCCTTGAAGGTGGGTTTTTCAAGGTGGAGTAGGCCCTCCTTATTCCAAATAGTCCTGTTCTGAGTTGATGAAACACATGTATCTCTCGAAAGAAACTAATGTGTGTTAGAAGTGCCATCTAGAACTTGGTTTCTGTGTGAGAACTGAGTAAGTTTTGAAAGGAATACTTCATGCAAATTATAGTTTTCATGATTTAGAAAATCTCATTTTATTCCAAATAGGCCTAGTCACCTTAGGTGAAGAAACACATTTATCTCACGAAAGAAAATCCTGTGTGTTAGAAGCAGGAGCCTCTTGCACATTGTTTCCCTATTAAAATTGAGTTAGTGTTGAACAGGAATACTTCCTCCAACTTAGGTGTTTCAAGGTGCAGATAGGCCATCTTTATTCCAAATAGGCAGATTCACCTGAGATGAAGAAACACATGTAACTTTCCAAAGAAAACCATCTCTATTAGAAGTTGCAGCATATAGCACATTGTTTCCTTGTGAGAATTTAGTTAGTTTTTGGAAGGAATCCTTCCTGCAACTTATGTTTTTAAAGCTGGAGTTGGGGTCTGTTTCTTCCCAATTGGTATATTCATCTGACTTGATGAAACCCATGTATCTCTCCAAAGAAACCACCAATATTAAGAGCTGCAGCATCTAGCACATTGTTTTGCAGTGAGAATGGAGTTTGGTATTGAAAGGAAGACTTCCTGCAACGTGGGTTTTCCAAAGTGATGATAGACTCTCTTTGTCCAAATAGGCCTATAGTGCTGTGTTCATGAAACACATATATCTCTCAAAAGAATTCCAGTGTGTTAGAAGCAGTACCACCTTGCACATTGTTTCAAAGTGGGAATTGAGTTAATTGTTGAAAGGAGTACTTCATGCTAATCATGGTTTTCAAGGTGGAAAAGGGCTCATATTGTTCCAAATAGTAATATTCATCTTCATTGAAGAAACACATGTATCTCTCCAAAGAAAACCATCTAGGTTAGAAGCTGCAGCATTTAGTGCATTGTTTCCCTATGAGAACTGAGTTAGTTTTTCAAAGGAAACATCTTTCTCCGTTGGGTTTCCATGGCGGTGGCAGGCTCTCCTTCTTCCAGATGGTCCTGTGCAGCTGAGTTGATGAAACACATATATCTGTCAAAAGAAACCTATGTGTGTTAGGACCCCTGGCATCTAGCACACTGCTTTCTGTGACCATTGAGTTAGGTTTTAAAAGGAATACTTCCTGTAAATCATGATTTCCAAGGTGGAGAAAGGCTCATTTTGTTCCAAATAGGCCCATTCATCTAAGTTGAAGAAACATATGTATCTCTCGAAAGAAAACCAACTGTGTTGGAAGCAAGAGCATCTGGCACACTGTTTCCCTGTAAAAATTGAGTTACTTTTTAAAATGAATACTTCATACAAAGTAGACGTTTCAAGGTGGAAATAGCCTCTCTTTGCTCCAAATAGGCCTATTCAACTGAATTGCGGAAACAGACTTGTCTCTCCAAAAAAAAGAACCAAATCTGTTTGAAGCTGCAGCATCTAGCTCATTGTTTCCCTGTGAGACTCAGTTCGTCTATGATAGGAATAATTCCAGGAAATCAGAATTTTTCTATGTTCACAAAAGCTCAATTTTTTCCAAACAGGCCTATTCATCTATTGTTAAGAAACACATATTTCTCTCGAAAGAAAGACATTGGTCTTAGAAGAAGTAGCAACTAGTACATTGCTTACTTGTAAGATGACTTAGGTTTTCAAACAAATAGTTCCTCCAACTTAAGTGTTTCTAGGTGGAGATCAGCTCCTTTTGCACCAAATAGGCCTATTCAGCAGAGTGAAGAAACACATGTATCTCACCAAAGAAAACCATCTTGTTATAAGCTGCAGCCTCTAGCACATTGTTTCCTTGTGAGAAGGGAGGTAGTTGCTAAAAGGAATACTTCCTGCAATTTGGGTTTTTCAAGTTGGAGATAGGTTCTTTTCTTTCCAAATAGGCGTGTGGAGCTGAGCTGAAAAAACACATGTAGATCTTCAGTGAAATCCATTAGTGTTAGAAGCATTAGCATCTAGTACATTGATTTTCTGTGAAAACTGAATTAGTGTTTACGGACTACTTCCTGCAACTTAGATGTTTCAAGGTGGATATAGGCTCTGTTTGCTCCAAATTGGCCTGTTCGGGTGAGATGAATGACACATGCATCTATCCAAAGAAAACCATCCATTTAAGAAGCTGCAGCGTCTAGTGCATTGTTTCCCTGAAAGAATTGAGTTATTTTTTGAAAAGAATACTTCGTACTTGTCATTGTTTTCAAGGACAAGGAGTCTCACATTGTACCAAATAGGCATATTCAGCTACGCTGAAGAAACACATATATCTCTCAAATGGAAACCGTAGGAGTTAGAAGCAGGGGCATTTAGGACATTGTTTCCCTTGAGAATTGAGCTAATTTTTGAAATGAAAACTATCTGAAAATGAGAATTGTCTCCATGGAGAAAGTCTCGTTTTGTTCCAAATTGGCTGATTCAGCTAACTTGAAAAAACACACGTATCTCTCAAAAGAACACCATCTGTGTTAGAAGCAGGAGCATCAAGTACATTGTTTCTCTGTAAAAATTGAGTTAGTTTTTGAAAGAATACTTCCTTCAAGTCAGAAACTTCAAGGTGGAGAAAGGTTCATGTGGTTCCAAATAGGCCTATTCAGCTATTTTGAAGAAAGGATTGTATCTGTCGAAAGAACAGCATGTTTGTTAGAAGCTGGAGCATCTGGCACATTGTTTCTCTGTAAGAATTGAGTTAGATTTTGGAAAGAATACTTCCTGCTTATCATAGTTTTTAAGGTCGAGAAAGGCTCATTTTTTTCCAAATAGGCCTGTTCCGATAACATGAAGAAACACATGTACATCTCGAAAGAACAGTATCTCTGTTAGAAGCTGGAGCAACTAGCACATTCTTTCCCTGTGTGAGTTGACTTAGTTTTTTAAAGGAATCCTACTTGCAACTTAGGTGTTTCAACGTGGAGACAGGCTCTGTGTGTTGCAAATAGGTATATTCAGCTGAGCTGCAAGAGAAACACATGTATCTCTCCAAGAAAACAATCTATGTTAGAAGCTACAGAATCTAGAACATTGTTTCCTGTGAGAATTGTTTTCGTTCTTCAAATGAATACTACCTGCTACGTGCTTTTCCAAGGTGAAAATAAGCTCTCTTTGTTCCAAAGGCCTATAGAGCAGAGTTTAAGAAACACACATAGCTCTCAAAAGAAACCCATCTATATAAGGAACGGTATAAACTACCACATTATTTCCCTGTCACAATTGAGTTAGTTTTAAAAGGAATATTTCCAGCAAATATTAGCCTTCAAGATGGAGAAAGACTCATTTGGTTCCAAATAGGCCTATTCAGCTTAGGTGAAGAAACACATGTATCTCAAGAAAGAAAATCATCTGCATCAGAAGCAGGAGCCTCCAGCACATGGTTTCCCTGTTAAAATGCATAGAGTTTTTCACAGCCAAACTGCCTGTGACTTGGGTTTTGCAAGGTGGAGACAGGCTGTCTTTGTTCCAATTAGGACTATTTGGCTGAGTTGAAGAACAGCCATCTCTCCAAAGAAAGCCATCTATGATAGAAGCTGCAGCATCTAGCACGTTGTTTTCCTGTAAGAATTAAGTTAATTTTTGGAAAGAATACTTCCTGCTTATCATAGTTTTTATGTTCGAGACAGGCTTCTTTTGTTCCAAATAGGCCTATTCAGAGAACATGAAGAAACACATGTACATCTCGAAGGAAAACCACTGTGTTAGAAGTAGGAGCATCTAGCACATTGCTTGCCTGTCTGAATTAAGTTAGGTTTGGAAAGGAATACTTCCTGCAAATCACAAATTTGAAGGTTCAGAAAGGCTCACTGATGCAAATTGGCTTAGTCAGCTAACAAGAAGAAACAAGTGTATCTCTCAAAAGAAAACAAACCCTCTGTGTTAAAAGGAGGACCATCCAGCACATTCTTTCCCAGTAAAACCCGAGTTAGTTTTTGAAAGGATACTTCCTTCAAATCAGAAACTTCAAGGTGGGAAAGTCTCATTTTTTTTTAAATAGGCCTATTTACCTAAGTTGAAGAAACGAGTGTATCTCTTGAAAAAACACCCTTTGTTGTAGAAGCGGGAACATCAAGCACATTGTTTTCCTGTGAGAACTGAGTTAGTTTGTGGAAGGAATCCTTCCTGCAACTTAGGTGTTTCAAGGTGGAGATAGCCTCTGTTTGCTCCAAACAGTTAGAATCAGCAGAGTTGAAGAAACTCATGTATCCCTTCAAAGAAAACCGTGTATGTTAGAAGCTGCAGAATCTAGCGCATTATTTCATTGTGAGAATGGAGTTAGTTTTAGAATGAGATACTTCCTTGAAGGTGGGTTTTTCAAGGTGGAGTAGGCCCTCCTTATTCCAAATAGTCCTGTTCTGAGTTGATGAAACACATGTATCTCTCGAAAGAAACTAATGTGTGTTAGAAGTGCCATCTAGAACTTGGTTTCTGTGTGAGAACTGAGTAAGTTTTGAAAGGAATACTTCATGCAAATTATAGTTTTCATGATTTAGAAAATCTCATTTTATTCCAAATAGGCCTAGTCACCTTAGGTGAAGAAACACATTTATCTCACGAAAGAAAATCCTGTGTGTTAGAAGCAGGAGCCTCTTGCACATTGTTTCCCTATTAAAATTGAGTTAGTTTTGAACAGGAATACTTCCTCCAACTTAGGTGTTTCAAGGTGCAGATAGGCCATCTTTATTCCAAATAGGCAGATTCACCTGAGATGAAGAAACACATGTAACTCTCCAAAGAAAACCATCTCTATTAGAAGTTGCAGCATATAGCACATTGTTTCCTTGTGAGAATTTAGTTAGTTTTTGGAAGGAATCCTTCCTGCAACTTATGTTTTTAAAGCTGGAGTTGGGGTCTGTTTCTTCCCAATTGGTATATTCATCTGACTTGATGAAACCCATGTATCTCTCCAAAGAAACCACCAATATTAAGAGCTGCAGCATCTAGCACATTGTTTTGCAGTGAGAATGGAGTTTGGTATTGAAAGGAAGACTTCCTGCAACGTGGGTTTTCCAAAGTGATGATAGACTCTCTTTGTCCAAATAGGCCTATAGTGCTGTGTTCATGAAACACATATATCTCTCAAAAGAATTCCAGTGTGTTAGAAGCAGTACCACCTTGCACATTGTTTCAAAGTGGGAATTGAGTTAATTGTTGAAAGGAGTACTTCATGCTAATCATGGTTTTCAAGGTGGAAAAGGGCTCATATTGTTCCAAATAGTAATATTCATCTTCATTGAAGAAACACATGTATCTCTCCAAAGAAAACCATCTAGGTTAGAAGCTGCAGCATTTAGTGCATTGTTTCCCTATGAGAACTGAGTTAGTTTTTCAAAGGAAACATCTTTCTCCGTTGGGTTTCCATGGCGGTGGCAGGCTCTCCTTCTTCCAGATGGTCCTGTGCAGCTGAGTTGATGAAACACATATATCTGTCAAAAGAAACCTATGTGTGTTAGGACCCCTGGCATCTAGCACACTGCTTTCTGTGACCATTGAGTTAGGTTTTAAAAGGAATACTTCCTGTAAATCATGATTTCCAAGGTGGAGAAAGGCTCATTTTGTTCCAAATAGGCCCATTCATCTAAGTTGAAGAAACATATGTATCTCTCGAAAGAAAACCAACTGTGTTGGAAGCAAGAGCATCTGGCACACTGTTTCCCTGTAAAAATTGAGTTACTTTTTAAAATGAATACTTCATACAAAGTAGACGTTTCAAGGTGGAAATAGCCTCTCTTTGCTCCAAATAGGCCTATTCAACTGAATTGCGGAAACAGACTTGTCTCTCCAAAAAAAAGAACCAAATCTGTTTGAAGCTGCAGCATCTAGCTCATTGTTTCCCTGTGAGACTCAGTTCGTCTATGATAGGAATAATTCCAGGAAATCAGAATTTTTCTATGTTCACAAAAGCTCAATTTTTTCCAAACAGGCCTATTCATCTATTGTTAAGAAACACATATTTCTCTCGAAAGAAAGACATTGGTCTTAGAAGAAGTAGCAACTAGTACATTGCTTACTTGTAAGATGACTTAGGTTTTCAAACAAATAGTTCCTCCAACTTAAGTGTTTCTAGGTGGAGATCAGCTCCTTTTGCACCAAATAGGCCTATTCAGCAGAGTGAAGAAACACATGTATCTCACCAAAGAAAACCATCTTGTTATAAGCTGCAGCCTCTAGCACATTGTTTCCTTGTGAGAAGGGAGGTAGTTGCTAAAAGGAATACTTCCTGCAATTTGGGTTTTTCAAGTTGGAGATAGGTTCTTTTCTTTCCAAATAGGCGTGTGGAGCTGAGCTGAAAAAACACATGTAGATCTTCAGTGAAATCCATTAGTGTTAGAAGCATTAGCATCTAGTACATTGATTTTCTGTGAAAACTGAATTAGTGTTTACGGACTACTTCCTGCAACTTAGATGTTTCAAGGTGGATATAGGCTCTGTTTGCTCCAAATTGGCCTGTTCGGGTGAGATGAATGACACATGCATCTATCCAAAGAAAACCATCCATTTAAGAAGCTGCAGCGTCTAGTGCATTGTTTCCCTGAAAGAATTGAGTTATTTTTTGAAAAGAATACTTCGTACTTGTCATTGTTTTCAAGGACAAGGAGTCTCACATTGTACCAAATAGGCATATTCAGCTACGCTGAAGAAACACATATATCTCTCAAATGGAAACCGTAGGAGTTAGAAGCAGGGGCATTTAGGACATTGTTTCCCTTGACAATTGAGCTAATTTTTGAAATGAAAACTATCTGAAAATGAGAATTGTCTCCATGGAGAAAGTCTCGTTTTGTTCCAAATTGGCTGATTCAGCTAACTTGAAAAAACACACGTATCTCTCAAAAGAACACCATCTGTGTTAGAAGCAGGAGCATCAAGTACATTGTTTCTCTGTAAAAATTGAGTTAGTTTTTGAAAGAATACTTCCTTCAAGTCAGAAACTTCAAGGTGGAGAAAGGTTCATGTGGTTCCAAATAGGCCTATTCAGCTAATTTGAAGAAAGGATTGTATCTGTCGAAAGAACAGCATGTTTGTTAGAAGCTGGAGCATCTGGCACATTGTTTCTCTGTAAGAATTGAGTTAGATTTTGGAAAGAATACTTCCTGCTTATCATAGTTTTTAAGGTCGAGAAAGGCTCATTTTTTTTCCAAATAGGCCTGTTCCGATAACATGAAGAAACACATGTACATCTCGAAAGAACAGTATCTCTGTTAGAAGCTGGAGCAACTAGCACATTCTTTCCCTGTGTGAGTTGACTTAGTTTTTTAAAGGAATCCTACTTGCAACTTAGGTGTTTCAACGTGGAGACAGGCTCTGTGTGTTGCAAATAGGTATATTCAGCTGAGCTGCAAGAGAAACACATGTATCTCTCCAAGAAAACAATCTATGTTAGAAGCTACAGAATCTAGAACATTGTTTCCTGTGAGAATTGTTTTCGTTCTTCAAATGAATACTACCTGCTACGTGCTTTTCCAAGGTGAAAATAAGCTCTCTTTGTTCCAAAGGCCTATAGAGCAGAGTTTAAGAAACACACATAGCTCTCAAAAGAAACCCATCTATATAAGGAACGGTATAAACTACCACATTATTTCCCTGTCACAATTGAGTTAGTTTTAAAAGGAATATTTCCAGCAAATATTAGCCTTCAAGATGGAGAAAGACTCATTTGGTTCCAAATAGGCCTATTCAGCTTAGGTGAAGAAACACATGTATCTCAAGAAAGAAAATCATCTGCATCAGAAGCAGGAGCCTCCAGCACATGGTTTCCCTGTTAAAATGCATAGAGTTTTTCACAGCCAAACTGCCTGTGACTTGGGTTTTGCAAGGTGGAGACAGGCTGCCTTTGTTCCAATTAGGACTATTTGGCTGAGTTGAAGAACAGCCATCTCTCCAAAGAAAGCCATCTATGATAGAAGCTGCAGCATCTAGCACGTTGTTTTCCTGTAAGAATTAAGTTAATTTTTGGAAAGAATACTTCCTGCTTATCATAGTTTTTATGTTCGAGACAGGCTTCTTTTGTTCCAAATAGGCCTATTCAGAGAACATGAAGAAACACATGTACATCTCGAAGGAAAACCACTGTGTTAGAAGTAGGAGCATCTAGCACATTGCTTGCCTGTCTGAATTAAGTTAGGTTTGGAAAGGAATACTTCCTGCAAATCACAAATTTGAAGGTTCAGAAAGGCTCACTGATGCAAATTGGCTTAGTCAGCTAACAAGAAGAAACAAGTGTATCTCTCAAAAGAAAACAAACCCTCTGTGTTAAAAGGAGGACCATCCAGCACATTCTTTCCCAGTAAAACCCGAGTTAGTTTTTGAAAGGATACTTCCTTCAAATCAGAAACTTCAAGGTGGGAAAGTCTCATTTTTTTTTAAACAGGCCTATTTACCTAAGTTGAAGAAACGAGTGTATCTCTTGAAAAAACACCCTTTGTTGTAGAAGCGGGAACATCAAGCACATTGTTTTCCTGTGAGAACTGAGTTAGTTTGTGGAAGGAATCCTTCCTGCAACTTAGGTGTTTCAAGGTGGAGATAGCCTCTGTTTGCTCCAAACAGTTAGAATCAGCAGAGTTGAAGAAACTCATGTATCCCTTCAAAGAAAACCGTGTATGTTAGAAGCTGCAGAATCTAGCGCATTATTTCATTGTGAGAATGGAGTTAGTTTTAGAATGAGATACTTCCTTGAAGGTGGGTTTTTCAAGGTGGAGTAGGCCCTCCTTATTCCAAATAGTCCTGTTCTGAGTTGATGAAACACATGTATCTCTCGAAAGAAACTAATGTGTGTTAGAAGTGCCATCTAGAACTTGGTTTCTGTGTGAGAACTGAGTAAGTTTTGAAAGGAATACTTCATGCAAATTATAGTTTTCATGATTTAGAAAATCTCATTTTATTCCAAATAGGCCTAGTCACCTTAGGTGAAGAAACACATTTATCTCACGAAAGAAAATCCTGTGTGTTAGAAGCAGGAGCCTCTTGCACATTGTTTCCCTATTAAAATTGAGTTAGTTTTGAACAGGAATACTTCCTCCAACTTAGGTGTTTCAAGGTGCAGATAGGCCATCTTTATTCCAAATAGGCAGATTCACCTGAGATGAAGAAACACATGTAACTCTCCAAAGAAAACCATCTCTATTAGAAGTTGCAGCATATAGCACATTGTTTCCTTGTGAGAATTTAGTTAGTTTTTGGAAGGAATCCTTCCTGCAACATATGTTTTTAAAGCTGGAGTTGGGGTCTGTTTCTTCCCAATTGGTATATTCATCTGACTTGATGAAACCCATGTATCTCTCCAAAGAAACCACCAATATTAAGAGCTGCAGCATCTAGCACATTGTTTTGCAGTGAGAATGGAGTTTGGTATTGAAAGGAAGACTTCCTGCAACGTGGGTTTTCCAAAGTGATGATAGACTCTCTTTGTCCAAATAGGCCTATAGTGCTGTGTTCATGAAACACATATATCTCTCAAAAGAATTCCAGTGTGTTAGAAGCAGTACCACCTTGCACATTGTTTCAAAGTGGGAATTGAGTTAATTGTTGAAAGGAGTACTTCATGCTAATCATGGTTTTCAAGGTGGAAAAGGGCTCATATTGTTCCAAATAGTAATATTCATCTTCATTGAAGAAACACATGTATCTCTCCAAAGAAAACCATCTAGGTTAGAAGCTGCAGCATTTAGTGCATTGTTTCCCTATGAGAACTGAGTTAGTTTTTCAAAGGAAACATCTTTCTCCGTTGGGTTTCCATGGCGGTGGCAGGCTCTCCTTCTTCCAGATGGTCCTGTGCAGCTGAGTTGATGAAACACATATATCTGTCAAAAGAAACCTATGTGTGTTAGGACCCCTGGCATCTAGCACACTGCTTTCTGTGACCATTGAGTTAGGTTTTAAAAGGAATACTTCCTGTAAATCATGATTTCCAAGGTGGAGAAAGGCTCATTTTGTTCCAAATAGGCCCATTCATCTAAGTTGAAGAAACATATGTATCTCTCGAAAGAAAACCAACTGTGTTGGAAGCAAGAGCATCTGGCACACTGTTTCCCTGTAAAAATTGAGTTACTTTTTAAAATGAATACTTCATACAAAGTAGACGTTTCAAGGTGGAAATAGCCTCTCTTTGCTCCAAATAGGCCTATTCAACTGAATTGCGGAAACAGACTTGTCTCTCCAAAAAAAAGAACCAAATCTGTTTGAAGCTGCAGCATCTAGCTCATTGTTTCCCTGTGAGACTCAGTTCGTCTATGATAGGAATACTTCCAGGAAATCAGAATTTTTCTATGTTCACAAAAGCTCAATTTTTTCCAAACAGGCCTATTCATCTATTGTTAAGAAACACATATTTCTCTCGAAAGAAAGACATTGGTCTTAGAAGAAGTAGCAACTAGTACATTGCTTACTTGTAAGATGACTTAGGTTTTCAAACAAATAGTTCCTCCAACTTAAGTGTTTCTAGGTGGAGATCAGCTCCTTTTGCACCAAATAGGCCTATTCAGCAGAGTGAAGAAACACATGTATCTCACCAAAGAAAACCATCTTGTTATAAGCTGCAGCCTCTAGCACATTGTTTCCTTGTGAGAAGGGAGTTAGTTGCTAAAAGGAATACTTCCTGCAATTTGGGTTTTTCAAGTTGGAGATAGGTTCTTTTCTTTCCAAATAGGCGTGTGGAGCTGAGCTGAAAAAACACATGTAGATCTTCAGTGAAATCCATTAGTGTTAGAAGCATTAGCATCTAGTACATTGATTTTCTGTGAAAACTGAATTAGTGTTTACGGACTACTTCCTGCAACTTAGATGTTTCAAGGTGGATATAGGCTCTGTTTGCTCCAAATTGGCCTGTTCGGGTGAGATGAATGACACATGCATCTATCCAAAGAAAACCATCCATTTAAGAAGCTGCAGCGTCTAGTGCATTGTTTCCCTGAAAGAATTGAGTTATTTTTTGAAAAGAATACTTCGTACTTGTCATTGTTTTCAAGGACAAGGAGTCTCACATTGTACCAAATAGGCATATTCAGCTACGCTGAAGAAACACATATATCTCTCAAATGGAAACCGTAGGAGTTAGAAGCAGGGGCATTTAGGACATTGTTTCCCTTGAGAATTGAGCTAATTTTTGAAATGAAAACTATCTGAAAATGAGAATTGTCTCCATGGAGAAAGTCTCGTTTTGTTCCAAATTGGCTGATTCAGCTAACTTGAAAAAACACACGTATCTCTCAAAAGAACACCATCTGTGTTAGAAGCAGGAGCATCAAGTACATTGTTTCTCTGTAAAAATTGAGTTAGTTTTTGAAAGAATACTTCCTTCAAGTCAGAAACTTCAAGGTGGAGAAAGGTTCATGTGGTTCCAAATAGGCCTATTCAGCTAATTTGAAGAAAGGATTGTATCTGTCGAAAGAACAGCATGTTTGTTAGAAGCTGGAGCATCTGGCACATTGTTTCTCTGTAAGAATTGAGTTAGATTTTGGAAAGAATACTTCCTGCTTATCATAGTTTTTAAGGTCGAGAAAGGCTCATTTTTTTCCAAATAGGCCTGTTCCGATAACATGAAGAAACACATGTACATCTCGAAAGAACAGTATCTCTGTTAGAAGCTGGAGCAACTAGCACATTCTTTCCCTGTGTGAGTTGACTTAGTTTTTTAAAGGAATCCTACTTGCAACTTAGGTGTTTCAACGTGGAGACAGGCTCTGTGTGTTGCAAATAGGTATATTCAGCTGAGCTGCAAGAGAAACACATGTATCTCTCCAAGAAAACAATCTATGTTAGAAGCTACAGAATCTAGAACATTGTTTCCTGTGAGAATTGTTTTCGTTCTTCAAATGAATACTACCTGCTACGTGCTTTTCCAAGGTGAAAATAAGCTCTCTTTGTTCCAAAGGCCTATAGAGCAGAGTTTAAGAAACACACATAGCTCTCAAAAGAAACCCATCTATATAAGGAACGGTATAAACTACCACATTATTTCCCTGTCACAATTGAGTTAGTTTTAAAAGGAATATTTCCAGCAAATATTAGCCTTCAAGATGGAGAAAGACTCATTTGGTTCCAAATAGGCCTATTCAGCTTAGGTGAAGAAACACATGTATCTCAAGAAAGAAAATCATCTGCATCAGAAGCAGGAGCCTCCAGCACATGGTTTCCCTGTTAAAATGCATAGAGTTTTTCACAGCCAAACTGCCTGTGACTTGGGTTTTGCAAGGTGGAGACAGGCTGCCTTTGTTCCAATTAGGACTATTTGGCTGAGTTGAAGAACAGCCATCTCTCCAAAGAAAGCCATCTATGATAGAAGCTGCAGCATCTAGCACGTTGTTTTCCTGTAAGAATTAAGTTAATTTTTGGAAAGAATACTTCCTGCTTATCATAGTTTTTATGTTCGAGACAGGCTTCTTTTGTTCCAAATAGGCCTATTCAGAGAACATGAAGAAACACATGTACATCTCGAAGGAAAACCACTGTGTTAGAAGTAGGAGCATCTAGCACATTGCTTGCCTGTCTGAATTAAGTTAGGTTTGGAAAGGAATACTTCCTGCAAATCACAAATTTGAAGGTTCAGAAAGGCTCACTGATGCAAATTGGCTTAGTCAGCTAACAAGAAGAAACAAGTGTATCTCTCAAAAGAAAACAAACCCTCTGTGTTAAAAGGAGGACCATCCAGCACATTCTTTCCCAGTAAAACCCGAGTTAGTTTTTGAAAGGATACTTCCTTCAAATCAGAAACTTCAAGGTGGGAAAGTCTCATTTTTTTTTAAACAGGCCTATTTACCTAAGTTGAAGAAACGAGTGTATCTCTTGAAAAAACACCCTTTGTTGTAGAAGCGGGAACATCAAGCACATTGTTTTCCTGTGAGAACTGAGTTAGTTTGTGGAAGGAATCCTTCCTGCAACTTAGGTGTTTCAAGGTGGAGATAGCCTCTGTTTGCTCCAAACAGTTAGAATCAGCAGAGTTGAAGAAACTCATGTATCCCTTCAAAGAAAACCGTGTATGTTAGAAGCTGCAGAATCTAGCGCATTATTTCATTGTGAGAATGGAGTTAGTTTTAGAATGAGATACTTCCTTGAAGGTGGGTTTTTCAAGGTGGAGTAGGCCCTCCTTATTCCAAATAGTCCTGTTCTGAGTTGATGAAACACATGTATCTCTCGAAAGAAACTAATGTGTGTTAGAAGTGCCATCTAGAACTTGGTTTCTGTGTGAGAACTGAGTAAGTTTTGAAAGGAATACTTCATGCAAATTATAGTTTTCATGATTTAGAAAATCTCATTTTATTCCAAATAGGCCTAGTCACCTTAGGTGAAGAAACACATTTATCTCACGAAAGAAAATCCTGTGTGTTAGAAGCAGGAGCCTCTTGCACATTGTTTCCCTATTAAAATTGAGTTAGTTTTGAACAGGAATACTTCCTCCAACTTAGGTGTTTCAAGGTGCAGATAGGCCATCTTTATTCCAAATAGGCAGATTCACCTGAGATGAAGAAACACATGTAACTCTCCAAAGAAAACCATCTCTATTAGAAGTTGCAGCATATAGCACATTGTTTCCTTGTGAGAATTTAGTTAGTTTTTGGAAGGAATCCTTCCTGCAACATATGTTTTTAAAGCTGGAGTTGGGGTCTGTTTCTTCCCAATTGGTATATTCATCTGACTTGATGAAACCCATGTATCTCTCCAAAGAAACCACCAATATTAAGAGCTGCAGCATCTAGCACATTGTTTTGCAGTGAGAATGGAGTTTGGTATTGAAAGGAAGACTTCCTGCAACGTGGGTTTTCCAAAGTGATGATAGACTCTCTTTGTCCAAATAGGCCTATAGTGCTGTGTTCATGAAACACATATATCTCTCAAAAGAATTCCAGTGTGTTAGAAGCAGTACCACCTTGCACATTGTTTCAAAGTGGGAATTGAGTTAATTGTTGAAAGGAGTACTTCATGCTAATCATGGTTTTCAAGGTGGAAAAGGGCTCATATTGTTCCAAATAGTAATATTCATCTTCATTGAAGAAACACATGTATCTCTCCAAAGAAAACCATCTAGGTTAGAAGCTGCAGCATTTAGTGCATTGTTTCCCTATGAGAACTGAGTTAGTTTTTCAAAGGAAACATCTTTCTCCGTTGGGTTTCCATGGCGGTGGCAGGCTCTCCTTCTTCCAGATGGTCCTGTGCAGCTGAGTTGATGAAACACATATATCTGTCAAAAGAAACCTATGTGTGTTAGGACCCCTGGCATCTAGCACACTGCTTTCTGTGACCATTGAGTTAGGTTTTAAAAGGAATACTTCCTGTAAATCATGATTTCCAAGGTGGAGAAAGGCTCATTTTGTTCCAAATAGGCCCATTCATCTAAGTTGAAGAAACATATGTATCTCTCGAAAGAAAACCAACTGTGTTGGAAGCAAGAGCATCTGGCACACTGTTTCCCTGTAAAAATTGAGTTACTTTTTAAAATGAATACTTCATACAAAGTAGACGTTTCAAGGTGGAAATAGCCTCTCTTTGCTCCAAATAGGCCTATTCAACTGAATTGCGGAAACAGACTTGTCTCTCCAAAAAAAAGAACCAAATCTGTTTGAAGCTGCAGCATCTAGCTCATTGTTTCCCTGTGAGACTCAGTTCGTCTATGATAGGAATACTTCCAGGAAATCAGAATTTTTCTATGTTCACAAAAGCTCAATTTTTTCCAAACAGGCCTATTCATCTATTGTTAAGAAACACATATTTCTCTCGAAAGAAAGACATTGGTCTTAGAAGAAGTAGCAACTAGTACATTGCTTACTTGTAAGATGACTTAGGTTTTCAAACAAATAGTTCCTCCAACTTAAGTGTTTCTAGGTGGAGATCAGCTCCTTTTGCACCAAATAGGCCTATTCAGCAGAGTGAAGAAACACATGTATCTCACCAAAGAAAACCATCTTGTTATAAGCTGCAGCCTCTAGCACATTGTTTCCTTGTGAGAAGGGAGGTAGTTGCTAAAAGGAATACTTCCTGCAATTTGGGTTTTTCAAGTTGGAGATAGGTTCTTTTCTTTCCAAATAGGCGTGTGGAGCTGAGCTGAAAAAACACATGTAGATCTTCAATGAAATCCATTAGTGTTAGAAGCATTAGCATCTAGTACATTGATTTTCTGTGAAAACTGAATTAGTGTTTACGGACTACTTCCTGCAACTTAGATGTTTCAAGGTGGATATAGGCTCTGTTTGCTCCAAATTGGCCTGTTCGGGTGAGATGAATGACACATGCATCTATCCAAAGAAAACCATCCATTTAAGAAGCTGCAGCGTCTAGTGCATTGTTTCCCTGAAAGAATTGAGTTATTTTTTGAAAAGAATACTTCGTACTTGTCATTGTTTTCAAGGACAAGGAGTCTCACATTGTACCAAATAGGCATATTCAGCTACGCTGAAGAAACACATATATCTCTCAAATGGAAACCGTAGGAGTTAGAAGCAGGGGCATTTAGGACATTGTTTCCCTTGAGAATTGAGCTAATTTTTGAAATGAAAACTATCTGAAAATGAGAATTGTCTCCATGGAGAAAGTCTCGTTTTGTTCCAAATTGGCTGATTCAGCTAACTTGAAAAAACACACGTATCTCTCAAAAGAACACCATCTGTGTTAGAAGCAGGAGCATCAAGTACATTGTTTCTCTGTAAAAATTGAGTTAGTTTTTGAAAGAATACTTCCTTCAAGTCAGAAACTTCAAGGTGGAGAAAGGTTCATGTGGTTCCAAATAGGCCTATTCAGCTAATTTGAAGAAAGGATTGTATCTGTCGAAAGAACAGCATGTTTGTTAGAAGCTGGAGCATCTGGCACATTGTTTCTCTGTAAGAATTGAGTTAGATTTTGGAAAGAATACTTCCTGCTTATCATAGTTTTTAAGGTCGAGAAAGGCTCATTTTTTTCCAAATAGGCCTGTTCCGATAACATGAAGAAACACATGTACATCTCGAAAGAACAGTATCTCTGTTAGAAGCTGGAGCAACTAGCACATTCTTTCCCTGTGTGAGTTGACTTAGTTTTTTAAAGGAATCCTACTTGCAACTTAGGTGTTTCAACGTGGAGACAGGCTCTGTGTGTTGCAAATAGGTATATTCAGCTGAGCTGCAAGAGAAACACATGTATCTCTCCAAGAAAACAATCTATGTTAGAAGCTACAGAATCTAGAACATTGTTTCCTGTGAGAATTGTTTTCGTTCTTCAAATGAATACTACCTGCTACGTGCTTTTCCAAGGTGAAAATAAGCTCTCTTTGTTCCAAAGGCCTATAGAGCAGAGTTTAAGAAACACACATAGCTCTCAAAAGAAACCCATCTATATAAGGAACGGTATAAACTACCACATTATTTCCCTGTCACAATTGAGTTAGTTTTAAAAGGAATATTTCCAGCAAATATTAGCCTTCAAGATGGAGAAAGACTCATTTGGTTCCAAATAGGCCTATTCAGCTTAGGTGAAGAAACACATGTATCTCAAGAAAGAAAATCATCTGCATCAGAAGCAGGAGCCTCCAGCACATGGTTTCCCTGTTAAAATGCATAGAGTTTTTCACAGCCAAACTGCCTGTGACTTGGGTTTTGCAAGGTGGAGACAGGCTGCCTTTGTTCCAATTAGGACTATTTGGCTGAGTTGAAGAACAGCCATCTCTCCAAAGAAAGCCATCTATGATAGAAGCTGCAGCATCTAGCACGTTGTTTTCCTGTAAGAATTAAGTTAATTTTTGGAAAGAATACTTCCTGCTTATCATAGTTTTTATGTTCGAGACAGTCTTCTTTTGTTCCAAATAGGCCTATTCAGAGAACATGAAGAAACACATGTACATCTCGAAGGAAAACCACTGTGTTAGAAGTAGGAGCATCTAGCACATTGCTTGCCTGTCTGAATTAAGTTAGGTTTGGAAAGGAATACTTCCTGCAAATCACAAATTTGAAGGTTCAGAAAGGCTCACTGATGCAAATTGGCTTAGTCAGCTAACAAGAAGAAACAAGTGTATCTCTCAAAAGAAAACAAACCCTCTGTGTTAAAAGGAGGACCATCCAGCACATTCTTTCCCAGTAAAACCCGAGTTAGTTTTTGAAAGGATACTTCCTTCAAATCAGAAACTTCAAGGTGGGAAAGTCTCATTTTTTTTTAAACAGGCCTATTTACCTAAGTTGAAGAAACGAGTGTATCTCTTGAAAAAACACCCTTTGTTGTAGAAGCGGGAACATCAAGCACATTGTTTTCCTGTGAGAACTGAGTTAGTTTGTGGAAGGAATCCTTCCTGCAACTTAGGTGTTTCAAGGTGGAGATAGCCTCTGTTTGCTCCAAACAGTTAGAATCAGCAGAGTTGAAGAAACTCATGTATCCCTTCAAAGAAAACCGTGTATGTTAGAAGCTGCAGAATCTAGCGCATTATTTCATTGTGAGAATGGAGTTAGTTTTAGAATGAGATACTTCCTTGAAGGTGGGTTTTTCAAGGTGGAGTAGGCCCTCCTTATTCCAAATAGTCCTGTTCTGAGTTGATGAAACACATGTATCTCTCGAAAGAAACTAATGTGTGTTAGAAGTGCCATCTAGAACTTGGTTTCTGTGTGAGAACTGAGTAAGTTTTGAAAGGAATACTTCATGCAAATTATAGTTTTCATGATTTAGAAAATCTCATTTTATTCCAAATAGGCCTAGTCACCTTAGGTGAAGAAACACATTTATCTCACGAAAGAAAATCCTGTGTGTTAGAAGCAGGAGCCTCTTGCACATTGTTTCCCTATTAAAATTGAGTTAGTTTTGAACAGGAATACTTCCTCCAACTTAGGTGTTTCAAGGTGCAGATAGGCCATCTTTATTCCAAATAGGCAGATTCACCTGAGATGAAGAAACACATGTAACTCTCCAAAGAAAACCATCTCTATTAGAAGTTGCAGCATATAGCACATTGTTTCCTTGTGAGAATTTAGTTAGTTTTTGGAAGGAATCCTTCCTGCAACATATGTTTTTAAAGCTGGAGTTGGGGTCTGTTTCTTCCCAATTGGTATATTCATCTGACTTGATGAAACCCATGTATCTCTCCAAAGAAACCACCAATATTAAGAGCTGCAGCATCTAGCACATTGTTTTGCAGTGAGAATGGAGTTTGGTATTGAAAGGAAGACTTCCTGCAACGTGGGTTTTCCAAAGTGATGATAGACTCTCTTTGTCCAAATAGGCCTATAGTGCTGTGTTCATGAAACACATATATCTCTCAAAAGAATTCCAGTGTGTTAGAAGCAGTACCACCTTGCACATTGTTTCAAAGTGGGAATTGAGTTAATTGTTGAAAGGAGTACTTCATGCTAATCATGGTTTTCAAGGTGGAAAAGGGCTCATATTGTTCCAAATAGTAATATTCATCTTCATTGAAGAAACACATGTATCTCTCCAAAGAAAACCATCTAGGTTAGAAGCTGCAGCATTTAGTGCATTGTTTCCCTATGAGAACTGAGTTAGTTTTTCAAAGGAAACATCTTTCTCCGTTGGGTTTCCATGGCGGTGGCAGGCTCTCCTTCTTCCAGATGGTCCTGTGCAGCTGAGTTGATGAAACACATATATCTGTCAAAAGAAACCTATGTGTGTTAGGACCCCTGGCATCTAGCACACTGCTTTCTGTGACCATTGAGTTAGGTTTTAAAAGGAATACTTCCTGTAAATCATGATTTCCAAGGTGGAGAAAGGCTCATTTTGTTCCAAATAGGCCCATTCATCTAAGTTGAAGAAACATATGTATCTCTCGAAAGAAAACCAACTGTGTTGGAAGCAAGAGCATCTGGCACACTTTTTCCCTGTAAAAATTGAGTTACTTTTTAAAATGAATACTTCATACAAAGTAGACGTTTCAAGGTGGAAATAGCCTCTCTTTGCTCCAAATAGGCCTATTCAACTGAATTGCGGAAACAGACTTGTCTCTCCAAAAAAAAGAACCAAATCTGTTTGAAGCTGCAGCATCTAGCTCATTGTTTCCCTGTGAGACTCAGTTCGTCTATGATAGGAATACTTCCAGGAAATCAGAATTTTTCTATGTTCACAAAAGCTCAATTTTTTCCAAACAGGCCTATTCATCTATTGTTAAGAAACACATATTTCTCTCGAAAGAAAGACATTGGTCTTAGAAGAAGTAGCAACTAGTACATTGCTTACTTGTAAGATGACTTAGGTTTTCAAACAAATAGTTCCTCCAACTTAAGTGTTTCTAGGTGGAGATCAGCTCCTTTTGCACCAAATAGGCCTATTCAGCAGAGTGAAGAAACACATGTATCTCACCAAAGAAAACCATCTTGTTATAAGCTGCAGCCTCTAGCACATTGTTTCCTTGTGAGAAGGGAGTTAGTTGCTAAAAGGAATACTTCCTGCAATTTGGGTTTTTCAAGTTGGAGATAGGTTCTTTTCTTTCCAAATAGGCGTGTGGAGCTGAGCTGAAAAAACACATGTAGATCTTCAGTGAAATCCATTAGTGTTAGAAGCATTAGCATCTAGTACATTGATTTTCTGTGAAAACTGAATTAGTGTTTACGGACTACTTCCTGCAACTTAGATGTTTCAAGGTGGATATAGGCTCTGTTTGCTCCAAATTGGCCTGTTCGGGTGAGATGAATGACACATGCATCTATCCAAAGAAAACCATCCATTTAAGAAGCTGCAGCGTCTAGTGCATTGTTTCCCTGAAAGAATTGAGTTATTTTTTGAAAAGAATACTTCGTACTTGTCATTGTTTTCAAGGACAAGGAGTCTCACATTGTACCAAATAGGCATATTCAGCTACGCTGAAGAAACACATATATCTCTCAAATGGAAACCGTAGGAGTTAGAAGCAGGGGCATTTAGGACATTGTTTCCCTTGAGAATTGAGCTAATTTTTGAAATGAAAACTATCTGAAAATGAGAATTGTCTCCATGGAGAAAGTCTCGTTTTGTTCCAAATTGGCTGATTCAGCTAACTTGAAAAAACACACGTATCTCTCAAAAGAACACCATCTGTGTTAGAAGCAGGAGCATCAAGTACATTGTTTCTCTGTAAAAATTGAGTTAGTTTTTGAAAGAATACTTCCTTCAAGTCAGAAACTTCAAGGTGGAGAAAGGTTCATGTGGTTCCAAATAGGCCTATTCAGCTAATTTGAAGAAAGGATTGTATCTGTCGAAAGAACAGCATGTTTGTTAGAAGCTGGAGCATCTGGCACATTGTTTCTCTGTAAGAATTGAGTTAGATTTTGGAAAGAATACTTCCTGCTTATCATAGTTTTTAAGGTCGAGAAAGGCTCATTTTTTTCCAAATAGGCCTGTTCCGATAACATGAAGAAACACATGTACATCTCGAAAGAACAGTATCTCTGTTAGAAGCTGGAGCAACTAGCACATTCTTTCCCTGTGTGAGTTGACTTAGTTTTTTAAAGGAATCCTACTTGCAACTTAGGTGTTTCAACGTGGAGACAGGCTCTGTGTGTTGCAAATAGGTATATTCAGCTGAGCTGCAAGAGAAACACATGTATCTCTCCAAGAAAACAATCTATGTTAGAAGCTACAGAATCTAGAACATTGTTTCCTGTGAGAATTGTTTTCGTTCTTCAAATGAATACTACCTGCTACGTGCTTTTCCAAGGTGAAAATAAGCTCTCTTTGTTCCAAAGGCCTATAGAGCAGAGTTTAAGAAACACACATAGCTCTCAAAAGAAACCCATCTATATAAGGAACGGTATAAACTACCACATTATTTCCCTGTCACAATTGAGTTAGTTTTAAAAGGAATATTTCCAGCAAATATTAGCCTTCAAGATGGAGAAAGACTCATTTGGTTCCAAATAGGCCTATTCAGCTTAGGTGAAGAAACACATGTATCTCAAGAAAGAAAATCATCTGCATCAGAAGCAGGAGCCTCCAGCACATGGTTTCCCTGTTAAAATGCATAGAGTTTTTCACAGCCAAACTGCCTGTGACTTGGGTTTTGCAAGGTGGAGACAGGCTGCCTTTGTTCCAATTAGGACTATTTGGCTGAGTTGAAGAACAGCCATCTCTCCAAAGAAAGCCATCTATGATAGAAGCTGCAGCATCTAGCACGTTGTTTTCCTGTAAGAATTAAGTTAATTTTTGGAAAGAATACTTCCTGCTTATCATAGTTTTTATGTTCGAGACAGGCTTCTTTTGTTCCAAATAGGCCTATTCAGAGAACATGAAGAAACACATGTACATCTCGAAGGAAAACCACTGTGTTAGAAGTAGGAGCATCTAGCACATTGCTTGCCTGTCTGAATTAAGTTAGGTTTGGAAAGGAATACTTCCTGCAAATCACAAATTTGAAGGTTCAGAAAGGCTCACTGATGCAAATTGGCTTAGTCAGCTAACAAGAAGAAACAAGTGTATCTCTCAAAAGAAAACAAACCCTCTGTGTTAAAAGGAGGACCATCCAGCACATTCTTTCCCAGTAAAACCCGAGTTAGTTTTTGAAAGGATACTTCCTTCAAATCAGAAACTTCAAGGTGGGAAAGTCTCATTTTTTTTTAAACAGGCCTATTTACCTAAGTTGAAGAAACGAGTGTATCTCTTGAAAAAACACCCTTTGTTGTAGAAGCGGGAACATCAAGCACATTGTTTTCCTGTGAGAACTGAGTTAGTTTGTGGAAGGAATCCTTCCTGCAACTTAGGTGTTTCAAGGTGGAGATAGCCTCTGTTTGCTCCAAACAGTTAGAATCAGCAGAGTTGAAGAAACTCATGTATCCCTTCAAAGAAAACCGTGTATGTTAGAAGCTGCAGAATCTAGCGCATTATTTCATTGTGAGAATGGAGTTAGTTTTAGAATGAGATACTTCCTTGAAGGTGGGTTTTTCAAGGTGGAGTAGGCCCTCCTTATTCCAAATAGTCCTGTTCTGAGTTGATGAAACACATGTATCTCTCGAAAGAAACTAATGTGTGTTAGAAGTGCCATCTAGAACTTGGTTTCTGTGTGAGAACTGAGTAAGTTTTGAAAGGAATACTTCATGCAAATTATAGTTTTCATGATTTAGAAAATCTCATTTTATTCCAAATAGGCCTAGTCACCTTAGGTGAAGAAACACATTTATCTCACGAAAGAAAATCCTGTGTGTTAGAAGCAGGAGCCTCTTGCACATTGTTTCCCTATTAAAATTGAGTTAGTTTTGAACAGGAATACTTCCTCCAACTTAGGTGTTTCAAGGTGCAGATAGGCCATCTTTATTCCAAATAGGCAGATTCACCTGAGATGAAGAAACACATGTAACTCTCCAAAGAAAACCATCTCTATTAGAAGTTGCAGCATATAGCACATTGTTTCCTTGTGAGAATTTAGTTAGTTTTTGGAAGGAATCCTTCCTGCAACATATGTTTTTAAAGCTGGAGTTGGGGTCTGTTTCTTCCCAATTGGTATATTCATCTGACTTGATGAAACCCATGTATCTCTCCAAAGAAACCACCAATATTAAGAGCTGCAGCATCTAGCACATTGTTTTGCAGTGAGAATGGAGTTTGGTATTGAAAGGAAGACTTCCTGCAACGTGGGTTTTCCAAAGTGATGATAGACTCTCTTTGTCCAAATAGGCCTATAGTGCTGTGTTCATGAAACACATATATCTCTCAAAAGAATTCCAGTGTGTTAGAAGCAGTACCACCTTGCACATTGTTTCAAAGTGGGAATTGAGTTAATTGTTGAAAGGAGTACTTCATGCTAATCATGGTTTTCAAGGTGGAAAAGGGCTCATATTGTTCCAAATAGTAATATTCATCTTCATTGAAGAAACACATGTATCTCTCCAAAGAAAACCATCTAGGTTAGAAGCTGCAGCATTTAGTGCATTGTTTCCCTATGAGAACTGAGTTAGTTTTTCAAAGGAAACATCTTTCTCCGTTGGGTTTCCATGGCGGTGGCAGGCTCTCCTTCTTCCAGATGGTCCTGTGCAGCTGAGTTGATGAAACACATATATCTGTCAAAAGAAACCTATGTGTGTTAGGACCCCTGGCATCTAGCACACTGCTTTCTGTGACCATTGAGTTAGGTTTTAAAAGGAATACTTCCTGTAAATCATGATTTCCAAGGTGGAGAAAGGCTCATTTTGTTCCAAATAGGCCCATTCATCTAAGTTGAAGAAACATATGTATCTCTCGAAAGAAAACCAACTGTGTTGGAAGCAAGAGCATCTGGCACACTGTTTCCCTGTAAAAATTGAGTTACTTTTTAAAATGAATACTTCATACAAAGTAGACGTTTCAAGGTGGAAATAGCCTCTCTTTGCTCCAAATAGGCCTATTCAACTGAATTGCGGAAACAGACTTGTCTCTCCAAAAAAAAGAACCAAATCTGTTTGAAGCTGCAGCATCTAGCTCATTGTTTCCCTGTGAGACTCAGTTCGTCTATGATAGGAATACTTCCAGGAAATCAGAATTTTTCTATGTTCACAAAAGCTCAATTTTTTCCAAACAGGCCTATTCATCTATTGTTAAGAAACACATATTTCTCTCGAAAGAAAGACATTGGTCTTAGAAGAAGTAGCAACTAGTACATTGCTTACTTGTAAGATGACTTAGGTTTTCAAACAAATAGTTCCTCCAACTTAAGTGTTTCTAGGTGGAGATCAGCTCCTTTTGCACCAAATAGGCCTATTCAGCAGAGTGAAGAAACACATGTATCTCACCAAAGAAAACCATCTTGTTATAAGCTGCAGCCTCTAGCACATTGTTTCCTTGTGAGAAGGGAGGTAGTTGCTAAAAGGAATACTTCCTGCAATTTGGGTT